>NC_060142.1:288687579-289007579 GCF_021461385.2 Schistocerca piceifrons
CGCCGGTCAACTGCTGTTTGTGTATGAGAAACCGGTTTGAAACTTTCCTCATGTCGGCACGTTGTAGGTGTCGCCGCCGGCGCCAACCTTGTGTGAATGCTCTGAAAAGGTAATCATTTGCATATCACAGCATCTCCTTCCTGTCGGTTAAATTTCGCGTCTGTAGTACGTCATCTTCGTGGTGTAGCAGTTTTAATGGCCAGTAGTGTAGTTCACGATCCTCACTGGATTTGTAGGTTAACACTAGGTGCTCTTTACGCAATCGAGGCGGGTTTCTAGTTTTTTTTTTTTTTTTTTTTTAAATATATTAACTAACGATTGCTGACGCGCTGCGATGTTGAAGGTTCTTAAATTCGTACTACCCGAGGTGTCAGATGCAGCAAGTAGATACTTAGATGTTATTCTGAAAAGAGCTAAGGCAAGCGTGGCTATTGACTTTATTAAACAGTGTAGGGTGCTCAACTTCTCCCCATGTTTTATTGATGGTTTCCTAGGTAAATCCTGCCGTAAAATGCCAGTCCTTAGAAAGAAGCTGCGTTACCAGGTATTTATTGCTAGAACCTCCGATTTATATGCCAAGAAAGATATTTTGAATGAAAGATCGTATATGATGTACGTAGAAATTTCTAAGTTTTATTATGTTCACTTTAACTTTCAAATAGATGCTTTTTGGTTTAGGGCAAATGAATGGTTGGCTCTACAAATAAAAGAGATTGCCAACATTCATGACAAAAAAATTGCCAACTTAGTTGAGAAGCAGGAACGTGCTAACAAAATGACTCACACTAATTTTACAGCTGAACCTAAAAAATTCTTTGACCGGGTCATTAATAAGACAGAATTTGTATTTTCGCCCCAAGAGGAGTCTCTCCTCTCTAAAGTCTAAAAATTTAATTTCGAGCCTAGCACCGCAAATCCGAAAGTTCTAGAAGACGCAATAATTGACTCGAAAATCGGTCTAGATTATGCCAAAATGCCTAGCGAGAAACAAACCCTATTGTCGTATGAGGCCTACAAAATTATGAGTAAGGTCGCACATACTGCACATAAAGAGGATAACACAAACAAGGTTTTAAAGGGTATTAACCGCAAACTAATACAAAATGATGCTATTGTCACTAAAACCGATAAGGGGAACTCCGTAGTTATATCCACAAAGCAAGAATACATAGACAAGACCGAAGCTTTTTTCAATGACAACGGGATAGTTATGCTTAACAAAGACCCCACTATTACTCTCCAAAAAGAAATTAGAGCTGGGATCCAAAATACTAAAAATATGATAGGAGAGTTCCGAAAGAAGGGGCTGATAAACATGAATCCCAAGCCCCCTAAATTGAGAAGTCAGTTTAAATTTCATAAACTGCCTATTGGCTTCTGACTCGGGTTCTTCGGCCGACGTTCATCTAATGATTTTTCTGACGTTTCGCCAGCACGAGTGGCTGGCATTGTGAAAGCTTCACCCTCCATTGCCGGTGGTGAACTGGAGGCGAGCTCGCGGCCGCAGACTATATGTACCTGGCGCGCCAACGTCCGAGGGCTTCTCCGCGGTCATTTCCGGTGCGGTTCTCCTCTTGCTACCTGCGACGGTCGTTGGCTGCAGTACGGGAAGCCAGGATCCGTTTACCTTAAGGCTTTCCTCTTTCTTGTTGAAACTGTTCGCGTGTTTTTTGTATTTCTACAGCTTCTCTAAACAAGCGCGTGTGATAGTGCTTCTCTACAGCCAGAACTTCCGTGTCTGCGAATTTTATTACGTGGTCGTTCTCATTCAGTGCGTGCTCTGCCACAGCCGATTTGTCCACCTGCCCCAACCTGCAATGTCGCTTATGCTCTTTGATCCTGGTGTTAATGGATCGTCCAGTCATTCCGACATAAACTTTTCCGCATGTGCATGGTATACGGTATATTCCCGACATTGCAAGTGGGTCTCTTTTCTCCTTCGCCGATCTAAGACACTCTTTGATCTTCCTTGTCGGTTTGAAAATCGTCTTTACGCCATGTTTGCGCAATATACGGCCGATTCTGTCCGTCACTCTGGGAGTGTATGGCAGAAAGGCCGTACCCGACATTTCTTCTTCTGGTTCCTTACTTCGCCGAGTGTTTGGCTCTGTTACACTTCTAATGTAATTTGTGGAGTACCCATTGCTCCTCAGAACAGTTTCCAGGTGTTGCATTTCTCGTTTGAGGTGTTGCGGCTCACATATTCGTTCTGCTCTCGTTACGAGCGTACTAATCATGCCTCTTTTCTGGCTCGGGTGGTGGTTTGACAGTTTGTGCAGGTATCCGTCCGTGTGTGTCGGTTTTCGATACACGCTGTGTCCCAGGTTTTCGCCGTCCCTTGTGACCAGCACATCTAGAAATGGCAGTTTCTTGTCTTTTTCTACTTCCATGGTAAATGTTATGTTGGCATGGAGGCTGTTCAAGTGCCTTAGGAAGTCACCGAGCTGCTCTTCACCATGGCTCCACACCACGAAAGTATCATCGACGTACCTGTACCACACCTTAGGTTTGCAAGTCGCCGAATCCAGTGCCTGTGCTTCGAATTGTTCCATGAAGAAGTTGGCCACCACTGGACTGAAAGGAGTACCCATGGCGACGCCTTCCAGCTGTTCGTAGAAATCACCATTCCACGTGAAATAGCTCGTGGTGAGACATGTATGGAAGAGCTTTTTGATGTCTTGCGGGAACATGGAACCGATGTGCTCCAGAGCGTCACTGAGTGGCACTTTCGTAAATAACGAAACAACATCAAAGCTGAGCAGTATGTCGTTTGGTGCAAGTTTTAGTTCCTTCAGCTTCTCAATGAAATGTCCTGAGTCCTTCATGTATGTGTCGGTCTTCCCCACGTGTGGCTGGAGCAGAGAGGCCAAGTGTTTTGCCAGTTTATACGTTGGTGAACCAGGAGCGTTAACGATCGGTCTCAGTGGAACGTTGTTCTTATGGATCTTGGGTAATCCACACAGCTGAGGTGGTAGGGCTTCTGTGTTGCGCAGGTTTCTCTGCCAGCGGACATACATATGTTTCTTTCCTAGAATAAGCAACCGTATGCGGTTATTTTTAGACTTCATCTCCTATTCAGCTCGTCACTTATTCTGTCCATTCTATTTTTTGATATGCGTTGATCCACGGTTGGGAATATAAGGGCTATTTTGCCACGACCCATGTATAAACTTTCACGTATTCGTATGCGCATGCGCATTCAAGTAACTTCCCTTGTCTTGCGCATGTGCATAGGTAGCGGGTCGGGCGTGTAAGCGAGCGACAATTTGTAGCTGCAGTTTATGGTGGGTCATGGCCCATCGAACATAGGCCGGTGTGAGGTGGAGGTTACACAATTAAGTTAAGTAGTGGTTTAGACATTGTACACATGTACTGTTTGTGTTTTCCCTTTTATTCCTTTATAAATGTATAGCTATTGTGTTCTTTTAATCATTGACAAAGGTCTTCTTAGGCACTTGTGGGTTTTATTATTCTGAAGAAGGTGTAGTTAACTACGCCGAAACCTAGGTTAACAGCAGGTGCTTTTTACGCAATCGAGGCGGGTTTCTAGTTTTTTTAATAAATCGAACCAGGGCTCATGCTTATTAGGCAGCTGCCCTGTCACCTCGGCAGAGCGGTTCACACAGCTGCTCGGATTACTCAAGTACGCCTCCCTCCTCAATGCAAATCCCCTTCTGTTTGTGTGTAAGGGGGAATTAAAAGTAGAGAAAAACGGTTCAAATGGCTCTGAGCACTATGGGACTTAACATCTGAGGTCATCAGTCCCCTAGAACTTAGAACTACTTAAAGCTAACTAACCTAAGGGCATCACACACATCCATGCCCGAGGCAGGATTCGAACCTGTGACCGTAGCGGCCGCGCGGTTCCAGTCTAAAGCTCCTAGAACCGCTCGGCCACCCCGGCCGGCTCGGTGAGCCTATCACCCTTCAACACATCTCTCTAAAATTTGAGGAAATAAATGGGACAAATCATAAAACCTTAAAATTCTCTTCAGTGTACAGATACGAGAGTTTTAAACTTTTTTTGGTGTGGATATACAAATGGTTGTAGATAGAGATGTAGACAATGGAGGACGAATGGAGAAGAGCTGTAATAAAAAACGATTTATCCTATATGCAACACATATTTTAACCACAGTTTGCTATGGTGACGAGATTTAAAAATTTGTTCCGTGAGTACTTCCAAGGTAACGTTGCTGCTTTCAGCTCCGACATACAACGCCATCTAGACAATTAAGAAAATATTTCTTCTACGTTTTTAAAGCTATGATAAACGTATGTCTTACGAGTAAGTTAGATTATAAATGAAACACAACAATAGGTCTTAAAAAGAAAATGGAAATTTCTGGGGATTTTAGACTGAGTGCCTTTATAACTGCGAAAATGAAAACAGCATCTAAAGTCTTGCAGTCTGAGAATACGGTCGTTGAAGTTAACGGCACTTTTAGAAACAGCTAACATCGAAGTATCATTCGCCAGTGCGCTTGATGAAACTTCCAGCATCTGCGCAAGATGGAGCACTGAGTGTAATTTCCCTAACAAACGAATAAAATGAGTAGAGAAGCACTTATATCACCCTGAACTAAGACGAGAGTGTGGTGTTGCTAATAACAATCATCTTTGTGTATCCAACAATTGACACTACGCAGGTCGTCTCAGGAGGAGTGGCGAATATTCAGGCATATGACAAGAATGACAACTCCAGCCTAGGCTCTAAACCGCATACCTTAAGAACTGTTGAACTAGTCACTACTGTGAAACAGATCTATTCTACTGAACAAGCGCTCATAGCTCTTAAGGTATGCACGTTACTAGACTTTCTTGCACCGAATAGTCGTTACGGCTGCTTCCCTGAATGTTGACCATTCGTTCTTGTACACCCACTCTGTTCGCAATTAATTGCGTGGTTTAAAGGATGTAGGAAGTCACCGATGCATACACAGTAATACGTTTGTTATATTTTGAGTTGTACACCATTAATGAAGGATAAAAACTGCGTAATGAAATACACAGCTGTATTAGTATTTTTTATTAAAAGCGATCGATTTTGATCTGGGATGAGACAATCGTCGGATTCAAAAAACATTTCAGTTATACATTGTACCCAATGATGGTCTGATCTTAGACCGAAATCGATCGTCTTTAGCAAAAAAAAAAAAAAAAAAAAAAAAAAAAAAAAAAAAAAAAAAAAAAAAAAAAAATAAATCTGTTACAACTCTGTATGTCATCATCCAATTTTAACGTTTGTTCATAGCTAGCGACTTAAAAATAAATCTTTTAACTCAGTGGTATTTGCATACAAAGTTTGCCCTCTGTCTCCACTACCACCATTTGAAGCACAAACAACTGGCACACAAGACTCAGCAGAACTGTTATTACTAAAACATAGCTCACTGGACTCGAGCTACCCTGACGTAAGCACAGCCTTCGTGATATGTCTAATAGCGCTTGTAAGTGTTGCAAAAGTACAACCTTGTTTTTCCCCAAGCTACGTTCAGTAGTGACGCAGAAACTATCATCTGGTGTGGGAATATTATAAACAAAGGATGAAAGAGCACGATATTTAAATTGATTTTTCGAAAAAGTGGTCCGTTCAGCTGGTACAGAAATATTTATCTAATATTGCTTGTAAATGTTGCAAAAGCACAACATTGTTTTTCCCAAACCTACGTTCAAGAGTGACGCAGTAACTATCATCTGATGTGGCAGTACTATCAACAAAGAATGAAAGAACACGATAAATTGATTTTTGTAGAAAGTGGTCCGTTTAGCAGGTACAGAAATACAGGAACAACGTCTAAGTACGACAAAAATTTAGGTTACTAAGGACATATATTTCATAACACGTATATTTATACTTATTTATATGTTTCAAAATAAATGTTGTTTTATGGTATGTCTTACAGAACACTATTGGACGTTATTTAATTGTTTTATATTATTTTGTATGGAAATTACGTAATTTTAATGTTCTTATCTGAGCTTTAGATGGTTGTAATACAAACTAAATACAGATTTGCATTAAATAAATTTTGATTTTATATTTCACAAGAGTTATCTTTGCGTACTAAAGAAGGAATGATTAATGTTTGACGTACCGTCGACTGCGAAGTCCCAAAGAAGAAGGCTAAATTCCGTGCCCAGGCGCAGTCAGCCAGGAGATGACCAGGATCGCCGCCACAGCACTGCTGCCGGTCATTGAGGAGGCTACAACCGCCTCCTCTCCAGGGGACGTCAGAAGGGGCATCCGTAACGACCCACGACGCCCCTAACCCCTCTCCACCGACTCCACAGGGGAAAATATGCTGTCACCGCGGCGGGCGGCAGCAGCGATAACTGACCACGGTCCGCAAAGAAACATCATCACTCCTAGTTTCGTTTATTTCTGTCAGCAGCGGCCGCCTGTCGTCGCTGTTTACCTCGATGACTGCAGTACTCAGCAAGTCTCGCTTCCCGCTGAGACGCTGCATCTGACGTATGGGGTCGTGATGAGGGCTATCCGAGCAACCACGCTTGGTGTCCAGCAGCTCGCACCCTGAATCCCATTACCTAATCTAATTCCCTCAGCACCGCCTGACTTTCTTTCGTGATTATCTCGTAAACTCTTTTCATGACGTACATTGTGGGAGTCAAATACTCTTCGAAGTCCTTTATAGTCTCTGACCGAATGCCGGCCGCTGTGGTCGCGCGGTTCTAGGCTCTTCAGTTCGGAACCACGCGGCTGCTATAGTCGCAGCTTCGAATCCTGTCTTGGGCATGGATGTGTGTGATGTCCTTAGGTTAGTTAGGTTTAAGTAGTTGTAAGTCTAGGGGACTGATGACCTCAGATGTTAAGTCCCATAGTACTTGAAGCCATTTGAATTTGAATCTGACCGAATTACGTCCTCGGCAGACCTCAAAGCTTTAATTTTTTCTCCTCTGAATCTTCATTCCCTTTCCAAATTACCCTTGGTTTCCTTTACTGTGACAACGTATTTAAATATCAACTACACCCATTAAAAAAGTTTTGCATCACCTAGGTTCCGAGGTTTCCGGAACCTGTACAGAAAATTGGAATAAAGATCAACATAAACATCATTTTCACCCTTTTTATTCCTCATTGAAACCACAAATTGCATGTTGTACCACCATACAGTGAGACCTTCAGAGCTAGTGGTCCAGATTGCTGTATACACCGGTATCTCTAATACCTGCTGCATTTATGTATGCCTGTATTCGTCGTCGCATACTATACAAAATTTCATCAAGGCACTGTTGGTCCAGATTGTCCTACTCGTCAACGGCAATTCGACGCAGATCCCTCAGAGTGGTGTGTGGGTCACGTCGTCCATAAACAGCCCTTTTCAATCTATCCCAGGAATGTTCGATAGGGTTCATGTATGGAGAATATGCTGGCCACTCTAGTCGAGTGATGTCGTTATCCTGAAGGAAGTCATTCACAAGATGTGCACGTTGGGGTCGTGAATTGTCGTCCATGAAGGCGAATGCCTCGCCAATATGCTACCGATATGGTTGCACTATCGGTCGGAGGATGGCATTCACGTATCGTACAGCCGTTACGGCGCCTTCCATGACAACCAGCGGCGTATGTCGGCCCCATATAATGCCACCCCAAAACAGCAGGGAACCTACACCTTGCTGCTGTCTAAGACGTTCAGCCTAACCGGGTTGCCTCCTAACACGTCTCCGACGATTGTCTGGTTGAAGGCATCTGCGACACCCACCGGTGAAGAGAACGTGATGCCAATGTGCTGAACGGTCCATTCGGCATGTTCGGCCTTCTGTACCGCGCTGCATAGTGTCATGGTTGCAAAGATGGACCTCGCCATGGACGTCGTGAGTGAAGTTGCGCATCATGCAGCCTATTACGTACAGTTTGATTCGTAACACGACATCCCTGGCTGCACGAAAATCATTATTCAACATGGTGGCGCTGCTCTCAGGGTTCCTCCGAGCCAAATCAGTAGGTAGCCATCACCCACTGCAGTAATAGCCCTTGGGCGGCATGTCATTGGCGGTTCCTGTCTCTGCACCTCATCCATGTCCGAACAACATCACTGTGGTTCACTCCGAGACGCCTAAACACTTCCCTTGTTGAGAGCCCTTCTTGGCAAAAAGTAACAATGCGGACGCGATCGCACCGCGGTATTGACCGTCTAGGCATTGTTGAACTACTACAGACAATACGAGCCATGTACCTCCTTCCTGGTGGAATGACTTGAACTGATCGGCTGTCGGACCCCCTCCGTCTAATAGGCGATGCTCATGCCTGGTTGTTTACATCTTTGGGCGGGTTTAGTAACATCTCTGAACAGTCAAAGGGACTGTGTCTGAGATACAATATCCACAATCAACGTCTGTCTTCAGGAATTCTTGGAACTGGGGTGATGCAAAACCTTTTTTATGTGTGTATTATTAATGTAAGAGTGATTCTGTTGCTCCAGCCTATGGGTTTTATGCAAACTGCAGTACCATCAAATACCCACGTGCACAATTTTCATATTGTCTCTATCGCTAAGCGTTAGAGGAGGTATTTTTCGAATTATTCAAGAAACGCGTAAAAAAGTGACCTTCAAATGCATTAGTTAAATTTTATATAGGGATAAATTTTCGATAGAGGTCATAGTTTTCTAATTGTTCAAGAAAAAGTGCAAAAGTGACCTTCAGATTAGTTCTTTTCTTTTTTAATAATTCGAAGACAGTGGCCTTTAGTGAAGACGTAACCCAGTACAAAATTTAACTACATCATATTTGCTACAAAAACGTTCTATTCATTTTTTTCTGTAAGGCCAATAGTTTGTGCAAAGCAAGTAAGAGAATATGAAAATTTCACACCTGGTTTTTTAAGGTGCAGCGGGTTGCATAAGACTCATAGGCAGGGGCAGTTGACTCATGCTGTATAATGAAGCAAAACAACATTGAGTAACAGGAATAAAATGCTCTCCCAAATCGTTTGGCATCTCTGACAGAGTTACAATGTCATAGTGAGACCTCAAAGTTTTTATTTCTCCTCCAAGATCTTTAAACTCTTTTTTAAATTTCGCTTTGATTTCCTTTAATCCTTCCTCAGTACAGAGATCGTTAACATAGGTACAACCCTGCCTCATCCCCCTCTCAATGACACATCCCTTTCACGATCGTAGGCTCTCTACATTCCAGTCTGGTTTCTGCACAAACTGTAAACTTTCGCTCCCCGTATTTATCCCCGTTACCCACAGAATTTCAGAGTGTATTCCAATCGACAGTTCTTTCTCTAAACTACAAATGCTTTAAACATACGTTTGCTTTTCTCCAATCTTCTAAGGTAAGTCGTAGAGTCAGGATTGCCTCACGTGTTCCTGTATATCTACGGAACCCATACTGATCTTCATCGAGTAGGTTTCCATCAGTTGTTTCTCTTTTTCATGAGTAGTTCTTGTCAGAAATTTGCAGCCATGACGTACTGGGTGGTTACTATTAAAGATGTTTCTACTCAAGGAGGTCCAGTGTGGCTGCGAAACTTGGTAGCTATGCTAATGCGTTAATGTGCAACCGCTTTATGCTGGAAAAAAATGTACCAATTTTAGCCATCAGGAGCAAATTTGGCGCTGTACAGCCTCCGGTGCTATTATTGAATGAATTGTGTACGTGGCAGTTAATAATAAAACCAGCATCATGCCTTTCTCACTTGTTTGACCTTTTCTGATCAGGTCCAGTTCTTAATCCATAACATATGGAAACATTTCTATACTTATATATTCTATTCACAGCGCCATATTTGAACCTAATGACCAAAATTGGAACTACAGGTTTTCCAATATGAATCGGTTTCGCATTAACGCGTCGAAATATCTACCAAGTTTCGCTGCCAAAAGATAATTTCAGTCCACATTGGACCTCTGTGCATAGTTGCACGGCCGGCCGGAGTGGCCGTGCGGTTCTAGGCGCTACAGTCTGGAACCGAGCGACCGCTACCGTCGCAGGTTCGAATCCCGCCTCGGACATGGATGTGTGTTAGTTAGGTTTAATTAGTTCTAGGCGACAGATGACCTCAGAAGTTAAGTCGCATAGTGCTCAGAGCCCTTTGGACCATAACTGCACTTTAATTACAACCACGCGGTATAAGCCTGAAAGTTCGGCAACATCTGCACTCATCTGCACCTGCAAACGAAATTAAAAAACAAAAATTTTTACCAGCAGTGCTAAGTTTTCTTCGGAATGCATATCAATTCCGTTCAGTTTGATGCCATAAATTGTGGACCTGTTATCTGGAAACTGGAAACAAATTATACATACTCAGTAACAACGATAATGTACAATGCACTATACACAGAAGAGCCAAGGAAACTGATACGCCTGCCTACTATTGTGTAGGGCCCCCGCGACAACACAGAAGTGCCGAAACACGACGTGACATGGACTCTACAAATGTCTGAAGAAGTGCTGGAGGGAACTGACACCATGAATCTTGCAGGGCTGTCCATAGATCAGTAAGAGTGCGAGAGGGTGGAGCAACAGCACGTTGCAAGGCATCCCAGATATTCTCAATAATGTTCATGTCTGGGGAGTTTGATGGCCAGCAGAAGTCTTTAAACTCAGAAGAGTGTTCCTAAACCACTCTGTAGCAATTCTGGACGTATGGGGTGTCGCTTTTCCTGTTGGAATTGCCCATGTCCGTCGGAATGCGCAATGAGCATGAATGGAAGCAGGTGATCAGACAAGGATGCTTACGTACGTGTCACCTGTCAGAGTCGTATCTAGACATATCAGAGATCCCATATCACTCCAACTGCACACGCCCCACACCACTACAGAGCCTTCACCAGGGTGCATGGTTCATAAGGTTGTCTCCAGACCCGTACACGTCCATCCGTTCGATACAATATGAAACGAGACTCGTTCCGAACCTGCAACATGTTTCCAGTCCTCAACAGTCCATTGTCGGTTGACGGGTAGACGAGTGGGCTTGAAGCTCCAAAAGCCCATATCGATTATGTTTCGTTGAGTAGTTTACACTCTGACACTTGTTAATGTTCCAGTATTGAAATCTCCAGCAATTCGCGGAATGGTTGCACTTCTGTCACGTTGAACGATTCTCTTCAGCCGTCGTTAAACCCGTTCTTGCAGAATGTGTTTCCGGCCTCAGCGATGTCAGAGATTTGATGTTTTACCCGATTCCTGATAATGACAGTACACTTGTGAAATGATCGTACGGGAAAACACCACTTCATCGCAGCCTCGGAGATATTGTGGCCTATCTCTCGTTCGTCGACTATAACACCACGTTCCTACTAACTTAAATCTTAATAACATGCCATTGTAGCAGCAGTAAGCGATGTAACAACTGCTCCAGACACTTGCTGTCTTATATAGGCTTTGCCGCGCGCGGCGCCGTATTCTGCCTGTTTACATAACTCTGTATTTGAATACGCTTGCCTATACCAGTTTCTTTGGCGCTTCAGTGTATATTACTTACTACCGACATGTACGGCATCACATTTGAAGATGGCCGTCTCTATAATGCGTATTCACGAATCCGTGTTGCTTCTGTTCGACAGAGAGAGAGAGAGAGAGAGAGAGAGAGAGAGAGAGAAAGAGAGAGAGAGAGAGGGAAAGAGCACCTACCCCTTGGCGTGACAGGAAATAGGCAGTTACTTAGATACAAGTGAAGAGCTTAGATCGTGTTTTTTGATTTCTTTTCGAAACAGCGGGTTGGTCACTCGCAGTGGGTAGTGGTCAATGTTTGGCTTATCTAAGCATTTCAGATGGTCAGTACCTGTACGAGTCTTTATAGGTTACAACAAAGCGTATTATCTTCATCACGCATCAGTTCATCGTAGATCACTGGAGCATCGAATCATTCCAAGCCACTGGAAGAGGGTGTAGGCCATTCCAGAAGAAAGCTCGTTGTACAGATGCGCTTAACTATAGGTCTATATCACTAACGTCATTCTGCTGTAGAATTATGGAATAAATTTTATGTTTTGTGAAGACCGAAAAATATCCTGCGCAGGAATCACCAGAATTCTGTAATCACTGTGCTTGTGAAATCCTTGAGAATCAGGGCACGCGAATAACGACGCCAACATTCCTGCCATGTCCTTTGTTTTCCGTTAGGCGTTTGATAGAGTTCCCATGGGCACCGTCACCTGGTGAATAAATAACGAGCTTGTGAAATATTGTGAAACTGTCATTGGATTGGGGGTTCTCTAGAAGATTGAACTCGACACGCCGTTCATCATGGCGATAGATCATCACATGTAAAAATATCTTCGGGTGAACGCTAAAGGATTATTATAGGGGCAGGACTGTTTGCTAGGGTCTATATAAATGAGCAGAAAGATACGGTTGGAATTTCCGTAAGGGAATGACGCTGTTGTTTCTAGGAAAGTCGCAACATCAGAAAAGTGTAGCAAAATGCAGGAAGATCTACAGAGGATCGAGGTTTGGTGCAGGGATTGGCAGGTGATTCTCAACGTAAATAAATATCATAAATTGATCTTAAAAACGTGAAAATATCTAGTACATTGTTCTATTACATGACCGGTGATCGATCAATGGGGACAGTAACAACGACAAAATATCTAGACTATGCGTTCGGAATCCCCTAGAGGGAAACGATCACGTAAAATTAGTTTCATAAAACGCAGCAGTCAAACTGACACTCATTGCAAGATCTTAAGTAACAGCACTTTGTCCAAGAAAGTGGTAAAGTAAAAAACAAATCTTAATAGAGACGTTAATATCCAAGGAAGAGACATAATTCATCCCACATAGTCATAACAATCATTTACACTATGCCACATGATTTTGTATCAATAGTTATAACTATAATAAAATCACACATACTGTTTTTTATTAATGACAGTATAGTTTTATCGGTTTGATGGATGTTGAGGAGAAACTGTATCATATTTGATGATTATCCAATCACCAACTTATCTCCGCAAATATGATGTTAAATATTTACGAGCTGTTGAGCATCCTCTGCTTAAAATATACTGTGCTATTTGAATTTTTAGAAATAACTGATGGGAGCCAATTTCAATTAGATACTTGCTGCCGATAGCAGACGGATAAATACATTAGTAGATAGATTAGTTGTTTCATACATATAGAGTGAGAAGTTTCAATGATGTGGAGCGTGTTATAAGAAACAATACGTAATACAAACTTACAAAAGAACAAAGATCATGATATTTCTTCCACAGATTCTAAGTTAAGTGTTCCTCAAAGAAACGAAAAAGTCAATACTTTGAAACATATTTTCATTTAAAGGTCAACCCCATTGATGTCACAAGTGTTCAAATGTATATTCACTGAAATGCATAGAGAAGTTTTTAAATCTTAGTTATACACTCTGCATTACAGCGGTGAAGATGTGCATAATTGAGATTTTTATGAAACATGTTATTTGGTATTATTCACCATATCAGCAGACTGTACTAAGAAATTCAGCAATGGAGTGAAAGGATTCGGTGACCAACAGGTCCCTTAGTCTTCTTTTAAGAGATGTCTTATCAGTAGCTAAACTCTTTATGGTCGTGGCAAGCTATTGAAAATATATATTCCTATACAATGAACAAGTTTCTGCAGCAAAGTAAATGACTAAATCTATATTTATTTATTTATTTTTCTTTATTGTCATTTCATTCCCCTTGCTCCACATGGGCGGAGGTTGGCTGTCAGTGGATACAAGTTGCCGCTCTTCAGCCGTAAGGGAGTAAAAATTTTAAAACGTATTATAAAATTGAACACGGTGGCTGAAAAAATGAATATTTTACACAATAAAAGGACAGGATGTCACTTCCACAATTTAAAACATAAAGGCTGATTTGTTTGTTAGTCAACATATTTACGTAGATGAAATGGCAAATGAATGTTTCACAAAATATAAAAGACAGACGGAGAGCTGCTTAATTTAAAAAGCAAAAAGCCGGTGTCTTGACTGATTAACATAGAGACATAGACGAGTGAAGCGATGAATTGACTTATACTGCAAGGGAGAGGGATATCATGGGAACGTAGCAGATGGGGTGGTGCATAAGAGGGTGTTTGTGTCAGCGGATGTTCCGAGGAGGGAGTTGCGAGAGTGAAGAGGGATACTGTTCTACATCAATCCTTAGGATGATTGTGGAGAGGAGTGTAGAGCACTCACCATGGGTGGGTGGGGTGGTCTCTCTTTTATCTGGTACGACGGGTGTGTATATCAGGGCGGATTTCATGGTCATGTAGGGGAAGGTGATTAAAGTTTCGTTGGGAGAGGACGTGGAGAGTGTGGAGGTGTAGTGTCAGTGGAATGTGGTGACAAGGGCGCAGCAAAGTACCGTGATCAAAAACCACAAGGGGGTGGGGGGGTGGGGGGGGGGGAAGTAGGTGGGGGGGTGTGTAACGTGGGATACTCGGAAGTGTTGATGCGGGTGGCGGAAGGCAAGCGGAACCGAAAGGCCGGGCGGAGTGCCTGGCTTTCAGGGATCTTTAGGGCATGATAGAAGGAGGTGGAGCTGAAGTCTACGCCACATTTTCATAGCTGAGTGTGGGTCGGATCAGGGATTTATGGGTGTGGGGGACTGTGGAAGGGTGCAATCCCCATTTTCGGCCGGTTAGCGGTTTTACTAATTTTAGCCTGTTGTGGGCTTACTGTGAAATGGTTAGTAGATGGGGGCTGCAATGTTAGTTTGCGATCAAGTGTTAGTTCGAGATATCGTAGTGTGTTAGTGAACTGGATAAGACGGTCGTAAATGGTACGGTAAAAGTAGTGGGGGCGGAAGTTGCGGGTGGCTCGGCCTGTAATTACTGCCTTGGTTTTGGCTTAATCGTCATGTAGTTTGTTCTTATATCAAGTATTGATTCTCACAAAGACGTACAGTCGCATGGGTAAAATTCACAAACTTTTGTTTACAGTATTTACATTTACCTAAGCTGGAAAATGCAATAACAGATACTTCAGTGGTTGCGTTGTGTTTATAATCTTCTGTGTCACTGAGTACTGTCCTTGGCTGTGAGTAGTTGCTTCTAGAACTGTGATTGTGGCGCAGACGTTGATGGCAGGCTTCCAAGGTTCGACGTGTCTTCTGCGTGTCTCCTCTCTGTCTACTGCCGACCTCTGCATTGCCGGTGCGGAAGGTGCGGAAGCCCCGGAAGGAAACAATTTACTCCGTTGTGGGTGTGGCCATTAGCGGAAACCTCTGTCTTGACATGTAGCGCCACCCTGTAAGTGACGAGAATAATGAACGAGAACGTCGTACTTTGGCGGCCAGCCTGGAGCTACCACTCCCGGTTTAATTCGGCACAGGGCATGGGCAGCGTCGTACGCGGTCTACGTAAACACTGCTGATGTTAATTTGAAAAATATATTATTACGCACATTAGGCATACAGCCTATGGGAATCGCAGTGACCCATTGTAACGAAATTCTGTTATTGTATCTTTCTATTGTATCTCACAAGTCTGGAAAATACAATCAAATTATTTAGGTAAACATGGTATCCCAAGAGGAACGGTCAGTACTCAGGGATATGACAGGAACGACCATTCGATGCAAAAAAATCTAGTGAACACGGGCTCTAAAATGCATACAGTATGAGCTATGAGCACTCCTTCATCTTAGATACTGTGTAACTGATCACTTCTGGTGTAAGTTCTCTGTTTTCCATGTTTTGAGAGATGGAAGTAGGAACAAAAACAAGGAAAAAATGTCCAGTAAACATCGCTTCTACTGAGAATGTGTCCATAGGACATCAGGGAATAAATATAGTGGCAAACAGTAGTTAGTAAACCCATTTTCTTGAACAAGTCACTGCAAGGACGTTCTAGAATTCACGACACAAATAATTCTCATTACAGGCCTTTTTTTTAATTGGAAAAAATCATAGCTTTGTTTGATGAGTTAACCACAAACATTATCCTGTGTGACAGTGACGTAAGAAGTAAGCAAAGTATGGCAGCTCTTTCATTTTCATGTCACCCATGTCTCATTCCAAAAACAAATGTCTGATACTTGTGGACTGCTAAGTTGGCTCAATTGGAAAAGTACAGTTCAGGAATGGCTAGAATCCCAGTATGGCACAGAATTTTCATTTTTAAAATATGCGTAATCTTTTCAGACAGCAGGGAATAACTTACACGGTACTAGACGGGACCGCAGAGGCTTAAAAATGTGGGGAAAGACGGAAATCAAATTACTACAAAAATGATTGGGGAATGCTTTTATTTGCAAAGATTTGTACACTCCTGGAAATGGAAAAAAGAACACATTGACACCGGAGTGTCAGACCCACCATACTTGCTCCGGACACTGCGAGAGGGCTGTACAAGCAATGATCACACGCACGGCACAGCGGACACACCAGGAACCGCGGTGTTGGCCGTCGAATGGCGCTAGCTGCGCAGCATTTGTGCACCCCCGCCGTCAGTGTCAGCCAGTTTGCCGTGGCATACGGAGCTCCATCGCAGTCTTTAACACTGGTAGCATGCCGCGACAACGTGGACGTGAACCGTATGTGCAGTTGACGGACTTTGAGCGAGGGCGTATAGTGGGCATGCGGGAGGCCGGGTGGACGTACCGCCGAATTGCTCAACACGTGGGGCGTGAGGTCTCCACAGTACATCGATGTTGTCGCCAGTGGTCGGCGGAAGGTGCACGTGCCCGTCGACCTGGGACCGGACCGCAGCGACCCACGGATGCACGCCAAGACCGTAGGATCCTACGCAGTGCCGTAGGGGACCGCACCGCCACTTCCCAGCAAATTAGGGACACTGTTGCTCCTGGGGTATCGGCGAGGACCATTCGCAACCGTCTCCATGAAGCTGGGCTACGGTCCCGCACACCGTTAGGCCGTCTTCCGCTCACGCCCCAACATCGTGCAGCCCGCCTCCAGTGGTGTCGCGACAGGCGTGAATGGAGGGACGAATGGAGACGTGTCGTCTTCAGCGATGAGAGTCGCTTCTGCCTTGGTGCCAATGATGGTCGTATGCGTGTTTGGCGCCGTGCAGGTGAGCGCCACAATCAGGACTGCATACGACCGAGGCACACAGGGCCAACACCCGGCATCATGGTGTGGGGAGCGATCTCCTACACTGGCCGTACACCACTGGTGATCGTCGAGGGGACACTGAATAGTGCACGGTACATCCACACCGTCATCGGACCCATCGTTCTACCATTCCTAGACCGGCAAGGGAACTTGCTGTTCCAACAGGACAATGCACGTCCGCATGTATCCCGTGCCACCCAACGTGCTCTAGAAGGTGTAAGTCAACTACCCTGGCCAGCAAGATCTCCGGATCTGTCCCCAATTGAGCATGTTTGGGACTGGATGAAGCGTCGTCTCACGCGGTCTGCACGTCCAGCACGAACGCTGGTCCAACTGAGGCGCCAGGTGGAAATGGCATGGCAAGCCGTTCCACAGGACTACATCCAGCATCTCTACGATCGTCTCCATGGGAGAATAGCAGCATGCATTGCTGCGAAAGGTGGATATACACTGTACTGGTGCCGACATTGTGCATGCTCTGTTGTCTGTGTCTATGTGCCTGTGGTTCTGTCAGTGTGATAATGTGATGTATCTGACCCCGGGAATGTGTCAATAAAGTTTCCCCTTCCTGGGACAATGAATTCACGGTGTTCTTATTTCAATTTCCAGGAGTGTATTTCTTACTACCGTATAACATTTTCCTTATCTAGCTTAAGAACGTCTAACTAGACCAAGTAGGCAGAAATTACGAGTTTTAAAGGGCCTCTCGACGAGCTTCTCGTAATCAGCTTCATTAAGTCCATTTTCCGCCGGTGAAATGAGTGCGGATTTTTAATGTTGATGGTACTTCTTATACACAGCATAAGCAATGTTCATTTTATTTTCAGTTTTCGCGCTGTCTGAAGACTAGGTAATCTATGTTCTGTCAACATGTATTTGGGTTACTGTTGCCTTCACCCGTTTGCTACTTACTGGAAGTTTTTGTTATTTGAAAATACTTACGCTACCGGAAGTTCTTATCACTGTAATAAAGAGCATTAGAGGTAAGTGGTTTTGTTTTTCATGTACAGGAAATACCCATAACTATCGCAATACGCCGCGTCTTGTCCATCTGTTTTGTAATGAAGGGTTATTGGAGACCGGTTCGCTGCGGATCTGCATTGCAAATAGCCGCGAAACGAGCCGAGGCATCACTGCGGATCTCCACGAGAGCGTAAGCACCCTACTTACACTGTTCCTGAGCAAACCTATAAAATTACTCCGCCAACGTGGGGTCCGATCTTGAAATACGGCACTCAAACAGTCAGTTTATAACGGCACCAATGAGACTGTTTCGCTGGGCAATTGTGGTACTCGCGAGGTAATTTAGTGCTCTCGAGGCGAAAACGCCCAAGCGTCCCGGGTACGTAGGATTTTGGCGACGATAGCACGAATCCGGGGGGCTCGATTCGCCTGCAGTCATAGCTAAAAATAGCGCGGCGGCGGAGATGCACTCTCTCTCACCTCTCGCTCTGTGTGTGTGTGTGTGTGTGTGTGTGTGTGTGTGTCGAGAACAGTGCAAAACGGCGCTGCCGGCAGTAAGTTGCGAGGGTTTATTCGGCGTCCGCTGGCGAATGACGCTTATTGGTTGCGTGAATGGAGCGGCCGTAAACGCCGCAGGTGCCGTGCTGATTCAGCTGGCCGCGCCTAGGCGGTAGGCAGCCCGTCACACAGCCAGCGCCCACGAGACTCCGCTCCTCCGAACGACGCACTGCTCTTCGCACCTACCTCCGCACCGACCCCCTTCTGCTGCTGCTGCTGCTCCCTGCCGATGGGCTCTGTTCGCACAAAGGAATAGGTTCAGATCGCGAGGCGGCTTAACAGTCGGTTGCAAATCTCTCTAGACTTGCAAGTCAATAGCGTGCTGAGGGTGTTTCGGATATGATTTAATATTTGTACGTTACATATACAATTTGCCCCGCCCGGTTGGCCGTGCGGTCTAACGCACTGCTTTCCGGGCAGGAAGGCGTGCAGGTCCCCGGCACGAATCCACCCGGCAGATTTGTGTCGAAGTCCGGTGAGCCGGCCAGTCTGTGGATGGTTTTTAGGCGGTTTTCCATCTGCCTCGGCGAGTGCGGGCTTGTTCCCCTTATTCCGCCTCAGCTACACTATGTCGGAGATTGCTGCGCAAACAAGTTCTCCGCGAACGCGTACACCACCGTTACTCTACCACGCAAACATAGGGATTAACTCGTCTGGTGTGAGACGTTCCCTGGGAGGTCCACCGGGAGCCTAACCGCACAATAACCCTGGGTTCGGTGTGGGGCGGCGGAGGGGTGACGTGGACTGCGGTAGTCGTCGTGGGGTTGTGGACCACTGCGTCTGCGGCGGGGACGGAGCCTCTCCGTCGTTTCTAGGTCCCCGGTTAACTTAACGGTGTTGTGGTCCTGAGACTGGTTTGATGCAGCTCTCCGTGCTACCCTATCAGTTTCGAGAACATACCTTCACCGAAGAGTCAAGCAGTATATTGCTCCCTCCTACGTATATCTCGCGAAGAGACCATGAGGATAAAATCAGAGAGATTAGAGCCCACACAGAAGCATACCGACAATCCTTCTTTCCACGAACAATGCGATACTGGAATAGAAGGGAGAACCGATAGAGGTACTCAGGGTACCCTCCGCCACACACCGTCAGGTGGCTTGCCGAGTATGGATGTAGATGTAGATCCTGTGCAAGCTTCTTCATCTCCCAGTACTTATTGCAACCCACCTCCTTCTGAATCTGCTTAGTGTATTCATCTCTTGGTCTCCTTCTACGATTTTTACCCTCCACGCTGCCCTCCAATGCTAAATTTGTGATCCCTTGATGCCTCAGAACATCTCCTACTAACCGGTCCCTTCTTTTTGTCAAGTTGCGCCTCATACTCCTCTTCTCCCCAATTCTATTCAATACTTCATCATTAGTTATGTGATCAACCCATCTAATCTTCAGCATTCTTCCGTAGCACCACATTTCGAAAGCTTCTATTCTCTTCTTGTCCAAACCATTTATCGTCCATGTTTCACTTCCATACATGGCTACACTCCATACAAATACATTCGAAACGACTTCCTGACACTTAAATCTATACGCGATGTTAACAAATTTCTCTTCTTCAGAAACGCTTTCCTTGCCATAGCCAGTCTACATTTTATATTTTCTCTACTTCGACCATTATCAGTTATTTTGCTCCCCAAATAGCAAAGCTCCTTTACTACTTTAAGTGTCTCATTTCCTAATCTAATTCCCTCAGCATCACTCGACTTAATTCGACCACATTCCATTATCTTCGTTTTGCTTTTGTTGATGTTCATCTTATATCCTCCTTTCAAGACACTGTCCATTCCGTTCAACTGCTCTTCCAAGGCCTTTGCTGTCTCTGATAGAATTACAATGTCATCGGCGAACCTCAAAGTTTTATTTTCTTCTCCATGGATTTTAATACCTACTCCGAATTTTTCTTTTGTTTCCTTTACTGCTTGCTCAATATACAGATTGAATAACATCGGGAAGAGGGTACAACCCTGTCTCACTCCCTTACCAACCACTGCTTCCCTTTCATGCCCCTCGACTCTTATAACTGCCATCTGGTTTCTGTACAAATTGTAAATAGCCTTTCGCTCCCTGTATTTTACCCCTGACACCTTTAGAATTTGAAAGAGAGTATTCCAGTCAACATTGTCAAATGCTTTCTCTAAGTCTACAAATGCTAGAAATGTAGGTTTGCCTATCCTTAATCTTTCTTCTAAGATAAGTCGTAAGGTCAGTATTGCCTCACGTGTTCCAACATTTCTACGGAATCCAAACTGATCTTCCCCGAGGTCGGCTTCTACTAGTTTTTCCATTCGTCTGTGAAGAATTAGCGTTAGTATTTTGCAGCCGTGACTTATTAAACTGATAGTTCGATAATTTTCATATCTGTCAACACCTGCTTTCCTTGGGATTGGAATTATTACATTCTTCTTGAAGTCTGAGGGTATTTTGCCTGTTTCATACATCTTGCTCACCAGATGGTAGAGTTTTGTCAGGACTAGCTCTCCCAAGGCCGTCAGTAGTTCTAATGGAATGTTGTCTACTCCCAGGGGCCTTGTTTCGACTCAGGTCTTTCAGTGCTCTGTCAAAATCTTCACTCAGTATCGTATCTCCCATTTCATCTTCATCTACATCCTCTTCCATTCCCATAATCTCGTCCTCAAGTACATCGCCCTTGCATAGACCCTCTATATACTCCTTCCACCTTTCTGCTTTCCCTTCTTTGCTTAGAACTGGGTTTCCATCTGAGCTCTTGATATTCATACAAGTGGTTCTCTTTTCTCCAAACGTCTCTTTAATTTTCCTGTATGCAGTATCTATCTTACCCCTAGTGAGATAAGCCTCTACATCCTTACATTTGTTCTCTAGCCATCCCTGCTTAGCCATTTTGCACTTCATGTCGATCTCATTTTTGAGACGTCTGTATTCCTTTTTGCCTGCTTCATTTACTGCATTTTTATACTTTCTCCTTTCATCAATTAACTTCAATATTTCTTCTGTTACCCAAGGAGTTCTACTAGCCCTCGTCTTTTTACCTACTTGATCCTCTGCTGCCTTCACTACTTCATCCCTCAGAGCTACCCATTCTTCTTCTACTGTACTTCTTTCCCCCATTCCTGTCAATTGTTCTCTTATGCTCTCCCTGAAACTCTGTACAACCTCTGGACCTTTCAGTTTATCCAGGTCCCATCTCCTTAAATTCCCACCGTTTTGCAGTTTCTTCAGTTTTAATCTACAGTTCATAACGAATAGATTGTGGTCAGAGTTCACATCTGCCCCTGGAAATGTCTTACAATTTAAAAACTGGTTCCTAAATCTCTGTCTTACCATTATATAATCTATCTGATACCTTCTAATGTCTCCAGGATTCTTCCATGTATACAACCTTCTTTCATGATTCTTGAACCAAGTGTTAGCTATGATTAAGTTATGCTCTGTGCAAAATTCTACCAGGCGGCTTCCTCTTTCATTTCTTAGCCCCAATCCATATTCACCTACTATGTTTCCTTCTCTCCCTTTTCCTACTCTCGAATTCCAGTCACCCATGGCTATTAAACTTTCGTCTCCTTCACTACCTGAATAATTTCTTTTATCTCATCATACATTTCTTCAATTTCTTCATCATCTGCAGAGCTAGTTGGCATATAAACTTGTACTACTGTAGTAGGCGTGGGCTTCGTGTCTATCTTGGCCACAATAATGCGTTCACTATGCTGTATGTAGTAGCTTACCCGCACTCCTATTTTTTAATTCATTATTAAACCTACTCCTGCATTACCCCTATTTGATTTTGTGTTTATAACCCTGTATTCATCTGACCAAAAGTCTTGTTCCTCCTGCCACCGAACTTCACTAATTCCCACTATATCTAACTTTAACCTATCCATTTCCCTTTTTAAATTTTCTAATCTACCTGCCCGGTTAAGGAAGCTGACTTTCCACGCTCCGATCCGTAGAACACCAGTTTTCTTTTTCCTGATAACGATGTCATCCTGAGTAGTCCCCGCCCGGAGATCCGAATGGGGGACTATTTTACCTCCGGAATATTTTACCCAAGAGGACGCCATCATCATTTATCCATACAGTAAAGCTGCATGGCCTCGGGAAAAATTACGACCGTAGTTTCCCCTTGCTTTCAGCCGTTCGCAGTACCAGCACAGCAAGGCCGTTTTGGTAAATGTCGCAAGGCCAGGTCAGTCAGTCATCCAGACTGTTGCCCCTGCAATTACTGAAAAGGCTGCTGCCCCTCTTCAGGAACCACACGTTTGTCTGGCCTCTCAACAGATACCCCTCCGTTGTGGTTGCACCTACGGTACTGCCATCTGTATCGCTGAGGGACGCAAGCCTCCCCACCAACGGCAAGGTCCAGGGTTCATGGGGAAGGAAAGTAACATAACACATATACAGTTTTGTGGGTGTATATCATAAGTCTTCTGGCTGGTTAGATACGACCCGCCACTGTTTTCTGTTCGGTACAGACCTCTTCGTCCTAGAGCAGCACTTGCAATAAATGACCTTAATTATTTGTTGAACATATTCCAATCTCTTTCTTAACCAAGGAATATTTATCTACTGCAGATTTGAAGATATGTTACCTGATACAGTAGAGCGTCGATTATCCGAACTTCGGTGAACCGAACGACCGCTTAACCGAACTATGCACTCGCTCGCACCTGTTACTCTCCCACCCTACCGTCCATCATCCCCCTCACTCCCAAACCAAGTTTCCGGACGTTTTCGTACCCTCTGTAAAAGCTCATCAGCTAAAGAATGGGAAGAGGGAGAAAACACTACTTCTCCTTGACAATGCACCAACTCATCCGTCAAGTGATATTTTAAACGAAAAAGACGAGTTCATAAAGGTAATATTTCTTCCACCTAACGTAACCTCCTTATTACAGCCAATGGATCAAGGCGTTATTGAGACTTTCAAACGATATTACAGGAAAGAATTGTTGCGTAAGTTATTGTTAGAAAGAGAAGAGGATGGAGAAGAAAGTCTCTTAAGAAATCATAAGAATATTGACTTGAAAGATGCGTCCTACATGATCGGCGCAGCATGGAATAGTGTAAAGGAAGAGAATTTGAAGAAAGTCTGGAATAAAATTTTGGACACAGAAGAAAATTCACAAAGTACGATTGAAAATGACGAACAGAATGATATGTCCGAAATTCTCGCTATGCTAAAAGAAATAGATTGCCACGAACGTGATGAAGAAGATGTTCACCAATGGATGAATATCGATGATGCAGATGGAGGACACCAAATCATACAGGACAGTGAGATTGTAAACGTCGTCACTGATAAAGATGACGCCGCCAGCATCTCATCAATCAGTGCTCCAGAATGTGAAGATGAAAGTATACCAACAGCTTCTGAGGCGTTCACTAGTTTAGATACTGCTTTGCGATGGTTTGAAGCCCGAGATGAAAGTGACCAGTTTCAGATATCTTAGACAGACCAAAATAAAGGATTTTTTTAAACGTTAATTTTGTATACTGTGCGTATTGTTCATGCAAAATGCGTATGTAATATGTATATATTTTTGTTTAATAAACTGTGCCACATACTATATATTCCTACTGAAGTTGCCGTTGAATGTTACTTTGTAATACTAAAAGAGATGCCTGTTTTATGAATAAATTTACCGTACAGTACTTCTTTTTGGCAAATAAACATGTGCAGTTCGATTATCCGAACAAACCAGTTTTCCGAACACCGATGTCCCCCAATTACTTTGGATAATCGACGAGCCGGCCGCCGTGGTCTAGCGGTTCTAGGCGCTCAGTCCGGAGCCGCGCAGTTGCTACGGTCGCAGGTTCGAATCCTGCTTCGGGCATGGATGTGTGTGATGTCCTTAGGTTAGTTAGGTTTAAGTAGTTCTATGTCTAGGGGACTGATGACCTCAGATGTTGAGTCCCATAGTGCTCAGAGCCATTTGAACCATTTTTATTTTGGCATGTGACGTTTGACTCATTATTTAGGCATCTGTTACATCTCATCCTCCTCCTGCTCCCCAGTCTCTTCAGTATCACTGTTGTCACTGACGGTGTGGGTGTTGCTGTCCACCTTCTGGAGACTGTTGTTACGTTGCACATAGGCAACTCTGGTCTATCGTGTCTGCAATTGCTCTTCACTTGCTTTAATACTGTTTGTTAATGGATTTAATTGTGCTTATTATTATTGGTCTCGTATTGCTGTTTATGAATGTATTTCTGTTTCTGGGTAGTCTGAGTGTGGAGTATGTCTATTGCTTGCGTACTGCCGTCAGAAGCGGAACCTTCTGCCCCGCATGCGTATGTAGATGTCTGTCTCAGACTCACGCGTCCAGTTAAGAAACATACCATACCGCGGCTGGGACCGATATGTTTCATTATCAAGCGCTCCCTTATGTCAACGAGGCAGTCATACAGTCTACATCCCTCATCGCTTACGAGTCCATTCCACTCACCTTGCCACATACCCAAACGCCATTTTCAACGTGACGTGTCGTCTGTATCTGTTCACTAGTTACTGTGTGTACAGCACCTTATCTAGTTGCAACTCTGTATTTGATCGTGGTATCTGTCGCACATTTTCCGAACACCACACACTGTGGTGGTCCCAAGGCTCTTGATAGACTATGTAGGACACTTCTCTGCCCTCGCCTAACTTATGCTTTGTTGGTGACCAGGTACAGTCTGTGTGCTCACGTGCTAGCTGCGAAGCAGAGTATTGACTTGAAGAGCGCACAGTGGTATGCTCGTATGATTGGTAGAGGTAGTCTGCACTGTTCTACATCCAGCCTCACTAGTTCATGTAGCATTTTATCTACTTCGTTTGTTGTTAGCCTTATGTGTTCGCGGAAATCCAATCCAATTTCTCATCTATGTGTACCCCAAGATAAGGTGTTAGATATGCTCGTTTGATGTTTTTGTTCCTATTTTAACTGAAGAATTTCTTTGGAGTGATCCTTTCACGATAGCCGAAAACAAAACAGCTATGCAGTACCATGGAAGATTCCCTTAATAGTCCGCGCGACTTCCCCCGTCGGAGGTTCGAATCCCCCCTCGGGCACGGGTGTGTGTGACGTTCTTCGCGTAAGTTAGATTAAGTAGTGTGTAAGCATAGGGACCGCTGACCTCAGCAGTTTGGTCCCGTAAGACCTTACCACAAAGTTCCAATTTTTTTCCTTAATATCTCGACACCTGACTACACATCCGTAGCCTTCTTCTGGTCTGATTTACACACGTTCCTCTCCTCGCTGATAGTGCGAAGAATCTCATTTCCTGTGTTTTCAGTCGGTCTAATTTTCAACATACTTCTATAGCATCACATCTCAGAGGCTTTGTTTTTCCCACAGTCCATGATCCACTAACGTGCAACTGTGTATTGTATGGTGTATTTAAACCGGGGACCTAGAAACGACGGAGAGGCGTCGTCCTGTCGTAGCCCTCAGTGGTTCACAACGCCACAACAGGCCAGAGCAGTCCGCCCACCCCATCGCCGCCCCACACCGAACCCAGGTTATTGTGCGGTTCATACCAGACGAGTGTAGCCCCAAATGTTTGCGTGGCACGGTAATTATGGTGTACGCTTACGTGGAGACAGTGTCTGTGCAGCAATTGCCGACATAGTGTAACTGAGGCGGAATAAGGGGGATCAGCCCGCATTCGACGGGGCAGATGGAAAACTGCCTTAAAACCATCCTCAGGCGGGCCAGCACACTGGACCTCGACACTAATCCGCTGGCCGGATTAGTGCCGGGGACCGGCTTGCCTTCCCGTTCGGGAAGCAGAGCGTTAGACCCTGCGGCTAGCCGGGCGGGCTACCGTGCAGTACTGTGCTCCAATTGTATATCCTCAGAAATTTCTTCCTCAAATTAAGGCCGATGTTTGATACTACTAGACTTCTTTTCGCCAGGAATATCCCTTTTGGTTGTGCTAGTCTGCTTTTTATCTGCTCCTTGCTTCGATCGTCATGTGTTATTTTGCTCTGAAGAAAGAAGAAATTCTTAACTTTGTCTACTGCCTAGTCACCAGTTTTATGTTAACTGTACGTCTTCGTATACACAGAAACTCTGCAAGCCCCGTACGGAGCATGGCGGTGGGTATCCTGTACCGCTATTAGTCGTTTCCTTTCTTGTTCCATTCGCAAACAGAGAGACGGAAAAACGACTGTCTACGAGTATATGCCTCCGCAGAAGCCCTAATTTCTAATATCTGATCTTGGTGGTCCTTATGCGGAATGTATGTTGTCGGCAGTGGAATCGTTTGGCAGTCAGTTTCAGATGCTGATTCTCTAAATTTTCTCGGTAGTTTTCCTCGAAAAGAACGTCCCCTTCCCTCCAGGGATTCCCATTTGAGTTCCCCAAGCATCTCCGTAACATTGACGCGTTGTTCGAACCTACCGGTAACAAATCTAGCAGCCAGCCTCTGAATTGCTTCAATGTTTCCTTCAATACCACGTGGTACGGATCCCAACACTCGAACAGTACTCAAGAATAGGTCACGTCAAAAATAGGTAGCGTCATAGATGCGTTCTCCTTTAGAGGGTACCACTCTTTCCTAAAATTCTCTCAATAAACCATTTCATATCGCTTTGCAACGTTGCGACGAGATATTTAAACGCTAGTAATACTGTAGCCGAATTACAGGTCTGTTCTTCCTATTCATCCGCATTAACTTACGTTTTACCACACTTAGAGCTGGCTGCCATTCATCACGCCATTAGAAATTTTGTCTAAGTAATCTTGTATCTTCCTACACTCACTCAACTTCGACACCTCACCGTACACCACAGCATCATCAGCAAACAACCACAGATTGCTGCCCGCCCTGTCTGCTAGATCATTTATGTATATAGGAAATAAGAGTGGTCGTATCACAGTGCCCTGGGGTACTCCTGACAATACTCTTGTCTCTGATGAATATTCGCTGTCGAGAACAACATACTGGGTTCTATTACTCAAGAAGTCTTCGAGCCATTCACGTGTCTGTGAACTTACTCCTTATGCTCATACCTTCGTTAACAGCCTGCAATGGGGCACCGTGTCAAATGCTTTCAGGAAATCGAGAGATATGGAATCTGCCTGTTGCCGTTCATCCGTAGTTTGCAGTATATTATACGAGATTAGGACAAGCTGAGTTTCGCGCGAGAGCGATGCTTTCTAAAACCATGCTGATTCGTGGACATCAGCTTCCCAGTCTAAAGAAAATGTAATATATGCGAACAGAGAATATGTTCAAGGATTGTGTAGCAAACCGAAGTTTGGGATATTGGCCAGTAATGTTGCGGGTCCGTTCTTTTACCTGTCTTTTATACTGGAGTCACCTGTGCTTTTCTCTGGGCGATTGAGCCTTTGTGATGGGCGAGAGATTCACGATAAATGCAATTTAAGCACTATGGGACTTAACATCTGAGGTCATCAGTCCCCTGGACTACGTAAACCTAGCTAACATAAGGACATCACACACATCCATGCTCGAGGCAGGATTCGAACCTGCGACCGTAGCAGCTGCGTGGTTCCGGACTGAAGCGCGTAGAACCGCTCGGCCACAGCGGCCGGCTAGGTGAGGGACCAATGCCGTAGAGAACTCTTTGTAAAACGAATTGCTATTCCATCCGGACAGGCGATCTATTTGCTTTCAAATTTGTTAGTTGTTTCTTTACGCCCGGAATGCTAATTACTATGTCGTCCCTACGGGACTCTGTCCGACGATAAAATGACGATATGTTTGTACGATTCTCCTGTGTGAATGATTTCTTCAGCGAGAAATTTCGTTTTCCTATATTCATCTACCACAAGAGACTGATCAACAAGGGACTGAATGAAGCCTTAGACCCGCTTAGTGAGTTTACACAGGACCAGAATTTTCTCGGGTGCTCTGCAGATCTTTTGCTAAGCTGAGATTGTGGTAGTTGTATGCTTCACGCATAGATCTTTTGACAGACGCACGAATCTCTACTAACCTTCGTTTGTCGTCATTTGTGCGTTCTCTTTTGAACCGGAAGTGCAACAGACTCTGCTTCCTCAGCATCTTCCGAATTTCGTTACTGAACCATGATATTAAACCATTCTTTATCCACTTACTAAGCGCATGACTCGAGACCATGATTTACTGCTTGAACTTTGCCCGTAATCTCTCTACGTCCATCTTAATGGCACTAAGTGACGTCAGTTCACTGTCTAAGTGAGATGCTAACAACTGTTTATCTGCTCCATCTAGCAGAAACACTCTTCTAGACTTCTTAACTGATTTATTAACTTTCGTAATCATAGTTGCCATAATGACATCATGATCGCTAATCTCCGTGTCCAAACTGACACTGTCGATAAGGTCAGGCCTATTTGTAGTTACAAGGTCTAAGATATTTCCAGTGCGTAAGGGCTGCCGAACCAGCTGCTCGAGAAAGTTTTCAGAAAACAAAGGTATTTCGCATGACTGACTCTACCGCCCACCCCTCCCCCCGCAATAAAACCATGGACACCCCAGCCTACAACTAGCATTGCATGACATGGGTATTTACTCAGAACTGACCATAAACTTTCTTTGAACTACTCTCGAACTGACACAGTGGAATCGGGTGGCTGGTAAAAACAATCAACAATTGTCTTTGTTTCACCTACACCTGTTATACGCGACCAGATAACTTCACTGTCAACTCAACTTCTCAATAGAGAGAATATTTTTGTCAATTGTGATGAACTCTCCACCTCCTATGGCCACTGTCTTTCCGATGTACGTCCCACTACTAACTAAATATCTCAGAGCTTTCCACCTCAGGTTTCAGCCATCTCTCAGTCACAAGAATCATTTGGTGTTGCGTATCTACAGGCGAGTGTTCATCAGAGCACCTCAAACTACCATCTAGCCTAAAAAACCTCATATGCAGTCCAGAAGTACTCTGCTACCCGAGTAGCCACTTCCTTTGTGTAGTGCACCCCTGACATATCAAGTGGAGTCCTATAAAGCCCCACACGATAACGTACATCTATAAATCCAAAGCCAAGCCATCACAGGGTCGACGAAGCCTTTGGTTGTTACGCTCCACTCGGCTCCAACCCAAAGAACACCGTTCAACTCTGGGAACAATATTGCAAATTGTGAGCTCTGCTTCCACCCCATATGTGATTCCAGCAGTCTTCACCATCTCCGCCAGCCGCCTGTATGAACTGAGGATGGACTCAGAAACCACAGCTTTCAGACGACTGCACTCTGCACGCTCGCTAACCGCAGGCAAGACCGCCTCCTCGTCTCGGATGAGGCCCCCTGGAAGACGTACCGAATGCACATTGTCTTTCTTTTGAGCCCTGAATGCTATCTGCCTCAGGAGCTCCATAAAACGCCTAACGTTGGAGCTATCGATAACTAGTAAACCCCTTACCCCGTGTGCTTGCTCTTTTGCTAATCTCATTTTCTTCTACATCTAATTACTTCTCATTTCTGTTACTTCTCATTCCTACCGTCTTCCCTCAGTTGACTCTCAGTCCTTATTCTGCCGTCATCAGAATGTTCATTCCATTCAGCAGGTCCTGTAATTCTTTTTCACTTTCACTCACGATAGCAATGTCATCAGTGAATCTTATCATTCATATCCTTTCACCTTGAATTTTAATCCCACTCTCGAATCTTTCTTTTATTTCCGTCATTCCTTCATCGATATGTAGACTGAATAATAGGAGCAAAACACTGCATCCCTATCTTACACTCTTTTCAATCCCAGCACTTCGTTCTTAGTGTTTAATCTTAATTTTTCCTCTTGATTCTTGTACGTTTTGTATATTACCATTCTTTCCCTATAGCTTACACTTATTTTCCTGAGAATTTTGAACATCTTGCGCTGTTTTACATGGCAGAGTGCTTTTACTAGTTCCATAAATGGTATGCACACAGTTTCAATTTTACTAACTCCATTATCAACAGGAAGGTCAGAATTGCCTCTGGTGCCTTTGCCTGTCCTGAAGCCAAACTGATCGTCATCTAACATGTTGTCAGTTTTGTTTCCATTATTTTGTGTATTATTCTAGTCAGCAGCTTAGATGTATGAAATGTTAATCTGATCGTGCTTAGTTCTCGCATTCAGACGCGCTGCACAAAAATATGTAAACACTGCGAGAAACGGATACTTGAACATAAATGCAGATGCTAGTCAAGCCTGCGTGTGACGCTGTTATATTTGACCACGGGCGGCACCTGTGCGACATCCTCAATACGTTGCAAGTATCTGTCGTGGCCAGAACAGTGTTCTATGTGATTGTGAGTGCATTATGTCGGAGCCAAGTGGATTCGAGCGTGGTTAAATTATTGGTGCTGTTACCCGTTTTTCCCTACAGTTTACGTTTATTTTTCTCAGCATTTCAAATACCTTACACAATTTCACATCATCGATCGCTTTGCTAGGTCGACGTATCCATTGAACGTGTCTCGACTTTTCTTCGGAATTGCTTCCATTATCAAGCGGAACATCAGAACTGCCTTACTGGTGTCTTTACCTTTCCTAAATCCAAACTAATCGTCATATAACAGCTCCTCAACTTTTATTTTCCATTCTACTATAAACCTTATCCTTGTCAGCAGCTTGGGTGCACGAGCTGTGAAGATGACCGTGAAATGTTTCTCGCATTCATTTGTCCTTGCTATATTCGGAATTATGTGTGTGTACTATTCCGAAAGTCTGATCGCATATCGCTCTGTCTCATAGTTCCCACGCACCAACTTGAATAATCGTTTGGTTCCCACTTCTCCCAATTATTTTTAGAAATTCCGATGGAATTGTGTCTATCCCTTCTGCCTCATTGTATCTCAAGTATTCCAGAGTTCTTTTAAGTTCTAATAATGGAGACTGTAGCGGTAGAACCGCTCGGCCACCCCGGCCGGCGAAGGTCTTCTCCCTCGTAAAGAACTTCGATGCGCACTTTGCACATATCAGGTCTTTCCTCTGTGTTTCACAGTGGAATTTCCATTGTACGCTTAATGTTACCACCCTTGCTATTAATTTCACCGGATGTTGTTTTACTGTCTTTTCTATAAAGGCCTACATGTTGGTGCTCATATACCCGCATCGGAGACGCGCTGGGTTGTGTATACGTTGCTGCAACGCACTCAAAGGAAATTTTGATGGCCCCTTAAATAAGCTAAGTCAGTCCTCCTGGCGAGCATTTCCTTTACGATTTCTTCACATCTTTCCTGCAGCCATTTCATCTTGGCTGCCCTGCAGTAACTATTTTGTCATTCCTGGGTGGGCAACGCAATATATTTGTGGTGCTTGATGGTTTTACTCGATTCAGCTGGTTGCTCCCCAGTAGTGATATTACTGCTGGACAAAGTATTAGGCATCAGAGTAAGATTTTCTCTTGATTCGGTACGTCGAAGGCCATTGTCAGCGATAATACGGCTTGTTTCTCTTCGAGGGAGTTTCGAAACATATGTTTCCGATCACAGATTAAACACATCACCAGACCACGTTGTTACTTCCAACCTTTTTTCGCGAAGCGGTTTAGTCGTAACTTCATGTCCTCACACAATGTTTCCCATTCCAAGGCTCATCTTTCTTTCCAGTGACTGAACCTAGCCTTTAATTCTGCTAGATATGAGGTGCACAGAGCTAGCCCTGCTTCTCTCATGTTTGCCTATCCCCTTAATTCCACTTTACCATACATGATTTGTTGACCAATTATGTTAGCCCGCCGGCCAGGGTGGACGAGCGGTTCTACGCGCTACAGTCTGGAACCGCGCGACCGCTACAGTCGCAGGTTCGAATCCTGCCTCGGGCGTGGATGTGTGATGTCCCTAGTTAGGTTTAAGTAGTTCTAAATTCTAGGGGACTGATGACCTCAGAAGTTAAGTCTCATAGTGCTTAGTGCCATTTGAACCATTTTTGACGTTAGTCTTGAGTTAATCAAGGATAGTTGTCACAGAGCCAGGGCAAATATTTAGAGCGCCCATTAAATTGAGGCGGCTTAGTATAACCAGGACATAACATTGAAGGCTGGGGATGTAGTCTTAGTGAGAAATTTTGGGGGCAGGGAGTCTGCGAGTAAGTCATTCAGAAGGCTGTGACCCCGCTTTGTGTGTCCGTGTAAGGTATTGGAGGTACCCACTCACGCTTATGTTTTGTAACGAAGAGAGTGGAAGTGGGTTCTGGGTGCACCTCAGCCAGTTTAACAGAAATTGTATTAATTAAGCCTCCTTTGTGATCGCTGCCCCCCCCCCCCCCCCCCCCCGGAGATCCGTTTTTGGGGGGGAGGCTGAACAGTTGCTTGATCGATACCTCACACCACATCTCCTGAAAAACGGTCTTCGGCGTGAAGGGGCGTGGAATGTTTTTTGCCGTGGCGTTGAGGCTATTTTCCGGAAGAGACAGTTAGGGAAGCAGTATAGACTGCGCAGGTCTGCAGGTAACAGCCCAGCTGTTTGTTCTACCACCCTTGTGACTTCCATGTTTGGATGGCTGAATTTTTTCCAGACGCAGGTGTTGTGCACCAAAAACGGGAGTGGACACATTATTCCTTTGGCCGACTAGGTCTGGAGGCGAGAGGTGGGTCGTCGTCATCCACACATCACCTAGCTAGTTTTTCCACTGTCTGGCATCGCGTCGCGGCATTCTATGCTTGGTGAGCTACTTTCAGTTCGTTGCTTCGGTGCCGAGAACACGTGGAATCCGTAAAGACAAATCTTGCTCTCCACCTTGAGCACGATAATTATGACTGGTTCGGTTAGTAAAGGAGGAGTGTGATGAGCAACGAATCGGGCCTGCCTTAAGTAATTTCGCGTCTATTCGTCCGGACCACACTGCCCGACGCGTGGTAGTTATATATTAAGAAGCTTTAATTATTTTTGTTTCCTTTTAATGAATCCCTTTTTAGGTAAACCTAAATTATTTTTTGTATTTTAGTCACATTCTAAAGATGTTTGTGGCTTACCTATTCGAAGACTGTTTTCTTGGAACCTTTGAAGAGGTCGTTATGCAGTGTCAATTGGTGATGTATTTTCTTGCTTTCCTTACTGAAATTGGCTGTAAATATTTCAACAATAGGAAGCAGTGGAACATAAGATTTGTACATATTTTGAAACAGAAAACATTTGTTGTAAGCTTAAACTTTCACACTTTTGTTCCCATGAATGAGTTTTGAAGAGTTGAGAGCAAGTATCTGAATTAACACTATAGCTTTTTCTGTTATCTGGTCTCGAAATATTTGATAACATTGTCCATCGATTGTCTGGAATTGTTCTTAATTAGTTTCATCTAATTGCATTGTGTTGTCTTAATATGTCAAATTCATCTTGACATAACTCCTAATTTACTTGTTGTAAAGAGTGTTGATAAAATGTTGACACGAATGGCGTTCAATCCTTATTCTGCCCAATTCTTCCACTCCCACGCAACCTTACGCCAGTAGTGCGTACCACAGTGCAGTCCTGCGATGTTTGTTCTCCTAGACCCCTCGACAGACAGGTACGTCAGTCGTTTTACTGCACGTGCAGAACTGGGACTCGTGTGAAAAGATGTGCCCAGCAGTGTCCTTTGTCCAGCGATGTTCTACAGCACTCCACCGTTGGGCCACCTCTCCCTGCTGCATCATAGCCGGAAGCCACAACTGTAGTCACCGTGCCGACAGTCAGTCGAGCTCCAGACATCTTCATGCTGACCGCGTATTCTCTTGTTGCAAGCAAGACCGTTTCGTGGCTGAAGGTACACGACGCTGCAGTATGATCCCGCACGGTCGGACGAACAATATACAGGGTGTTTCAAAAATGATCGGTATATTTGAAACGGCAATAAAAACTAAACGAGCAGCGATAGAAATACACCGTTTGTTGCAATATGCTTGGGCAACAGTACATTTTCAGGCGGACAAACTTTCGAAATTACAGTAGTTACAATTTTCAACAACAGATGGCGCTGCAAGTGATGTGAAAGATATAGAAGACAACGCAGTCTGTGGGTGCGCCATTCTGTACGTCGTCTTTCTGCTGTAAGCGTGTGCTGCTCACAACGTGCAAGTGTGCTGTAGACAACATGGTTTATTTCTTAGAACAGAGGATTTTTCTGGTGTTGGAATTCCACCGCCTAGAACACAGTGTTGTTGCAACAAGACGAAGTTTTCAACGGAGGTTTAACGTAACCAAAGGACCGAAAAGCGATACAATAAAGGATCTGTTTGAAAAATTTCAACGGACTGGGAACGTGACGGATGAACATGCTGGAAAGGTAGGGCGACCGCGTACGGCAACCACGGAGGGCAACGCGCAGCTAGTGCAGCAGAGGATCCAACAGCGGCCTCGGGTTTCCGTTCGCCGTGTTGCAGCTGCGGTCCAAATGACGCCAACGTCCACGTATCGTCTCATGCGCCAGAGTTTACACTTCTATCCATACAAAATTCAAACACGGCAACCCCTCAGCGCCGCTACAATTGCTGCGCGAGAGACATTCACTAACGATATAGTGCACAGGATTGATGACGGCGATATGCATGTGGGCAGCATTTGGTTTACTGACGAAGCTTATTTTTACCTGGACGGCTTCGTCAATAAACAGAACTGGCGCATATGGGGAACCGAAAAGCTCCATGCTGCAGTCCCATCATCCCTGCATCCTCAAAAAGTACTGGTCTGGGCCGCCATTTCTTCCAAAGGAATCATTGGCCCATTTTTCAGATCCGAAACGATTACTGCATCACGCTATCTGGACATTCTTCGTGAATTTGTGGCTGTACAAACTGCCTTAGACGACACTGCGAACACCTCGTGGTTTATGCAAGATGGTGCCCGGCCACATCGCACGGCCGACGTCTTTAATTTCCTGAATGAATATTTCGATGATCGTGTGATTGCTTTGGGCTATCCGAAACATACAGGAGGCGCGTGGATTGGCCTCCCTATTCGCCAGACATGAACCCCTGTGACTTCTTTCTGTGGGGACACTTGAAAGACCAGGTGTACCGCCAGAATCCAGAAACAATTGAACAGCTGAAGCAGTACATCTCATCTGCATGTGAAGCCATTCCGCCAGACACGTTGTCAAAGGTTTCGGGTAATTTCATTCAGAGACTACGCCATATTATAGCTACGCATGGTGGATATGTGGAAAATATCGTACTATAGAGTATCCCCGACAGCAGCGCCATCTGTTGTTGAACATTGTAACTACTGTAATTTCGAAAGTTTGTCCGCCTGAAAATGTACTGTTGTCCCAAGCATATTGCAACAAACGGTGTATTTCTATCGCTGCTCGTTTAGTTTTTATTGCCGTTTCAAATATACTGGTCATTTTTGAAACACCCTGTATCTACTCTCTCAGACGCTAGTCGTTTGGGCCGTTGACATTCTTTATGACTTTGAGTATCGCCTTCCTGAACCCATCGATTCCATATTCCCTAGACAATCCTGAGATCCTGACCAATGCAGGTAACAGTATCACTAAACGATAAACCCCAGTCTTCATACGTCACGATGTTCCCGTTGTGGTGCTGGTAGACTTTTATCTTTCTTACACGAGGAGTACCACGATCTTCTCACAAACAACCAACGTTCAAATGCGATTTATGAGTGAGAAACCCGCGACGTAATGTTTCTTTACATAGGGAATTCAAATAGGGTTGCTCTACCCACTAGACAAGCTAATGGTAATCATTTGCAAGCTGTCTTCATGAGTTTGAAATTTTAATGGACAGCAGGGTAGTGGAGAGCCTTGTACTTTGGAACACTTCTCAGGCTTTCGCCTCTTTCCAATCTTTTAGTAGAAGTTTAATAAATTTTTCTGTTCCATTTTGAAATGATAGCATTCACTATACTCGTGCTGTAGTCTTTTTCTAAAATTACAAAAATTGCTCGGGTAAACTAAGGTTTTTGCCAAAAGAGAAAAGGGGAATAACATGGTCATGTACCTTGGAACAATATTCTATTCGAGTTTGAAAATGTTGCAATCGAGAAAATGTGATCAGTATTGTATTTAATAATCTGTGTGTTATATTGTCAGTCTACTACACAGCAATAATCAGTAAGTGAAATCAAATTAAGAAGAACTATTATCAAAAATCAGTTACAATGTTTAGAAATAGAAGCTATTGTTAACCAACACAAATTTCAAGTTTCAAGATAGGGAAAATTGTTAAGACATTAAAGAAACTCCGTTCATTTGCAAATATCACGTGTTCCATGATAGAAAACCTTCTGTTTCGAAGTCCAAGACTGAAGTAGTATGTCTTAACCGTCCACTCGTTTTGTAACTAGTTATAAAAATACGAGAGCTATTACTCACCATAAAACTGATGAATTATCAGTATCCTACAAATAGAAAATACATATATTGGACAACACTTAAATATGTTAAACTCGTAATATTTAAAAACACTGCACAAAACTGAATCTCATGTCCTACATCAACAAAAACAGTAGAAAATATCAGAAACTGATTATGGCAATCTCTAGTCCAGATTCCTTCATGTGATTCTACAATGTGTCAAGACATTGAGACACCGACCAGAAAACATCGTGTGTTACTAGATATACTAACCTAACTCTCCCCTATACATGACAGCTGGTCTGCAAACACGAAAGAAGTTTGAATCAATAAGACTTTTACGAACACAAAAGTAAGTGTATTTTACAAGGAATTTTTCATTACTTTTATTTATCTTCCTGGTTGGTTGCAACAGTGCGCCGGACTGAAACTTGAATCCTGCTCCTTGCTCATTGCTGGCAATGCTCTTACCGACTGAGCTATTCATATCCTTGCCATTTCTTTTCGAAACTGCTCAAAACTTAGTTGCTGCTACTTCATTCTCTCCTCCAGAATAACAGAACAAATAGAGTACTCAATTATGCCCATCAGGTACATCATAAGTAAACAACTCAATTGATAATTGGATAACCTGGGCCTAATGTATAAGCACTTAATATCACACATATGTAATTTAAGATGCACAAATAATCATCCACTGATTATTTCCGTAAAAATACGTAGGAACTTTTTGGACAAAACTATTTAACAACTCCGAAAGACAGAAATGCGTCTCATAATTTTACTTCACAGTATACAGAGGTTGCAAATCCGTAGTATGACCTTTCAGATGTTCTTCTTACAGTTACGACGTTGCAGTCCCTTTGTTCGTTTCTAGACTGAGTATTACAACCTCATCTAGCTTTTCTATTACGGAGACATGACTCTGCAACTTTTAGTTTAAAAGCTGCTTCCTCAGCACCACCGTGACTCTGACAGTACGGTGACTGTCATTTTTTAGTATTCGACTACCACTACGAGACAGCTTTTGCGTTGCTTATATCCTGTCTCACATACAGTCCGGTCACAAACAAAAACGTTATCAGCACTGCGAGACTGAATGCCGCCTGGTGGCGTGGAGTGCACCTAACATCTACATCTACATCGACATAATACTCCACAAATAACACTTAAGCTCCTGGCAGAGGGTTCATCGAACCAACTTCACTATAATTCTCTATTGTTCCAGCGCTCGGAAAAAGCGAGCACCTGTATCTTTCCGTGTGAGCTCTTATTTCGCCTTATTTTATTATGACACTCGTTTCTCCCTTTGTAGGTCGGCGTCAACAAAATATTCTCGCTGTTGGAGGAGAAAGTTGGTGACTGAAATTTCGGTAGAAGATCACTGGAACGAAAAATTTCTATATTTAAATGATATCCGCCCTAAATCCTGTATCATGTCCATGACACTCTCTCCCATATTTCTCGATTGTACGAAACGTGCTGCTCCTCCCTGAAGTTTCTCAACGTACTGTCGCGTCTGTAGTTTACTCTGAGCGGATCAGGATGGGAGCTAGACGCCAAATTCAGTAATGAGGTGGCTCGTCCAACTCAAAGTCCTGGTGGTGAAAAACAAGCTGAAAATTCTTTGCAGATGAGGGAACTCGGTGGGATAAAGGACGTATATTTCTGATGAAATAACTGAGATGAAACACGAGATAGGATAAGACCACCGTCGAATCCTAAGAGGCACCAACACATTAAATGTAACTTGGGCAATCCTGCATGTACCCTGTGTAGCTAAGTGCCACGAGAAAATAAGTCCCGTCCCGATGGCGAGGTAACTCACGTCCAGCGTCTGAGGCAACTGTCGAAGGAATACCTAGCAGCATCAGCAGCCCTGCTTATATAGGTTCGTCTGATGAAGTCCCCCGCGATCAAGCGCGTCTCCCGTGTCCTGCCGTCCTTCCAGAACATTCTGTCGTAGCTGATCACGTAGCTCCAGCGTCCCTTGCTACAAAAACGCAACCTCACCTGCTTCCCAGCGCCCTGGCTAACGTTAGGTTGCTTTCCTACATGTTCATCTTATGCAATCTTGTGCATTTCTACTCACATTCGCGACAGTACTCCTTTAACCCCATCTGGTAACGATCCCAGACCACGCGGCAGTACTCCAAAAGAGGACGGACAAGCGTAGTGAAAGCAGTCTCTTTAGTCTGTCATTAGCGACTTCGTCAAAGGTTCGATTGTTATGGGCTTGTGATTTCGACCGAGCGTCTCGGAAACGGCGAACTTGGTCAGCTGTTCGGGTGCCACTGTCGTGAGCGTCTACAGAACGTGGTTAAAAGGATTCTTTCGAATGTAAAATCAGTAAGTGGGTCAAAATCATCTATTCATTCTCTTAGCGACCACACTGTACCCAAACGGAAGATAACAGAGAGAAGGCCGAAATACTGAATTCGGTCTTCCGAAGATGTTTCACCGCGGAAGACCGTAACACTGTCTCTCTTTTCCATCTTCGTGCGAACGTCGAAATGGCATATATTGAGATAACCGATCGTGGTACTGAAACGCAGGTACAATCGCTTAGTAGTGGAAAGGCGTCAGGACCAGATGAGGTAGCTATAAGATTCTATAAAGATTATGCGAAAGAACTTGCTCCCCTTCTAGCAGTAATTTATCGTAGATCGCTAGCTCTAACGATTGGAAGAAAGCGCAGGTCATTCCCGTTTTTAAACAAGGCCGTAAGACAGATCCACACAATTATAGACCTGCATTGTTGACGTCAATCTGTTGTAGAATTACGGAACATGTTTTGTGCCCAAGAATGACGCTTTTGGAAAATGAACAACTCCTCTGTAAAAATCAATATGGATTCCGCAAACAGAGATCCTGCGAAACTCAGCTCGCTCTGTTCCTCCATGAGATCCACAGTGCAGTGGACACCGGCGCTCAGGTTGATGCCATGTTCCTTGATTTCAGTAAGGCATTTGACACCGTCCCACATTGCCGGTTAACGAAAAAATACGAGTTTACGGCGTATCGGAGCAGACTTGCGATTCGATTCACGACGTTCTTGCAAACAGAACTCGACACGTCGCTCTTAAAGGAACAAAATCGACAGATGTAAAGGTAATACCCGGAGTACCACAGGGAAGGGTGATAGGACCGTTGCTGTTTACAGTATATATAAATGATCTAGTAGAAAGCGTCGGATGCTCTTTAAGGCTATTCACAGATGGTGAAATTGTCTATACCAAAGTAGCAACGCCAGAAGATAGTAAGAATGTACAGAACGACCTGCAGAGAATTGATTAATGCTACAGTTGACCCTGAACGTAAATAAATGTAACATATCGCGCATACATAGGGAAAGACATCCACTACTGTACAGCTACACAATTGATAACAAACAGCTGGAGACAGCGTCTGCCGTAAAATATTTAGGCGTAACTATCCAGAGCTACACAATTGATGACAAACAGCTGGAGACAGCGTCTGCCGTAAAATATCTAGGCGTAACTACCCAGAGCGACCATATAAAACAGATAGTGGGAAAAGCAGACACAAGACTCGGATTCACGGGAAGAATCTTAAGGAAATGTTAACTCATCCATGAAAGAAGTGGCTTATAATCCGCTTCTTCGCCCGATTCTTTTGTTCATCTATATGGATTTCCTATCAGGTGGGACTGATAGAGAAGATGCAGAAGAACCAAGGAAGAGCGGCGCGTTTCGTCACGGGATCGTTTAGCTGGCGAGAGAGCGTTACGGAGGTGCTAAACAAACTCCACTGGCAGACGTTACAAGAGAGACGTTGTGCATTACGGTGAAAGTTACTATTGAAATTCCGAGACAGCAGGAGGAGTCGCACAACATATTACTTCCCCCCACATACATCTCTCGTATTGACCACGAGGAGAAAATTCGACAAATTAGAGCTAATACAGAGGCTTACCGACAATCAATCTTCCCGCACACTATTCGCGAGTGGAACGGGGTTGGAAGGATCAAATAGTGGTACCGAAAGTACCCTCCACCACACACTATTAGGTTATGATGAATATGTAGATGTAGACCGTGAAACAATGAGTAGATGACGGGGTGTTAGTTGTTCACGCTCCAACACAGTACATGAAGATCGGAGGCTTGGTCGCTCCGTAAAATAGAGTAGGGGGCAGTTTGTGTCTGATAAGATGTCAGATTGCAGTATTAGTGGAGGCGCAAGTGTTTCGGAGCAGAACTTACAGGGTGCATTGCTGAGTACAGAGCTCAACAGCAGACAACTCCTACGAGGTGACTCAACAGTACCGTCAATTAAGATTGCGTTGGGCACGGGATCATCCAGATGGGACCGTGTATCAATGGAAACGTGTGATCTATTTTGATGACTCTCGTGTCTTCTTACATCAAGTCAATATTCGCATCCGGTTACGCCGTCGTCCGGACGAATGGTTGCTCGAAACTTGCACTGGACAGCGGACGCAAGCCCTTGGGGGTCAGTATTTTGCTATGAGGGACATTCAACTGGGCTTCTATGAGACTTGTTGTGGTAATCGAGGGCACCATCACAGCTGTGGACTGCGTGTTCGCTATCGAAGGAGACCTGCAGTGTTTCATGTTGACGTTATAAACCCCCTATTGTGTTTGTAATATATAGTATGTGTATGTGTGGTTTAAAAAAATGGCTCTGAGCACTATGGGACTTAACATCTGGGGTCATCAGTCCCCTAGAACTGCTTAAACCTAACCAACCTAAGGACATCACACACATCCATGCCCGAGGCAGGATTCGAACCTGCGACCGTAGCGCCTAGAACCGCTTGGCCACACCGGCCTTCTGTAGTTTCCTAATGTCTCCGCAGTGGAATTGTCACGCCTACAAATGATTAAAACGACCCTGCCATTGACAACCTACACCTATAGATTTCCATAAAAGTATCGTATTGTGGTTTTACTTCAGTTGAGTCCATGAAATAAAGTCAACTATTCCTATTGGGATGCTACTAGAATGAAAGGCTCCTTGGATACCGTAAATGATTTATTCTCATAAAACCTGTAGAGTGCAAAAATTGTATAAATATGAAGTTGACAATATCAAATTCTACCCTAAAATTAGTTTCGAGATTGGCAGAACATGTGTTTGACTTTCTATAGACGGCGGCCCATTTTATTAGGTGGTCACAAGGTTGGCTGATACTAACTAGAGGTGAGAAACATCAGATCTACACCCTGACGGGCACTTTCAGAAAAAGCTCATTGGACAAGCAAATGGAACTCAACTAATTTACTGCGAATGTTTCCCTATCCGCCAAACTTTCTTAAATACAGACTACAGTTATACTGCACCAATTATTTGCTCGTTGAGGTGTTGGCCGCTTTGCAGATGACGTACATGTCGTAGTTGTAATTCTCTGCCTACGCGGTCGGTGCAGTATGCTGTCCACAAACTCCTGGGGTTAAATTTACCTGAGTGCAAGACAGAATAAGAGTCAAGATTTCTGTTTGCTCACTGGCCAGAAACGGAAATTCGACTCGAGTATTCTTTCGTAAAGAAGCACTGCAATGCGTGTCAGACTCCACAGAGAGGTAAATAATCGTCTCTCGATTAAACAGAATGACAACTCTTTTCACAGAGAAACGATGTCTTTCGCTCTTTGTGGCGAAACCAACACTGCTCATCATATAACTGCCAGATTCTCCGCTGTGACTCTCGCCATCGAAGTCTCTAGGTACACTACTGGCTATTAAAATTGCTATGCCACGAAGATGACGTGCTACAGATGCAAAATTTAACCGACAGGAAGAAGATGCTGTGATATGCAAATGATTATAGCTTTTCAGAGAATTCACAAAAGGTTGGCGCCGGTCGCGACACCTACAACCTGCTGACATGAGGAAAGTTTACAAACGATTTCTCATACACAAACAGCAGCAGACCGGCGTTGCCTGGTGTAACGTTGTTGTGATGCCTCGTGTAAGGAGGAGGAATGCGCACCATCACGTTTCCGACTTCGATAAAGGTCGCATTGTAGCCTATCGCGATTGCGGTTTATCGTATCACGACTTTGCGGCTCGCGTTGGTCGAGATCCAATGACTGTTAGCAGAATATGGAATCAGTGAGTTGAGGAGGGTAATACGGAACGCCGTGCTGGATACCAACGGCCTCGTATCACTAGCAGTCAAGATGACAGGCATCTTATCCGCATGGCTGTAACGGATCGTGCAGCCATGTCTCGATCCCTGAGTCAACAGATGGGGACGTTTGCAAGATAACAACCATCTGCACGAACACTTCCACGACGTTTGCAGCAGCATGGACAATCAGCTCGGAGACCATAGCTGCGGTTACCCTTGACACTGCATCACAGACAGGAGCGCCTGCGATGGTGTACTCAACGACGAACCTGGGTGCACGAATGCCAAAACGTCATTTTTTCGGATGAATCCAGGTTCTGTTTACAGCATCATGATGGTCGCATCCGTGTTTGGCGACATCGCGGTGAACGCACACTGGAAGCGTGTATTCGTCATCGTCGTACTGGCGTATCACCCGGCGTGATGGTATGGGGTGCCATTAGTTACACGTTTCGGTCACCTCTTGTTCGCATTGACGGCACTTTGAACAGTGGACGTTACATTTCAGATGTGTTACGACCCGTGACTCTACCCTTCATTCGATCCCTGCGAAACCCTACATTTCAGCAGGATAATGCACGACCGCATGTTGCAGGTCTTGTACGGGCCTTTCTGAATACAGAAAATGTTCGACTGCTCCCCTGGCCGGCACATTCTCCAGATCTCTACCCAATTGAAAATGTCTGGTCAATGGTGGCCGAGCAAGTGGCTCGTTACAATACGCCAGTCACTACTCTTGATGATTTGTGGTATCGTGTTGAAGCTGCATGGGCAGCTGTACCTGTACACGCCATCCATGCTCTGTTTGACTCAATGCCCAGGCGTATCAAGGACGATATTACGGCCAGACGTGGTTGATCTGGGTACTGATTTCTCAGGCTCTATGCACCCAAGTTGCGTGAAAATGTAATCACGTGTCAGTTCTTATATAATATATTTGTCCAATGAATACCCGTTTATCATCTGCATTTCTTCCTGGTGTGGCAATTTTAATGGCCAGTAGTGTAGATTCCCAGCGGGAAGTGCCTTTAATCGATTCACGCAGGGAAGTGTCTTTATGCTCTAAGCCATTCCCCCGCTCTATGCCAGACGTACAGCGTCTATTTTTGCGTTGCAAAAACATTACCTCCCACTACATGGATCATGAATCTGCCAGCCAGTCATCATACTCCTTTCAAAAGATTTCGTGATAGTTTCCATTTCCCCTTATACATCCTTAGCACTCCGCCAATCAAATATTTATCTCTGCTTTTCAGTGGGAAGTTTCCTCGGAGGTCAGTTCGCGACCAATATTTGTAACCCTGCATTTTCATTCACATTAAATAAAGGATCTCTTTGTGCTTTGCACCGTCTCTGGTGCTCTTTCACCAGGTACGCTAAATTTTTTTTCAGCCTATCAGAGTGCAACCTCCCACCAACACTCTACTCGCTATGGGCGTTCTGCAGCCTCCTTCTCGCCCTGCTCCCTCTCAGGGCAGTAAGCGTCCACCACTGCAGAACATGACAGCTCTCTTCCCAGACTCTCTTTAGCTGACAGCAGCTTCTGTTGAACGCATTGCCCACATCGCCCTTTCTGTCACTGCTCAGCTGTAATTAACTCCCAGACATCCAGGACTACAGAAGTTGTTGATACATGGTGTTAGGCTGTATCAGCCAATGAAATAATTAACCTCTTAATTAAGAACTGTAAACAGTGATCTAATAAAAATATAAACCGAAAATAATTTACAGACTACGCCTTGAATGGAGGCAAAATCTTGTCCCCTTACATCTTCCCCGACAGTGCTGGCATCTTCCAGCAGCATAACTTTGTCAGAAGCTCAGAAGCGTACTACAGCGGTTTGAGGAACTGAATAGTGAACTCACGTCGATGTATTGGCTGTCACATACGCCTCATCTGAACCCCATGGAACACATCTAGTAGGCTACTGGACGCCAGCTCCGCCTCCAGAAATTACTGGCCCGTAATTTACGGTAGTTACAAGACCGGTGCGTAGACATCTAGTCCACGTACCTCCGGAGATCTACCAAAGATTTGTCGAATCCATGCCATGCAGAATCGCTGCTGTATTGCGTTCTAAAGCGGCCAAACACATTATTAAGGAGGTCATCATGTTTCGGCTCATCTATATATTTCATATACATTAATGCTCATAAATTAAGGATAATGCAGATACATGGTGAAAACACGTTCTGGTGGGCGGTTTGCGGGTTCAGATCACCTCGGAGTATTATCATGCGGTGCATTTGACCTGCGGTCGTTGCACGGTGGCGCTGGCAGCAGTCCACATACGCAAAGGTGTGTTGGTGAATGTTACAGTACAGTTCAGATCTTTTCAGACGTACTAATGGTGACTGTGTGGTGAAAATGGCTCAAAGACCACATACTGATGACGTTATGAGGGGTAGAAAACTAGGGCGACTGGAGGCTGGTCAAACATAGCAGGTCGTAGCACGGATCCTCCGTGTGCCACAACGCGTGATCTCAAGATTATGGCTATGATTACAACAGACAGTAAACGTGTCCAGGCGCTACAGCACGGGACGTCCACAGTGTACAACACCACAAGAAGACCGATACCCCACCATCAGTGCCCGCAGACGGCCACGGAGTACTGCTGGAAGCCTTGCTCGGGACTTTATCGTAGCCACTGGAACAGTTGTCTCTAGACACATAGTCTACAGACGACTGAACATACATGGTTTATTCGCCGGAGACCTGCAAGTGCATTCCACTGACCTCTGGTCACAGGAGAGCCCGTAAAGCCTGGTGTCAAGGACACAGTACATGGTCACTGGAACAGTGGTCCCAGGTTATGTTCACGGACGATTCCATGTATACTCTGAACAGTGATTCTCGTCGGGTTTTCATCTGGCGTGGACCAGGGACCAGATACCAAGCCCTCAATGTCCTTGAAAGGGACCTGTATGGAGGTCGTGGTTTGATGGTGAGGCGTGGGATTATGATTGGTGCACGTACACTTCTGCATGTCTTTGACAGAGGATCTGTAACAGCTTTTTTCCGACTTACCCAGTTTTGAGTTTAATTTCGATAAAATACCATGTTGCAGTTACGGTGTTTCAGAAACATCTTCCACAAGGTTAGTAGAGTTCCTCTCTAGAAGTAATCTTCCTTCCCCTGACCTAATAGGTTTTGGAAGTCTCCCTTCCTGAGCAACCTCCAGTAGTCTGCTTTTTCTAAGTAACGTAATTACTCACTTTTTCCTTTGTCTTTTCAACAATGTTGACCTTTAGGAAGACGCTACACTGCTGTCTACTACTCTGCATCACTTCATCTTTGTTTCTTTTGTTCTTAACCTACAGGGCGTTCCTAAAGGTACCTTACAACTTCATTGTCATGTAAACTGACTTGACCGAAGCGAGAGATGACTATGTCGCCTGGTGTAAAGTCATAACCTCGCAATGGCTGCACTGACAGTGTTGGACAGCTCAGACAGCAACAACAGTGTCCTTTCTGATACTATGAGATTTACCTCCGTTTATGAGAGCGAGCTGGCTCAAGTTAGGTGGGGTGGACTTCAGCGAATCAGAATTGTTGCTGCATTTATAAACTTCTCCTTCTATACCTTAGGTTAACTACCGGATGTTTAGTGGCGAAATTGTCCTCTCAACTCCTACTTCGGTATCTTCAGTTGCCGGCCACAGTGGCCGTGCGGTTCTAGGCGCTACAGTCTGGAGCCGAGCGACCGCTACGGTCGCAGGTTCGAATCCTGCCTCGGGCATGGATGTGTGTGATGTCCTTAGGTTAGTTAGGCTTAATTAGTTCTAAGTTCTAGGCGACTGATTACCTCAGAAGTTCAGTCGCATAGTGCTCAGAGCCAACCATTTATCTTCAGTTAGTGATGGTGTTCGCTTCAGTTCAAACATTTATTTTCTTCCCTACAACCAGTCCTCTTAGTTACAGCTATTTTTCATCTACCTCTTTCTCCATTGCTCTCTACTCTACAGGCTGTTGCTTTTAACGAATAGGAAGCTTGCATTTCAAGAGGAAAAAAAAAACGGATTCTGGTTTTCTTTTCACGTGGCTAAATTCGGAAAATCCTGCCCTCTCAAGGGGCGTCAGGTGTATACATCTGACAGCCTTCCGGCTTGACTATTTCCTTACAGTGAACTGGGAAAGCGAGCTTTACATCGGACCAGAACGGCTCCGCAATCTTTCCCGGCGAGAATTGTGTCCGAAGGCGCTGGGGTTTCCTTGCCGTCTTCGCGCTTCCGACTTGAGCCTACGGAATGTAAACGTTCACGGTCGCACAACTGTGCTGGAGTCCCTGACGAGAATTCAAATTAATTGTAATTTCAAGAGAAATAAATGATGGTAATAATCTGTACTGTAACTCTGACTTCCTACCAAGAGAGACTACATATCATTCATCTCAATTTCGTATAATTTCACTGGGGCAGAAAAACACTCTCTGACTGACATACTCCGATGGATTTATACGCGGAGTTACTATTAGGAAAAATCATGACTCCACAATTTCTACTTTCAAGTACAGAAGGAGTTAAATAATCCTGAATCTGACATTTGCGCGTGTGTTATTCTGCAGTTTTCCTACAGTCGACATTCCTTACTAGCAAGGTACTGTCTCTTCTCATCCCCGCACATAGTTGCACACATTCATTACATAATTCACCGTGAATTATGAGTTACGTATATGCGGGTATCTGAACTAATTTGGAGCATCTATTTTCTAAGACTTCTTACTTTCAATTGCAAGACCTACATCATCTGCAAACTTTAGCTTTGGGACCTGTCCCTCTTCATCGTTTATTCCTGTGTCGATAAGCTGCAATTCTGCCATAGACCGCCCTTAATAATAGTTTGTCTTTCTTGTCCATACAGGTTGCGTTCCTCTTACTTGGTTACTGTGTTGTAGTAGATGTCCGTCGGTGAAAACTAACGTTATCATATTCGGGATTTATACGTCTTATTTGACCCTGACGCGTCGGATCGTTAGTCTGGGCCAGAAGTTCGACAAAGGTAGGTTTCAGGGTTCAATCCCGGGTCCAGTACATACTTTGAGTCCGTCAGGGATATGCGAAACACCGAACACACTGTAGCAGAGTGAAAGACGGATTTTGTAATCGACAATAACCTTGCTGTAGTGGTTTTTGCAATAAATCTCAGACCACGTTACTGATAATGTTGGCAAATGAAATATTGCTTTGTGTACAGCATGTATTAAATGCAATGCCACGTTTCATGCAGGCGTTGTAGGTATTTCATTTCGTCAGAATGAGTGAGCGTTAGAATAGCAAATTCAAGGTAAAGTAAATTATCCTGCAGTGGATATGTGAGACAAGACAGTGTTGCTCAATTCGTAGCTTATACAGTGATGGCAGATTCTCGGGTCGTGCTAAGGCTATCATAACGAAAAATGAAAACTTTTTATTTGTGCATTGAGCTGTATGTATTTGAGAGTCAACGGTATTTATGGTTTTCCAATTTAATTGCTATTGATTTCAGTATGACAAGGCTCCATCTTCCGGAATAGGAATGTGTGAATCGATTTACGTTTCCAAATACACTGAAGAGCCAAAGTAAAATGTTACACATGCCTAATACCGCGTAGAGCACCCAAGCACACAGAAGTACTGCAACAGGACGTGGCATGCACTCGACCAATGTCTGAAGTACTTCTGAAGGAAACTAACACCACGAATCCTGCAGGGCTGTCCGTAAATCCGTAAGAGTACGTGGGGTTGGAGATCTCTTCTGTACAGCACGTTGCAAGGCATTCCAAATATGCTCAATAATGTTCACTTTGTGGAGTTTGGTGGCCAGCGGAAGTGTTTAAACTCAGAAGAGTGTTCCTGGAGCCACGCTGTGGTAATTGTGGACGTGTGGAATGTCGCATTGTCCTACTGGAATTGCCAAGTCTGTCGGATTGCACAATGGACATGAATGGATGCAGGTGAACAGATAGGATTCTTACGTATGTGTCACCTATTAGAGTCGTATCTGGACGTATCAGGGGTCTCATATCTCTCCAAATGCACATGCCCCAGCTATTACAGAGTCTCCACCAGCTTGAACATTCCCCTCCTGACATGCAGGGTCCATTGATTCATACCGGTAAACGTCCATCCGCTCGATACAATATGAAAAGAGACTCGTCCGACCAGGCAACATGTTTCCAGTCATCAACAGTCCAATTTCGGTATTAAAGTGCCCAGGTGAAGCATAAAGTTTCGTGTCGTGCAGTCATCAAGGGTACACGTGTAGGCCTTCGGATTCGAAATCCCCTTTTTGATGATGTTTCTTTGAAAGGTTCGCTCGCTAACAGTTGTTGATGGCCCAGCACTGAAATCTGCAGCAATTTGCAGAGGGGTTGCACTTCTGTCACGTTGAACGATTCTCTTCAGTCGTCGTTGGTCCCGTTCTTGTAGGATCTTTTCCGGCCGCAGCGATGTCGGAGATTTGATGTTTTACAGGACTCCTGATATTCACAGTACACTCGTGAAATGGTTGTAAGGGAAAATACCCACTTCATCGCTACCTCGGAGATGCTATGTCTCATCGCGCGTGCGATGACTATAACACCACGTTCACACTCACTTAAATCTTGATAACCTGTCATTGTAGCAGCAGTAACCGATCTAACAACTAGACCAGACACTTGTCTTACATAGGAGTTGCCGACCGCAGCACCGTATTCCCCCTGTTTACGTCTATGTAGTTGAATACGCATGCCTATACCAGTTTCTTTGGCGATTCAGTTTATCTCGTCCGTACATTCATTTCTGTATCAACTAGTAGGTAACATGTGCTTTCATTTCTAGTGAAACGTAGATGGATGAGGTGTTTTCCATTTTCAGGCGATGTGTTTGCAAATGTACACTGAATCTCGCATTCTTATTACAGAAGATGGAAATCGATAACATTTAAATTGGAGAAGTATAAATGTACGATGGGATAAAAGGAAGTGAGATGGAATTCTGTTAAATGGAAAACCATGAATGTAGGTGAATGGATAAAAAATAAAAGTACGGGAAGATATAGTCTTTACAAGACGTTAGTCATGAAGTTAAATCACATTCTTAGATGAAAAACGACTCACCTCGAAGGAATTGTCCGAATGCGAGAGAAATCAGTAGATGTGATGCGCCGTCCGCGGTGGCCGAGCGGCTCTAGGCGCTTCAGTCCGTAACTGCGTGACTGCTATCGTCGCAGGTTCGAATCCTGACTCGGGCATGGTTGTGTGTGATGTCCTTAGGTTAGTTAGGTTTAAGTAGTTCTAAGTTCTAGGGAACTGATGACCTCAGACGTTAAGTCCCATAGTGCTCAGAGTCATTTGAACCATTTTAGATGAGATGCACATGTACAGACGAACACATGACTCTCGTCCGCTATACTCCGCGACAACCAGGAGTGTTTGTCTTGGGTGACATATGCTCTTCGTAGCAGAGGCCCTTGGGTAGGCATCCGCCGCATCCTTGCAGCACAGTCGTATTCTATTCCCCGTTTTGTTGCCCTTCGTGGCAAGCCATCCGGGCTTACATTTCAGCAAGATAAATGCCCGCCTGCACACGTCAAGAGTGTCTACTGCTTGCCTTCGTGCTTGCCAATACCCGCCTTTATCAACAAGGTCGCCGGACCCGTCCACAATTGAGAACTTTTGGAGCATTATGGGCAGGCATTTTTATGATCTAACGCAGCGACTGGACAGAATCTGGTACGATATTCCTCGGGAGGACATCCGGCAACTCTATCAACCAATGTGAAGCCGAATAACTGCTCGCGTAAGGGACACAGCTGGACCAAAGCGTTATTGACTTGCTCAATTTGTGAACCTCTTCTCTTGAATAAATCATCCAGTTTTTCTGAAACTGTAATTGTATGTTCATGTACATGGCACTACCGATTTTCGTTCCATTCAGATGATTTGTTCGTGGTGCGCCTTTTTCTCTCTCTCTTATATTTATTTATTTTTTCCCTTAGATGCAGTACAGCCAAAAATTAATGTTGCAACAATGAAACTTGGTGATGGTGTTAGTCCTTCTCTACATCTTTCAATGCGATACATTTTCCCCAACAACAGGTGATTTGACACAATCCTTGGATGCAGAAGGCCTCATTTTGTCTGCACAAGTAACTTTCAACCTCTAAAGTCAGCCAGCCGCTGGGGGCGAGCTGTTCTAGGCGCTTCAGTTTGGAACCGCGGGCCTGCTACGGGCGCAGGTTCGAATCCTGCCTCGGGCATGGATGTGTGTTATGTCCTTAGGTTAGTTAGGTTTAAGTAGTTCTAAGTTCTAGAGGACTGATGACCTCAGATGTTAAGTCCCATGGTGCTTAGAGCCATTTGAACCATTTTCGAAAGTCATCCCGTCGTCCTTCTTGAAATCGCTGCCCTACAATTATTTTTACGCTCGAGAAAAGAGGAAGAAGTAACGGGGTGCCATGCTGGAGGAAGACGGGGAGTTAGAAAAAATGATAGCCGGAAGTAGCAGAATGTGTGATTATGTCCTGTGCAAAAAGAACTGGGCCGTTGTCGTGGGTTAAAACAACCCCTTGGACAGCTGAATAAGTGTGAGTAGTCCCGGAAGCTAGCGGGCTGTGACCTCATAGTCAACACATCGTGCAAAATGATTAAAACCAATCCATGGCCGACCGTTGCGGCCGACCGGTTCTAGGCGCTTCAGTCCGGAACCGCGCTGCTGCTACGGTAGCAGGTTCGAATCCTGCCTCGGGCATGGACGTGTGTGATGTCCTTAGATTAGATAGGTTTAAGTAGTTCTAAGTCTAGGGGACTGATGACCTCAGATGTTAAGTCCCATAGTGCTTACAGCCATTTGAACCATTTTTTAACCAGTCCACGGTCGATCTTCACTTTTCCCACTATCGCCTCGATTGTTCTCACGTTCTTCATCATTCAGAGTCGTTTGATCACAATGGGTGTGGTTGCACCGCCTAATGACTGCCATATAACGGCACCATGTTGCTATTCACGTGCAACAACTAGGCATGGATATTTGAATGAAACTGCAACCATTTGACTCCAAGTTTTTTATTATTCATTTGTTTCACATTACCGTGATTTCGACTTTATAGGAGGTGAAAGAGTCATTAAATATCTGGAATGTATGAATAACATATCGTCGTCGGAATATGATTACATACACCAGTTGTCACATTATGAGATCTGAACACGAATTATATAGGGGAATCACATGAAAGTTAGACGGATAGAAAAAATAAATAAATAAACAGTTAACCACCGGCAATGATGGGAGAAGCTTTGACAATACCAGCCACTCGTGCTGGCGAAACGTCATGAAATCATTAGATGAACGTCGACCAAAAAACCCGAAACTGAAGCCAATAGGCAGTTTGTCAACAAGTGGCCACGAAAGCCTTAACAGTTTTGTAATAAATAAACAGTTTATTATTTTAAAAGTAACTGCCGTATGTGGTACTAGATGTAGCCCATTTTGGGGCGGTGTATGCCTTCATGAAGAAATGTTTGTTGTTGCCTGTGGAATCACGAATATACTCAGACGTGCATCTCTTTGTCCGAAGCAAATTTAGCGCCACGAGTGTCTGTCTCCGGGAGTCCAAAAATACGGAAATCGCGTGTGGAGAGAGATCGGGAGCGTATGGAGGGCGTGTAAGGGCTTCCCAGTGAAACTTCTGCAGCAGCGTAATCGAAACAGCGGGCATGACAGTTCCTGGACAGTCATGACGACCTTTCCCTTTGACCGCCGGGGCCCGTTGCTCGTTGACTTTCTGGAACACGATGCAACATTCAACGCTCAGCGATACCTGAGAGCTTCGCAAAAACTGAAGCTCTCCATCAAGTGCAAACTGTTAACGTACGGCATCATTCTGTTGCAGGATAATGCCCGTACACATGTTGCCGAAGTCGTTTCGACTACGCTGCAGAAGTTTCACTGCGCAGGCCTTACATGTCATCCATTCAGTATCGATCTTCCGCCATGTGATTTCCTTATGTTTGGAGACCTGAAGAAAGACATTCGTGGCCGTTGATTTGCTTCGGGCGAAGAGCTGCACGTCTGGATACGACCATGGGTCCCTAGGTAACCGTAGACATTTTTCCATGAAGACACTGACCGCCTTGTCCCACAGTGGGACAGATGTATTGACAGTTACGACGATTGCTTTTGAAGTAACAAACAGTTTACTTACTTTATTTCCGTCTGTCTCGTTTTCACTTCAATGTCACTTATAAAAATAGGTATTGCAGTAGATATTACGCACAATGAACACGCTTTAACTCACTGTACTGAGCTAATGATAGCCAATATGGTGCTGTGTCAGGTACGAACCATGTGGCAACTGAAACTGAATACTGTGCGTATTGTCTGTTCCAATATATACGAGGTGTGGCTACAAAAAAAACCGGACTAGTACTGGTGAAACAATAAAACGAATGCAATAAGGCTGAAAGTCGCGTGGCCTGTCACGTGACTCTCGCTCCGCCTACTGCTCGAGTTTCATCTACCTCCTGCACTCAGTCTGCCCATGGCGTCTGTTTTAAGTAGTTGACGTTTTGTCTGTGCGTCGGAAAATGTTGAGTGTACAGAAAGAACAGCGTGTTAACATCAAATTTTGTTTCAAACTAGGAAAATCTGCAAGTGAAACGTTTGTAATGTTACAACAAGTGTACGGCGATGATTGTTTATCGCGAACACAAGTGTTTGAGTGGTTTAAACGATTTAAAGATGGCCGCGAAGACACCAGTGATGACACTCGCACTGGCAGACCATTGTCAGCAAAAACTGATGCAAACATTGAAAAAATCGGTAAACTTGTTCGACAAGACAACAAGTCAACTCCTGTTAACTCAGACACTGCTCTGATTGTTAAACGGCGATCTTGTCGAACAAGTTTACCGATTTTTTCAATGTTTGCATCAGTTTTTGCTGACAATGGTCTGCCAGTGCGAGTGTCATCACTGGTGTCTTCGCGGCCATCTTTAAATCGTTTAAACCACTCAAACACTTGTGTTCGCGATAAACAATCATCGCCGTACACTTGTTGTAACATTACAAACGTTTCACTTGCAGATTTTCCTAGTTTGAAACAAAGTTTGATGTTAACACGCTGTTCTTTCTGTACACTCAACATTTTCCGACGCACAGACAAAACGTCAACTACTTAAAACAGACGCCATGGGCAGACTGAGTGCAGGAGGCAGATGAAACTCGAGCAGTAGGCGGAGCGAGAGTCACGTGACAGGCCACGCGACTTTCAGCCTTATTGCATTCGTTTTATTGTTTCACCAGTACTAGTCCGGTTTTTTTCTAGCCTCACCTCGTCTCGTATTTTTAATTCACACTCTGATCTTATAATCCGACGACTAATGTATATGAGCAAACATCTGTTGTAATTCTGCGAAGACGACGTGTGATTCAGATTTCTTGGATATTTAACAATTGTTCATCTCTGCACTTGGTAACGGCTGTAGATCGCGGTAGTGTGATGTACGTGAGTGAAGGAAGTACAGAGGAAATGTATGATTACATGAAACCTAATGTTATAAGTATAGCAACAGAGGTACATAAGGGGAAACAACCGCAGCCGTAAAGCTGAATGGTGGTCGGGGGAAACAGAAGTGGCAGTTAAAGAAAAGTGGGACGCATATGATCGGTGGCTGGATGATAAATCGGAAGTAACAAGAACACTCTACAAGGAAAAGAAGAATGGAGTGATAGAAAAAGTAAGGATAGCAGGGAGTGAAGGATGGGAAAGGGCACGTGCTAATGTCAATAGCAAACTAGGATTTATGAGAGCGAAACAAGCGTGGTTAGTATTAAAAAGACTTCGACAAGAGACAAAAGCCAAAACTAATCTTCAGTTGATAACACAAACAAAATGGGAAGAATATTTCCGAAAATTAATAAATGAGAATAGAGGAGAGTATCTGGAGGAAGGAACAGTGGAAGAAAAGGAGTAGGAAGGGGAGGAGATCCAAGTTTTAGAAAGCGAAGTGAGTAAGGTATTAAGAACAGGGAAAAATGGTAAATCACCTGGACCAGGCAATATCAATCTGGAGCTCTTAAAATGTGGTGGTGACAAAATTGTGAACTAGTAACAGAGTTATTCAGTAAAGTGTTACATGGAGATTCAATACCCAAGGAAATGAAGCTGGGATATATTAACACTATATCTAAGAAAAGGCAATCGACAAAGCTGCTAGAACTACCGAGGAATTTGTGTTATAAACACATTAATGAGAATTTTTGGAAAACAATTAAAAATAAGTTGAAAATAAATTTTAAAACCCAGGAAGAACAATCTGGCTTTACGGCTGGTAGATCATGCGTAGACCATATTTTCACACTACGACAGATCTTAGAGGAAGATAGAGAAAAATAAAAAATAAAAACCATAGGATTAATTTTCAAAAATTTAGAAAAAGCTTATGGTGCTGCCCCGAGAAAACTACATGGAGAGCATTACATTTCACAAAGATAAAGCGCCCTTTAATTAAAATAATACAAGAAATGCACAAACATGTCTAGTGAAAATTGGTAGACACTTTCAGAGAAATTTAGAACAAGCGAGGCTCCGTTACAAGGGTGCCCATCTCACCAACATCATTTAAAATCTATATAGATATAAGTCTTAAGACATGGTCTCGTAAATGCAATGGGGTGGAGCTAGAAATTTAAGATGGAGTTTATTTACATCAACTACTATTTGCTGATGATCAAGGAGTTATAGCACAAGACGGGGAGGATGCAAATTATATGTGTAACTAATTAGCAATGGAATATAGAAACTGGGAATTGAAGATTAATTACGAGAAAACAGAATACTTCAGAAATGATACAGATGACTTATACATAGAGGGTAATAAAATTAAGAAATTCAATACTTTCTGTGATTTGGGATCCATTTTAGAGCTGTAAAGGAAATCATAGGTAGAAATTAATAAAAGAATTAGCAGTGGAAGGATGGTCATTGGGATGCTCAACTCAATCTGTGGTGCAAAAATGTAATAAACCGAACCAAACAGATCATAAATGAATAGATACTAGAGAGCTGCACCAACGAAATGCGAGCAAGAATCGCCATGGCTAAAGCTGCTTTCAACAAGAAGAGGATTCTGCTGATCAGTAAGTTGAGTTTGGCATTGGGGAAAAAACTGATAAAGTGCTACATTTGGAGCATTGCACTGTATGGAGTAGAGACATGGACCATGAGAAAAAGGAGAAAAAATACTTAGAGAGCTTTTAAATGTGGTGCTGGAGGAGAATGGAAACTATCTAGTGGATAGATCGCAAAAAAATGACGATGTACTGCGAAGAGTAGGAGAAAAGAGAAGTATTCTGCGTACAATTCTTCAGAGAAAGGCCGACTGAATTGGACATGTACTTAGACACGAGGGACTCATACATGATGTCATCGAAGGGAAACTCAGAGGAAACGCAGGACGAGGAAGAAGAAGAATTCAACTTCTGGACGACATGAAAGATGGAAGGAGATACAACAGACTGAAGGAAGAAGCTGAAGACAGGGAACAGTGGAATCAGAAATTCTCCGTACGAAGACATGGACCTGCCACTAGGAGGAATACTACATAATAATAATAATAAAAAACTAGAGAGCTTAGTTATTTATGGAGTGGAGACATGGACTACAAATCTGAAACACCTAAAAAAGAGGAAGCAGTAAAAATGGACTTCTGGAGAAAATCAGCAAGAATTTCTAGAAAAGAGAAGGTAAGAAACGACAAATGATAAAGAGAATGGAAGTAAGAGAAAGAATACATGACGTGATGGATAGAAGGAAGTTGCAAAGGTACTGGCATATAAGAAGAATAGAGGAAACCAGAACTCCGAAAATGATCCTAGAATGGGAGCCAGAGGGAAAGAAGAGAAGAGGACGCCCTATGACAACCTGGCCTCAAAATGTACGACCAACAATGAGAAGACTTTGCGCAGAGGAAGAAGATATACAAGATCGAAACACCTGAGGAGATAAATTTGGATCTTATGTAAAAGATGTAATAATTTCCCCGTAATTGTTATGTTGGAGAAAAAATCTTTGTATGGAGGAAATCTCAATAAATAAATAAAATAAAAATAGAAACATACACTCGAATCGGCAAAATTTCATAGAAAATGTGCGTTCATTATACTCATAGAATTGGATTGTTACAGCGTTTTCCTTTTAAATCCAGAAATAGAACTAGCGGTCGATACTCGCCTTTGTAGAGGGTGTTACAAAAAGGTACGGCCAAACTTTCAGGAAACATTCCTCACACACAAATAAAGAAAATATGTTATGTGGACATGTGACCGGAAATGCTTAATTTCCATGTTAGAGCTCATTTTAGTTTCGTCAGTATGTACTGTACTTCCTCGATTCACTGCCATGATTTCATACGGGATACTCTACCTGTGCTGCTAGAACATGTGCCTTTACAAGTACGACACAACATGTGGTTCATGCACGATGGAGCTCCTGCACATTTCAGTCGAAGTGTTCGTACGCTTCTCAACAACAGATTCGGTGACCGATGGATTGGTAGAGGCGGACCAATTCCATGGCTTCCACGCTCTCCTGACCTTAACCCTCTTGCCTTTCATTTATGTGCGCATTTGAAAGCTCTTGTCTACGCAACCCCGGTACCAAATGTAGAGACTCTTCGTGCTCGTATTGTGGACGGCTGTGATACAATACGCCATTCTCCAGGGCTGCATCAGCGCATCAGGGATTCCATGCGACGGAGGGTGGATGCATGTATCCTCGCTAACGGAGGACATTTTGAACATTTTCTGTAACAAAGTGTTTGAAGTCACGCTGGTACGTGCTGTTGCTGTGTGTTTCCATTCCATGATTAATGTGATTTGAAGAGAAGTAATAAAATGAGCTCTAACATGGAAAGTAAGCGTTTCCGGACATATGTCCACATAACATATCTTCTTTCTTTGTGTGTGAGGAATGTTTCCTGAAAGTTTGGCCGTACCTTTTTGTAACACCCTGTATATGGGCTGCGTCAATTTGGTTTGCCTCGTTTACCAGCGGGCTGCTCCGCTGACGTGTGGTAATTTCACTGTGTAGGTAATTTAGGCTTGTACTTGGAAACAAACAAAAAATTAATTACGTCACCTCATTTTTGTGAGTTGATTAGTAAAACGACCACCGTATACCATCGTGAAGGTGCTCAAAGCAGCAAAACGTTACTTTCGATTCCACCGAAATTACAGTGCTAGAGATGTGCCGCCGGCGCGGCGCACAAAGAAAACAGTAATGTAATTGAGTATTTTATTAAACGAAAGCACTCGCCGCCCCCTGCAGCAAAACATCTGCATGGCCCGCGGCATCTGTCGGATGGCCGCCGCCTGTGTTTTGGCGACAGCCGCTAATGACTTTACAGGGCGCCTCCTGCCGAAACTGTTTTTCCCATTACGGCAGCTAACGGGCGGCAAACAATTTAAATTGTGTCGCTTAAATAAACATGGAGCGGAGTTTCCCCGCGGCGTCGTCCATACAGCGGGCTAATGAAGGCGGCGCACGCGATGCGATGCCCCGGGCCACATCGACCGCCCCGGCTGATTCACCCCGACACGGCCGACGGGGTAGCGCTCTGACCAGACGCGGCCGCTGTTTCATACACTGCTGGACAGTAAGACTGCAGCACCAAGAAGGAGCCTCGGAAGTAACGTCAAATCTGTATCAAGTGTACAACACGTTTCAGCGCAACGACATAACGTAGGTGGGAGTAACGCAACCTACACTATCTGATTGGACAACTATTAGTGGACATTAATATAGGTTGTGTCCACCCGTCGCCTTTATGACAGCTAGAATTCTGCTGGGGACACTTTCTGTAAGAATTCCGAAAGTCTGTGGACGAATGGTAGCCCATTCTTCCTCAAGAGACAAAACTAGAGAGGGTAATGACGTGGACCGATGAGCTCTGGAGTGAAGTCGACCTTCCACTCATCCCAAAAATGCTCCAGCGGTTTCAAGTCGGAACTGAGCAGGGTACTCCAGTTGTTACTGTCCACAAAAAACCGATGACCCACAGCTGCTGCTTTATGACAAGGTATTTTATTATACTGATGCAGTCACCATCTCCGAACTGTTCCTCTGCTACACAAAGCAAACAATCCTGTAAAATCCAGAATCAATTTTCGCCCTGCAGCGGAGTGTGCGCTGATATGAAACTTCCTGGCTGATTAAAACTATGTGCCGGATCGAGACTCGAACTCGGGACCTTTGCCATTCACTGGAAAGTGCTCAACCAACTGAACTACCCAAGCACGACGTACTGGCAGAAGTAAAGCTGTGAGGACGGGGCGTGTGTCGTGCTTGGGTAGCTCAGTTGGTACAGTACTTGCCCGTGAAAGGCAAAGATCCCGCATTCGAGTTTCGGTCCGGCACACAGCTTTAATCTGCCAGAAAGTTTCAATCCTGTAAAATGTGTTCGTATCTTCTTGTATTTAGCGTTATCTGAACCACAATAAGGGGCCACAGCAGTCTTCCGGTTGCTTTGATGGGGCCTGCCACGAATTCTTCTCCTGTACCAACCCCTTCATCTCATAGTAGTACTTGCAACCTACGACCTCAATTATTTGCTGCATGTATTCTCTGTTTTCCTCTATAGATTTTACCCTCTACAGCTCCTTCTGGTACCATGGAAGTTATTCCATGAAGTCTTAACAGATTTCCTCTCATCCTGTCCCGTCTTCTTGTCAGTGTTTTCCATATATTCCCTTCCTCACCGATTCTGCCGAGAACCTCCTCATTCCTTACCCTATCAGTCCACCTCATTTTCAAAGTTCACATCTCAGATGCTTCGATTCTCTTCTTTCCGGTTCTCCCACGGTCCACGCTTTACTACCACACAATGCTGTGTGCCAATCGCACATTCTCAGAAATTTCTTCCTCAAATTAAGGGCTATATTTGATACTAGAAGATTCCTCTTGGCCAGGAATGCCCTTTTTGCAATTGCTAGTCTACTTTTGATGTCCTCCTTGCTCCGTCTGTCATGGTTATTTTGTTGCCTAGGTAGGAAATTTCCTTAACTTCATTTACTTTACGACCATCAATCCTGATGTTAAATTTCTCGCTGTTCTCTTTCGTGCTACTCCTTATTACTTCCGCCTTTCTTCTATTTACTCTCAATCGATATTCTGACTCATTAGACTGTTCATTCCATTCAGAATATCCTGTAATTTTTCTTCACTTTCACTTAGGATAGCATTATCATTGATCTCCTTTCACCCAGAATTTTAATTCCACTCTTGAACTTTTTTCTTTATTTCCATCAATGCTTCTTCGATATATAAATTGAACAATAGATTAGCAAGTCTATATCTCTGTCTTAGACCATTTTTAATCCGAGCACATCGTTCTTGGTCTTCCACTCTTATTATTCCTCTTGTCTCTTGTGCATATTATATATTACCTTTCCTACCTATATCTTACCCCTGTTTTCCTCAGAATTTCGAACATCATGCACCATTTTACATTGTCGAATGATTTTTCTAGGTCGACAAATCCTACAAACGTGTCTTGATTTTTCTTTAGTCTTCCTTCCATTATCAATCGCAACGTCAGAATTGCCTCTCTGGTGCCTTTACCTTTTCTAACACATCCTCAATTTTCTTTTCCATTCTTCTGTATGTTATTCGTGTCAGTAGATTGGATGCATGAGCTGTTACGTTGATTGTGCAATCACTCTTGCACTTGTCAGCTCTTGCAGTCTTCGGAATTGTGTAGATCATTTTTTTCCGAAAGTCAGATGGTGTATTGCCAAACTCATGCATTCTACTTATCAAAGTGAATAGTCGTTTTGTTGCCACTTCCCCCATTGATTTTAGAAATTCTGACGGATTGTTATCTATCCCTCCTGCCTTATTTGATTGTAAGCCTACCAAAGATCTTTTAAAATCTTATTCCAATAGTAAACCCCTATATCTTCTATACCGACTCCTTTTTATTCTTCTACGGCATCAGGGAAGTCACCCACGTCGTAACGTACTCTTTCCACTTATCTGATTTCTCCCCTGCATTTAACGATGAAATTCCCATAACACTCTTCATGTTACTGTCCTTGCTTTTAATTTCACCGACTTTTTTTTAACTGACTGTCCTTACGACAATCATTTCCTTTTCTATTTCTTCACATTTTTCATGCAACCATTTCGCCTTAGCTTCCCTACACTTCCTATTTATTTCATTCCCAAGCCAATTGTATTTCTGTATTCGTCAGTTCTCTGAACATTTTTGTTTTTTCTTCTTTCATTGATCAACTGGAGTGTTTCTTCTGTTACCCACAGTTTCTTTGCAGTTACCTTTTTTGTACCTATATTTTTCTTCCCAACTTCTGTATATGGTCTTTTTAGAGATGTCCAATCCACTTCCACTGTCCTGCCTACTGAGCTATTCCTTATCGCAGTAGCTATAGTCTTAGAGAACTTCAAGCGTATCTTTTCATTCCTTATCCCTTCCATATTTCACTCCTTTGCATATTGATTCGTCTTGATTAGTCTCTTAAATTCAGCCAACTCTTCACGCCTACTAAACCGTGATGTGAGGCTTAATATGCTTCTAGGTACGCCTTACAATCCAGTACCTGATTTCGGAATCTCTGCCTGACCATGATGTAATCTAACTGAAATCTTTCCGTATCTCCTAGCCTTTTCCAAGTACACCTCCTCCTCTTTTGATTCTTTAACAGAGTATTCGCTATTACAAGCTGAAATTTATTGTGGGACTCAGTCTTTCTTCTCTATCACTTCTAGCTCTAAGTCGATATTCTCCCCTACCCCTTTCTTCTCTACTCCTTCTCCTACAGCCGCATTCCAGTCCCTTTACATATTGAATTACCTCTTCAAAGTCCTCATATACTTTCTCTACTACTTCATCTTCGGCATGTGACGTCGGCATGTACATCTGAACTATCGTTGTCGGTGTTGGCTTGCTTTCGATTCTGATGAGGACAATCCTATCATTGAACTGTTCACAGTAATTGAATCTCTGTCCGACCTCCCTATTCATAACGAATCCTAATCCCATTATACTATTTTCTGCTGCTGTTGATATTACCCTTCATCGGACCAGAAATTCTTATTTACATTTAACTTCACAAAATCTAGGTTGAGTCTTAGGATTTCCCTTTTGAGATTTTCTAGGTTCCCTAACACGTTCAAATTTCTAACTTACAACGCCCCGACTCATAGAACGTTATTCATTAGTTCGTTATTAAATCCTTTTCTCGTAGTCACCTCTCCTTTGGCAGTCCATTCTCGGAGATCCGAATGGGGGACTATTCAGGAATCTTTTGCCAATGAGCGATCACACATTACACTTTGAGTTACAGGCCACACGTCCTGTGATACACATTATGTGCAGTGGTTTCCAGTGCCTTCTGCATCTTCATATCATTGATTATTACCGATTCTTCCGCATTTAGGGGCAGTTTCCCACTCTTATGACAAGAGTGTGCCCTGAACCTCTATACGCTCCTCCACCCTCTTTGACAACGCTGTTAGCAGAACGCCGGAATTCTTCGGTCGCCATTTCTGATGATGTTTATTCAAAATTTAAGCTGTGGCCGGGCTCTAACCCGTGACCGGGGACGTTCTGATTATTAAGCGAACACGCCACCTCTAGACCACGGATAGCGTCATATATCGTTTCAAATCACTCGTTTTCGGTTGTTCACTGTCCACTGGCGTCTCTGTTCATTACTTCAAGATTCCCTTAGCGTTTACTGCAGAAATGTATAGCTTATGAGAAGCTGTTCGTCCATTGCATCCCACTCTTTTTAACTTTCTACGTACAACTGTAGTGCTGACTGGAGTGAGGGGGCACTTCGGAAGTCATGTGTGACCCTTCCACTGATTTCTTGGTATTTTTTAAAACCGCCTTCTGCATTGTTCACTGATCCATGCCCGTCAGTATGCGTTCCTGTTGTGGTTGTTTGTTCGTGTTTCCACTTCACATTCACATCACCTACAGTCCATTTGCGTAGCTTTAGAGCCGCGCGGGATTAGCCGAGCGGTCTGGGGCGCTGCAGTCACGGACTGTGCGACTGGTCCCGGCAGAAGTTCGAGTCCTCCCTCGGGCATGGGTGTGTGTGTTTGTCCTTAGGATAAATTAAGTTAAGTAGTGTGTAAGCTTAGGGACTGATGACCTTAGCAGTTAAGTCCCATAAGATTTCACACACATTTTTCGTAGCTTTAGAAATACTGTAATGTTCCTGATGGATCTGTTACTACACAGGTGACGACCAAGGATTAATGCACGTTCGAAGTCACTGAGCCCTGCCGTCCAACAAATTCTGCTGACAGTGCTTGTCAACCGCCAACACAGTCTACCAGATGTCCGAATACCTTGTTCAAATCACGAGCATTCTTTATGTAGGAAAGGATTCTGCAGCTGTAGCCGGTTTCTCATTCAGAAATCGCCTTTGAATGTTGATTGTTTATGAGAAGATCGTGTAACAAGAACATACACCTAACTGCACCGGTCGGAATTCGACAACAGGAATAATGTGTCTTGTTGAGACTGCGCTTTATAATTCCACGATATTACCGCTCGCGATCATTTAGATCCCGCCACTGTCGTGCAAACGTCGAATCGATGAGCTGAGGAGGGCCCTGCTCAAAGCCATGCATGATTTAATAATCCCCGCAACTGGCGCTCAGAGGGACACACGTGCTGTTCGATCCACTTGTACTATTTACGTCAAGTTATGAGAACGTGCCGTTTCATAATGTTGTGCAATATGTTGCCAGCCAATTGTGAGAGAAAGACGCAAGATAGCTTCGGATGATGTGGCATTCACAGAGTGGCATTTCGTGAAGTGGCTTGGCGTCAGCCACGCAAGAGAACGCCATTGTCGGAGCTAGGCAGCAGTATATACACTGAAGCGCCAAAGAAACTGGTATAGGCATGGGTATCCAAATACCGACATATGTAAACACGGAGATCGCCAACGCCTATATAAGACAACAAGTGTCTGGCGCAGTTGTTGGTTCGGTTGCTGCTGCTACAAGGTGAGGTTATCAAGATTTAATTGAGTTTGAACGTGGTATTATATTTGGCGCACCGGAGATGACACACATCATCTTCGAGCTAGCAATGAAGTGGGGCTTTTCGACAGTTTTACGAGTGTAGCGTGAATATCAGAAATCCTATAAAACATCAAATCTCCGAGATGGCTGCGGCCAGATAAAGATCCTGCAAGAAAGGAACCAACGTCGACTGAAGAGAATCTTTCAACGTGACAGAAGTGCAACCCTTCCGCAAATTATGCAGATGTCAGTGCTGGGCCATCAACAAGTGTCAACGTACGAACTATTCAACGAAACATCATCGATATGCGCTTTCGGAGCCGAAGGCCCACTCATGTACCCATGATGACTGCACGAAAAAAAGCTTTACTGCCGGCCGGAGTGGCCGAGCGGTTCTAGGCGCTTCAGTCTGGAACCGCGCGACCGCTATGGTCGCAGGTTCGAATCCTGACTCGGGCATGGATGTGTGTGATGTCCTTAGGTTAGTTAGGTGTAAGTAGTTCTAAGTTCTAGGGGACTGATGACCTCAGCTGTTAAGTCCCATAGTGCTCAGAGCCATTTGAATCAAAGCTTTACTCCTCGCCTGGGCACGTCAACACCGACATCGGACTGTTGATCAATGAAAACACGTTGTCTGGTCGGATGAGTCGGACAAGTGGCTCCAGGAACACTCTTCTGATCTCAGCATCTCCAAGGTAGCGATGAAGTGGGTATTTTCCCGTATAACCATTTCACGAGTGTACTGTGAATATCAGGAATCCTGTAAAACATCAAATCTCCGACATCGCTGCGGCCGGAAAAGATCCTACAAGAACGGGACCAACGACGACTGAAGAGAATCGTTCAGTGTGATAGAAGTGCAACCCCTCTGCAAATTGCTGCAGATTTCAGTGCTGGGCCATCAACAACTGTTAGCGAGCGAACCTTTCAAAGAAACATCATCAAAAAGGGGATTTCGAATCCGAAGGCCTACACGTGCACCCTTGATGACTGCACGACACGAAGCTTTATGCTTCACCTGGACACGTTAATACCGACATTGGACTGTTGATGACTGGAAACATGTTGCCTGGTCGGACGAGTCTCTTTTCATATTGTATCGAGCTGATGGGCGTTTACCGGTATGAATCAATGGACCCTGCATGTCAGGAGGGGACTTTCCAAGCTGGTGGAGACTCTGTAATAGCTGGTGCATGTGCATTTGGAGAGATATGAGACCCCTGATACGTCCAGATACGACTCTAATAGGTGACACATACGTAAGAATCCTATCTGTTCACCTGCATCCATTCATGTCCATTGTGCAATCCGACAGACTTGGCAATTCCAATAGGACAATGCGAGATCCCACACGTCCACAATTACTACAGCGTGGCTCCAGGAACACTCTTCTGAGTTTAAACACTTCCGCTGGCCACCAAACTTCCCAGACGTTAACATTATTGAGCATATCTGGGATGTCTTGCAACGTGCTGTTCAGAAGAGATCTCCACCCCTCGTACTCTACGGATTTACGGACAGTCCTGCCGGATTCGTGGTGTCAGTTCCCTCCAATAGTACTTCAGACATTAGTCGAGTCCATGCCACGTCGGGATGCGGAACTTCGGCGTGTTCGTGGGGGCCCTACACGATATTAGACAGGTGTACTACTTTCTTTAGCTCTTCCGTATACAAGGTTTTGTGGCGGTGTTCGTAGCGCCAAACACTTGGCTGTAGAAATGGCTTACGAAGTCACCGCCACACTTTTAATAGCGGGCCGACCGGTCCGCTGGAACAGTAAACAGAAAGATGAAACCCCAAACACTCTGATTAAATAAAAGTCGGTACTTATCTTTATTAATGAAGATACAGTAACACAGTAGTGAACTCGGTGTCTACAGAAATCTGTCTAGTTCGAGTCGGAGCGGCTAGGTCAGCGTCGGCTGACGACAAACAACAACTCTGCTGCGATGAACACACGACTGACTCGCAAGTACACAATTCGGTGGCGAGTATACAACTGAGCGGCGAATACAGAACTGTCCTAGCGCTCGCGACTCCAGCGCTTAAGAAGCCAGAAGCCAGCGGTGGCGCGCGCAGACTTGCGGCGATTTGCTGTCTCGCTGGCGCTGCTTATGCGGACGGCGTCCGGACTTTGATGCTGCCAACCTTTTGGCAGCGGGCTCGGGTGGCATTACTGGCTAGGACATAACACAAGGTTCGTTAAATATACAGTTGCAATCACGCGAATGCGTTCGACGCATGGATTTTCCCGGTTCCCGTGGTTTGAAAGCTGTTCGACTTGTGGCAAACTAGAAACTAGTTTCGTCTTAGCGGAATAATTATTATGACTGGCTCCGAAGGCTTTAATAAGCCTGCTCCAAAGGGCACGCATGTGCAGAGGTTTTTGTGTTGAGTCTCGTAGCATTCTCGTTGAAGAAAACATGTTGCAGGTTTCTGCTAGCCTTTAAAAGGAACTGCATATCTCAAACTTGTGAAAATTTGTTATATACCCCTTCCAACCAAATCAACGACAGTTTTTCTTCAAAGTAGGTAATGTTAGGGCATTTACTACACTGTTCTTTATTAACATTGGTATTAATTATGTGGAATGATTTGTCAATCATCCACAAAATTTGTGTTACCGGAATCAATGAGACAAGCTGAAACTTCCTGGTAGATTAAAACTGTGTGCCGGACCGAGACTCGAACTCGGGACCTTTGTCTTTCGCAGGCCCAGTGCCCTACCATCTGAGCTACCCAAGCACGACTCAAGGCTCCTCCTCACATCTTCACTTGAGCCAGTATCTCGTATCCTACCTTCCAAACTTTACAGAAGCTCTCCTGCGAACCTTGCAGAACTAGCACTCCTGAAAGAAAGGATAGTCCGCAGCTCGTGGTCATGCGGTAGCGTTCTCATTCCCGGGTTCGATTCCCGGCGGGGTCAGGGATTTTTCCTGCCTCGTGATGACTGGGTGTTGTGTGATGTCCTTAGGTTAGTTAGGTTTAAGCAGTTCTATGTTCTAGGGGACTGATGACCACAGATGTTAAGTCCCATAGTGCTCAGAGCCATTTTTTTGAAAGAAAGGATACTGAGGAGACATGGCTTAGCCACAACGTGGGGGATGTTTATAGAATGAGATTCTGACTCTGCAGCAGAGTGTGCCCTGATATCAAACTTCCTTGCGGATTAAAACTGTGTGCCAGACCGAGACTCGAACTCGGGACCATTGGCTCTCGCGGGCAAGTGCTGTACCATCTTTTTTTTCTTTTTTTTTTAATGAAAAATTCTGCCGGACCGGTACTCGAACCCGGATTTGCAGGGAAGTGCTCTGCCATTTTTTTTTTAGAACACACGAAGATTTCCACTTTTTTTCTCTCTTATTTTAAAGCCCCTTAGGAAAATGGAACTAAAAAAAGAAACTAAGTGCCACCGCCACTTTTCATCCTATAACAAAAAAATCTGGTCCACTTCTGGCGTTGGCTCCTGACTGAACCTACCCCAGAGAGCTGCCTATATACCAGGGGAAATATGGGAATTCAAGGTTAGGGCTATCCTTACCAGCAAAACAAAATCTTCCTTTTTCCGAATTTTATTTTATTTTAATTTTTTTTATTTTTGTTGTGTAATGGATCAGAAGCCTTCTGCGCCCCGCTGGTAATATGTTGAGTCACGTCTTCTCGAAATTGATGTGTTCCGTTCAATTGTTCAGAAATGTTCATTGGTTCAAACAGGAAACCTTCTTCTCTCTTGGCTTAACACATTCCAGCTGCGAGGCGGGTCGTGGGAAGATATTTAGAGAAAAATTGACTGTATTTCGGGTGACGGACAACGACATAATGACGGTCATTGAGGTATGTCCGAAAAACGAGTACAGAGTCTACAGTTTCTCCAAATAGGTAGTGAATGGCATGTCCGCGAATCCAATTCACAGCATTGGTCTTTGTCCGAGGAAAATAGTCACGTTACGGAAATAATAATGAAAGGGGAGTAATCCGATCCGGAATGTCCCGCGTTCGAAAAGCCACAATACGACGAATCAATTGCCAAACTTCCGCCGCCGGCCGCAAACAAACCGATGTTCGTCATTGTCTGGCACTCCACACGTGATTGGGCGAGGTGGATACGATGAAGGCGAGATTGGTTGATTTGCTTACTATTGACAGTTAGGCACCAGACAGACTGAACATTCGCGTCAAGGTAACAGGCTAACACCGCGCGCCATACATGACGCCTGTCAACCTGGGGGAACTTTTGTTCAATCGGGTTAGGTGGACGACCTAATTGTAGGACATTTTATACTGTCTTTGTCTTGAGTAAAAGCTGTCTTGGTAAGGTGAGGCGTAGATAACTGAGTTCAAGAAAGAAGTATCTTATATAATGGATCCGGTCCGGAACATCCGAGATCATCACTGGGGCTGACAGTGAGACCGGCGTATATGCCGACAGGAGGAGTCCAGTGAGGCTCGTTGGGCAACGTGTCCATACCGTCATCTGGGAGCTGACAAATAGGGCGCGAGCTCTATCCGGCACGTAAAACGGACCCATCCCACCTCGTTCACGGGGAAGAGTAAGGGTTGCACAGTTAACTTTGGACAACAGCCCATAGCTGACGAAAGATGCCATCGCTGCCAACATGCGACGTGCCGCAGTAAGCGGGAAAGGTAGAACTTCTGCTACCTGGGGAACTCGGGATGCGATATATATACTGACATATCGAGCACGTTGGAGAATATCTAGGGATCGAAGGCGATGGTCCATAGGACCTGCTCTGATCATTAAAAGGAGGCGTCGGCAGTTGATGGTGACTGAACGCTGGAGATTAGATGAAAAATCTATTCCAAAATAGCGAATGGTATCAACGGTGGTGAGAGGTGTAACGCACTCCACGGGAAGTCCCGTGCCAATGAACATAACTTGTGACTTACGTACGTTTAAAGAGCCACCCGACGCCTCACCATAAGTCGCTACCCACGTCAAAACAGCTCGACCATCGTCGGCTTTACGTAAACAGATGACTACATCGTCAGCATAGGCCGTGCAACAGAACGGTAGCGATCTATGGACAACCCTACCAAACGTTGTCTTAGTCCACATAGCAAGGATTCCAAGGAAAAGGCGTACAAAATCGCTGATAGAGGGCAACCTTGACGTACGGATCGACCTATTGTTATCGGAGGAGTGAGTCTGCCATTGTACATAATCCTGGATGAGGCACCCCGCAGAAGGCACATCACTACCGTGATAACGGCGACTGGGAAACCCATATGGTGGAGAACGGCCGTAAGGAACGAATGGTCAACCCTATCAAAAGCTTGACTAAAGTCTAAAGACGCAGTGCCCCAGAGAGGCGTTGTGCCTGGGTAACGGCGATCATATCCCTGTAGCGGCATAAAGCCGTACGGATATTATTATCTCCTCCCAAAGATGCTTGGTCTGGCGACACAACATATTGGGCAACATTTTTAAGTCGTTCCGCCAAAAGGCGAGTGAAGATTTTCATACCACTGTTAAGGAGGGTGATGGGCCGATAATCACTGATATTGTTGCCACCATGCGGTTTATGTACAGGAATAATAATTCCTTCCATGAAAGCGTCCGGCACAGGTACTTCCGGAGACATCAGTTCCCGACAGATGGAGGTGAAGGTGTACTCTAACAAATCACGGAAGGTGCGATAAAATTCGAGGGGAAGACCGTCGGGTCCTGGGGAGCGATTGATGGTTCCTGCCCTAATCGCATCTCGGACTTCATCATCAGTCACCTCTGACATCAAGTCAATCGCCGCATCTCCTGGGATACCAACGAAGTTGAGCAGTGAGACTTCCTCGATCAACTCTGAGGAATGTGGAATTGCGGCGAAGAGCTGCTGGTAGTTGACGTGAAGCACATTCCCTATTGCAGGTTGGGTTACGTAGCGACGCCCTTCTTGGTCTGTTAGGACGTGAATCAATTTTCGGCGTCGATTGCGGCGTTCTTGGTTGATATGGTACATCGACGGATGTTCATGAGGCATGCGATCAGCAGTACGAGATCGTACTATCACCCCTCCCAAATGCCTTCGCATGAGATTGGAGATTTGGGCCTTAGCATGGTTCATCCTTGTATGGCGCTCAGGAAAGGCTGGCATCGTGGAGCATTCTCGTAGGATCCTGTAGTAAAAGTCCATAGTGCTCTTCCTCCAAGCGACAACGTCTTTGCCATACCGGATCAAAGATTTTCGAAGAGCAGGTTTTGCACACTGGATCCACCAGGATATGGTAGACTGATACGTGGGGCGGCGTCTACTACATGTGATCCAAGTGTCTTCTATTAGAAGTCGACAGTCAGGTGAATTAAGAAGTGCCGTGTTCAGTTTCCATAAACGGTGTCCGTGCCATACTGCCTGTCTTGTGAGAACAACATCACAGAAGTAAGCCTCATGATCTGAGAAAGCAACGGGCCAGATTTCAGCCTGTCGAGTGTGTTGAATTAGGGATCGCGAGAAGTAGATGCGATCTAGTCGGATAGAGGAGTGCGCAGTGTAGAACGTAAAGCCCAAAAGATCACCGTGAACATGTATCCACGTGACGACTGTTTCCAGAGCTGTGCATGGTGAGTGACGCGGCATTTGATCCTGAGGTCGATGGGTGCAGTGGAAGTCTCCGCCCATGACCCAGTCATCGTGTGGTCCCATAAAAAGGGGTGTAACTTCATTCGCGAAGAAGGCATTGTGTTCACGAAGGTAGCTGGAGCCCGACGGCGCACAAATGTTGACGATGCGTACACCATAGAGAGTAAGGGCCATACCTCTGCCGTTGGGGAGGTATAGGACATCTTCGGCAGGAAGACCTTCTCGTAAGATGATGGCAACACCACTACTGGTGTCCGAAGTGGGAGAAAGATGCTCTGTGAAGCCATGTAGTGGTGAAAAATCGGCGACATGCACTTCCTGAAAAAGCGCAATATCTATGTCCGCATCATAAATCAGATCGCGGAGCAGCGCTAGTTTGTGGGGCGCACGAATGGTCGCGAGGATAACCGTTGCAACACGATAATGCTGGTGTTGGAGTCCCACAGGCACAAGTGGGGCTCCTTCTTCGGGAGCGAGAGGTCGTCGATCTTGCCGGTCCGCTGAAGAGGCTGCTATTGTGGAGAGTTTGCGGGCGCGGGCGCAACCGATGGGGGCATGGGGGCGCCCCACCATCAGCACCGTCCACCCAAGTCCTTTCGATCTCCACGTCGTCTGCGGTAGGGCATCGGCTGTGCACATCATCCCCGTGGAGAGGAGACGTAGTTTTCGGCTCAGCGGATATGCTCTCTTCAGCGTCGACCTGTGGGGGCGACAGCGCCAGTAAGGAGGCGTGTTCGTTGCCAGTGGTCGCCTCTGGCGGGTGGTTCGCATCAGACTTTTGGTCATCGAAGAGCGGTTTGTCGTCCATCTTCGGCTCTGCATCCCTGGTATCCATTCGTAGAATGGATTCATCAGGGGGTGTACGGCTACGTTTCTTTCTCTTTCGTGGTGATACTTGTTTTCGAACATGTCGTTCAGAGTTCGATTGCGGGTGGCTTTCGTCTGACTCCGGACCAGTCTGAAGGAAAGCAGAAGTAGGTACCACTCAAAGATCAACGTCCATCTCAGTAGCATTTTCAGTCACCGTGCTGTGAAGATTCGGCAGGTCAGGATCTGGCTTCTGTGGCACCTCAGAAGGAATCTCAGTAGCGGTTGCATCTACCTGATCAGACGACGTCAACGGAGCAGGAAGACCCTGTGTAGAGGTGCTACCTTCCTGGGCAACCTTGGCATATATGACAGGGAGCTGAGTGATCACCGCTGGGGACGCTTCCTCGCCGACCGGCGTCTGGATCAGGCGGCGTCGCATGCAGGCGGATCTGACGTGGCCATCTTGTCCACAACCGCCTTCTTGTCCACAACCAGCACATGTTCGGGGTTGGCAGTCGTACATGACAATGGCTCGCACCCCGCCAGTTGTGAGGTATGATTTTTTTTTTTTGTCATCAGTCTACTGACTGGTTTTATGCGGCCAGCCACGAATTCCTTTCCTGTGCTAACCTCTTCATCTCAGAGTAGCACTTGCAACCTACGTCCTCAATTATTTGCTTGACGTATTCCAATCTCTGTCTTCCTCTACAGTTTTCGCCCTCTACAGCTCCCTCTAGTACCATGGAAGTCATTCCCTCATGTCTTAGCAGATGTCCTATCATCTTGTCCCTTCTCCTTATCAGTGTTTTCCACATATTCCTTTCCTCTCCGATTCTGCGTAGAACCTCCTCATTCCTTACCTTATCAGTTCACCTAATTTTCAACATTCGTCTATAGCACCACATCTGAAATGCTTCGATTCTCTTCTGTTCCGGTTTTCCCACCGTCCATGTTTCACTACCATACAATGCTGTACTCCAGATGTACATCCTCAGAAATTTCTTCCTCAAATTAAGGCCGGTATTTGATATTAGTAGACTTATCTTGCCGAGAAATGCCTCTTTTGCCATAGCGAGTCTGCTTTTGATGTCCTCCTTGCTCTGTCCGTCATTGGTTATTTTACTGCCTAGATAGCAGAATTCCTTAACTTCACTGACTTCGTGACCATAAATCCTGATGGTAAGTTTCTTACTGTTCTCATTTCTACTACTTCTCATTACCTTCGTCTTTCTCCGATTTACTCTCAAACCGTTCTGTGTACTCATTAGACTGTTCATTCCGTTCAGCAGATCATTTAATTCTTCTTCTGTTTCACTCAGGATAGCAATGTCATCAGCGAATCGTATCATTGATATCCTTTCACCTTGTATTTTAATACCACTCCTGAACCTTTCTTTTATTTCCATCATTGCTTCCTCGATGTACAGATTGAAGAGTAGGGGCGAAAGGCTACAGCCTTGTCTTACATCCTTCTTAATACGAGCACTTAGTTCTTGATCGTCCAATCTTATTATTCCCTCTTGGTTGTTGTACATATTGTATATGACCCGTCTCTCCCTATAGCTTACCCCTACTTTTTTCAGAATCTCGAACAGCTTGCACCATTTTATATTGTCGAACACTTTTTCCAGGTCGACAAATCCTGTGAAAGTGTCTTGATTTTTCTTTAGCCTTGCTTCCATTATTAGTCGTAACGTCAGAATTGCCTCTCTCGTCCCTTTACTTTTCCGAAAGCCAAACTGATCGTCACCTAGCGCATTCTCAATTTTCTTTTCCATTCTTCTGTATATTATTCTTGTAAGCAGCTTCGATGCATGAGCTGTTAAGCTGATTGTGCGATAATTCTCGCACTTTTCAGCTCTTGCCGTCTTCGGAATTGTGTTGATGATGCTTTTCCGAAAGTCAGATGGTATATCGCCAGACTCATATATTCTACACACCAACGAGAATAGTCGTTTTGTTGCCACTTCCCCCAATGATTTTAGAAATTCTGATGGAATGTTATCTATCCCTTCTGCCTTATTCGACCGTAAGTCCTCCAAAGCTCTTTTAAATTCCGATTCTAATACTGGATCCCCTATCTCTTCTAAATCGACTCCTGTGCCTTCTTCTATCACATCAGACAAATCTTCACCCTCATAGAGGCTTTCAATGTATTCTTTACACCTGTCTGCTCTCTCCTCTGCATTTAACAGTGGAATTCCCGTTGCACTCTTAATGTTACCACCGTTGCTTTTAATGTCACCAAAGGTTGTTTTGACTTTCCTGTACGCTGAGTCTGTCCTTCCGACAATCATATCTTTTTTGATGTCTTCACATTTTTCCTGCAGCCATTTCGTCTTAGCTTCCCTGCACTTCCTATTTATTTTATTCCTCAGCGACTTGTATTCCTGTATTCCTGATTTTCCCGGAACATGTTTGTACTTCCTCCTTTCATCAATCAACTGAAGTATTTCTTCTGTTACCCATGGTTTCTTCGCAGCTACCTTCTTTGTACCTATGTTTTCCTTCCCAACTTCTGTGATGGCCCTTTTTAGAGATGTACATTCCTCTTCAACTGTATTGCCAACTGCGCTATTCCTTATTGCTGTATCTATTGCGTTAGAGAACTTCAAACGTATCTCGTCATTCCTTAGTACTTCCATATCCCACTTCTTTGCTTATTGATTCTTCCTGACTAATGTCTTTAACTTCAGCCTACTCTTCATCACTACTATATTGTGATCTGAGTCTATATATGCTCCTGGGTACGCCTTACAATACAGTATCTAATTTCGGAATCTCTGTCTGACCATGATGTAATCTAATTGAAATCTTCCCGTATCTCCCGGCCTTTTTCAAGTATACCTCCTCCTCTTGTGATTCTTGAAGAGGGTATTCGCTATTACTAGCTGAAACTTGTTACAGAACTCATTTAGTCTTTCTCCTCTTCATTCCTTGTCCCAAGCCCATCTTCTCCTGTAACCTTTTCTTCTACTCCTTCCCCTACAACTGCATTCCAGTCGCCCATCACTAATAGATTTTCGTCCCCCTTTACATACTGCATTACCCTTTCAATATCCTCATACACTTTCTCTATCTGTTCATCTTCAGCTTGCGACGTCGGCATGTATACCTGAACTATCGTTGTCGGTGTTGGTCTGCTGTCGATTCTGATTAGAACAACCCAGTCACTGAACTGTTCACAGTAACACACCCTCTGCCCTACCTTCCTATTCATAACGAATCCTACACCTGTTATACCATTTTCTGCTGCTGTTGATATTACCCGATACTCATCTGACCAGAAATCCTTGTCTTCCTTCCACTTCACTTCACTGACGCCTACTATATCTAGATTGAGCCTTTGCATTTCCCTTCTCAGATTTTCTAGTTTCCCTACCACGTTCAAGCTTCTGACATTCCACGCCCCGACTCGCAGAACGTTATCCTTTCGTTGATTATTCAATCTTTTTCTCATGGTAACCTCCCCCTTGGCAGTCCCCTCCCGGAGATCCGAATGGGGGACTTTTACGGAATCTTTTGCCAATGGAGAGATTATCATGACACTTCTTCAATTACAGGCCACATGTCCTGTGGATACACGTTACGTGTCTTTAATGCAGTGGTTTCCATTGCCTTCTGCATCCTCATGTTGTTTATCATTGCTGATTCTTCCGCCTCTAGGGGCAATTTCCCACCCCTAGGACAAGAGAGTGCCCTGAACCTCTATCAGCTCCTCCGGCCTCTTTGACAAGGTCGTTGGCAGAATGAGGGGTGAATTCTTATGCCGGAAGTCTACGGCTGTCAATGGTGATTATTAATCAAAATTTAAGCAGCGGCAGGATTCGAAAGCGCGACCAAAGACGTTTTGATTATGAATCAAACACGCTACCCTTTTTTTTTTAAATCCTATTTTGTTGGATATTTTTAGTTGCATTTGTTCGGTACGGATGTCCCGTGACACCCGCTCATGTTCAGTGTTCAGCTGTAGACTCAGCTACGTATTCAGAGGACAGATAACCCTCTGACCGAACACTCTGAGCTACCGTGCCGACACCCCTAGACCACGGCGCATAGGCGGTTTATACTTTTACGTTAAATCTAACGCAAAAATTAAGTCTTAGTAGTAGATATCACTGACCACCAATGAATTTCGTACTCAATATTTTCAGATTCAATACCTTGCTTATACATCCATCTCTCTATAAAAAGGATGTTGCGAGAAAAAGTCAAGAACAATTAAAGAGTTTTTCAATTTTTAAATATTTTTTGGTGTAGGGTAAACTACTCCTCCCCCTTCGTAGTACACGTTAATGAAAAAGTGTTAATATTCCAAAGGGTATGCTAAAGGATATTTTCATATTTTGAGCAAGTAACACATCAACATGTCTTTAAGAAGTATGTTTTCAATATAAGTCAACAAATATCAACGAATCTTATATTTTTTAAGATGAGCGTAATGTACTCCCCATTGGTAATGAGCGTTAGGCAACTGCGATGGTATTGCTAGGGTTAAAAGTGACGTGTTGAATTTTGTCTGTAAGGAAGTCTCGTATCCAGCCGCAAGTCTGGTTCGATACTGGGTACGCTGGTATTCTTTTTCACTAGACCGCAGTGTGGGACGGTGTCAAATGCCTTTCTGAAGTCAAGGAAGGCATCAGCCAGAACGCTGTTGTCTACGAAGTCTTTGTAATATCTTTCTACAAGAGAACACAAGACCACATGTTGACCTACGTCGATACTGAGGATGTTCGATTGTTCTCCGCATGTCTCATCCACTGGAAACATCTAGTTATGGGTTAGTAAGGGATTGGCTCGCCACCACTCGCCAGCCACTACTATTAATGACTGCACAGATCTGAAGCAGCATGGACCGATTTAAGTGCTGTACCTGTCATACAAGCTCATTTCGACTCAGTATCGAACCAGATTAGAGTCTTTGTTGCTGCCAGAGATGGCAGCTCTACGTGCGAAATTTTGCACCCTCTATACCCCAATTCACCAAAGCAGCCTCTTCAGCCAGTGTCGCTAATCAAACCTGCACGGTGGTGCTCGAATGGGAGGTAAGCCATGGTGCTCGACTCAGAGGCAAAGTCGTTCCAATCCTCATTGTGGATGAAATTTTGATTACCAATATTTGCCCTGCATGGGGAGGAGTTTTATATCTTCTCCTTGTCTCTGTAGAGCTGTACCATGGGAAGCAAGGAGAGGATGTTGTTCGGTGGCAGGTATCCTCCTTCTGTAACACAGACTGCACGCATATATTAACTGCGTACTTCATTCATAAGCACAGAAAATTATTTAACTCTAGATAGTCGTAGTCTTACAAGCTCTTCCATTCTAGCCCACGTAAGCCTCTCTGCTGGTGAAGTAAAAGGGGCGTTTGGAAAGTCCGTGTAAAAATAAAAACTTCTTACGTGTTTGGGGTTAACCTTTTCTATTTTTCGACATAGTCTCCTTTTAGACTTATACACTTCGTCCAACGCTGTTCTAATTTGTTGATCCCTTCCAAATAATAGGAATTGTCCAAGTCTGCAAAATAGCTATTAGTTGCTGTGATCACCTCCTCGTTTGAATAAAATCTTTGCCCTGCCAGTCATTTCTTCAAATTGGGGAACAAATAGTAGTCCGAGACAGCCAAGTCTGGAGAATAGGGGGGATGTGAAACGAGTTGGGAACCTATTTCCATTAATTTTGCGACCACAACTACTGAGGTGTGTGCTGGTGCATTGTCCTGATGGAACAGGACTTTTTTGCGGTACAATCGCAGGCGTTTTTCTTGCAGCTTGGTTTTCAGACGGTCCAGTAACGATGAATAATTTGCACCTGTAATAGTTTTACCCTTTTCCAGATAGTCGATGAGGATTATCCTTTGCAAATCCCAAAAGACAGTCCCCATAACCTTTCCGGCCGAAGGAATGGTCTTCGCTTTTTTTGGTGCAGATTCTCCCTTGGTAACCCATTGTTTAGATTGTTGTTTGGTCTCGGGAATATAGTAATGTATCCATGTTTCATCCACAGTGACGAAACGATGCTTAAAGTCCTGCGGATTCTTCCTGAACAGCTGCAAACCATCCTTGCAACACTTCACACGATTCCGTTTTTGGTCAAGCGCGAGCAATCGCGGAACCCATCTCGCGGATAGCTTTCTGATGCCAAATGTTTATGCAAAATATTATGTACCCATTCATTCAAGATGCGCACAGCACTAGTAATCTCACGCACCTAAACTCTTTTATGAATGATTTCTGGATTCGTAACCTCCACAGGGCGTCCAGAACCTTCAGCATCACTTGTGCCCATATGGCTACTCCGAAAATTTTGAAACCACTTATAAACTGTTCTAATCGAAGGTGCAGAGACACCGTAATGTTTATCAATCTCCTCTTTAATCTCCTGAGGCGTTTTGCCTTTCGTAAAGTAATATTTAATCACCACACGAAATTCTTTTTCATCCATTTTTTGACCATCACTCGACTTCCTTGATTCACACGAATGCCAAACACAGTGAAATAGACCACTATGGCTGAAACTTGGTGTACGTTCTTTCCAAAAATGCTACTAACCAAATATGACCTCGGTACGTGCGGGTTGTGCCAACTCTCGGACTTTGCACGGACTTTTCAAACGCCTCTCGTATAAGTCCGCTATGTGCGCCAATCTGGTCGCTATGTGCTGCCTGATTCTAATCTAGAGGCTATGGCTGCGACTCCGACTCAGTGACTCTCTCAATGACAGACTGGGACTCACTTGATGCGACACACTTTTTTCTTATTTTTATTTTTTAACACTTAACATCTGAGGTCATCAGTCCCCTAGAACTTAGAACTACTTAAACCTAACTAACCTAAGGACATCACACACATCCATGCCCGAGACAAGATTCGAACCTGCGACCGTAGCAGTCGCGCTGTTCCGGACTGAAGCGAGTAGAACCGCTTGGCCACAACGGCCGGCTGCGGCAGACTGACAGATTGCGGCAGACTAGCACTCCGGTCCATGGCGACGATCTAAGTACTGGCAGCCGAGAGGGTGTTGGCGGCGCGTTGCCTCCGAGGCAGGGCGTTGGATGTAGACATGGGACGGGAGCCGTGACTGTGGAGGACAGCATACTCACGACTGTACCCCACCATTTGGCTTGCGAAGCGACAGGAGCATCCTCCCCACAACTGCTGCCAGGGCACACGTCCAGGCCTGAGGGTGTGTGCTGGGGCGATCGGAGCGACGGCGACGGCGATGGCGTGTGCAGGTCTATCGGGTCGACGAGCGGGGATGGCGGGGGAGAGGGCACATCGTCCATCTAGTCTCCTGAGATGCCCTGGTAACACCAGCGGGCGGCTGCGAAGGCCGCGCGGTCCAGTGAGGCCGTGAATCTGGGGAAGAAAAGCATCAAAATCATGGGGCAAGTGGCACGCGCGAATTTGGTTCAGGTGGTGACGATGCAAACCATCGGAACCTGCAGTTAAATACATATAAGAGCCAATGCGATCCTGTACCACGCCTCTTTCCCGGCGCCCAGGGTGACATCCCTGAAAAGAACAAAATCGCGCGGCGCAAAGCGATACCAGCGGACCATTGGAGACGCCGGGTGTTGTGGCGGGTGTAGCAAGTGTAGCAGCGTCCGATGGCTGCGGCCAAGCAGAAGTACCGACGGTGATGATCCGTCTCGTGGGTGGGAGCGATAGGAGGCGAGATACATCCCTGAATATGGAAGTTAATAGGAATATAAAAAAAGGGAGGAAGGTTTATTTGTTTAGCAAGAGTAATAGAAGGCAGATTTCAGACTACCCAACAGATCAAAACGAAAATTTCTGTTCCGACACTGACAATGTTGAGTGTTTGTGGAAAAAGTTCAAGGCAATCGTAAAATGCGTTTTAGACAGGTATGTGCCGAGTAAAACTGTGAGGGACGGGAAAAACCCACCGTGGTTCAAGAACAAAGTTAGGAAACTACTGGGAAAGCAAAGAGAGCTTCACTCCCAGTTTAAACGCAGCCAAAACATCTCAGATAAACAGAAGCTAAACGATGTCAAAGTTAGGGTAAGGAGGGCTATGCGTGAAGCGTTCAGTGAATTCGAAAGTAAAATTCTATGTACCGACTTGACAGAAAATCCTAGGAAGTTCTGGTCTTACGTTAAATCAGTAAGTGGCTCCAAACAGCATATCAGGACACTCCGGGATGATGATGGCATTGAAACAGAGGATGACACGCGTAAAGCTGAAATACTAAACACCTTTTTCCAAAGCTGTTTCATAGAGGAAGACCGCACTGCAGTTCCTTCTCTAAATCCTCGCACAAACGAAGAAATGGCTGACATCGAAATAAGTGTCCAAGGAATAGAAAAGCAACTGAAATCACTCAACAGAGGAAAATCCACTGGACCTGACGGGATACCAATTCGATTCTACACAGAGTACGCAAAAGAACTTGACCCCTTCTAACAGCCGTGTACCGCAAGTCCCTAGAGGAAAGGAAGGTTCCAAATGATTGGAAAAGAGCACAGGTAGTCCCAGTCTTCAAGAAGGGTCGTCGAGCAGATGCGCAAAACTATAGACCTATATCTCTGACGTCGATCTGTTGTAGAATTTTAGAACATGTTTTTTGCTCGCGTATCATGTCGTTTTTGGAAACCCAGAATCTACTCTGTAGGAATCAACATGGATTCCTGAAACAGCGATCGTGTGAGACCCAAGTCGCTTTAATTGTTCATGAGACCCAGAAAATATTAGTAACAGGCTCCCAGGTAGATGCTATTTTCCCTGACTTCCGGAAGGCGTTCGATACAGTTCCGCACTGTCGCCTGATAACCAAAGTAAGAGCCTACGGAATATCAGACCAGCTGTGTGGCTGGATTGAAGAGTTTTTAGCAAACAGAACACAGCATGTTGTTATCAATGGGGAGACGTCTACAGAGGTTAAAGTAACCTCTGGCGTGCCACAGGGGAGTGTTATGGGACCATTGCTTTTCACAATATATATAAATGTCCTAGTAGATCGTGTCGGAAGTTCCATTCGGCTTCTCGCGGATGATGCTGTAGTATACAGAGAAGTTGCGGCATTAGAAAATTGTAGCGAAATGCAGGAAGATCTGCAGCGGATAGGCACTTGGTGCAGGGAGTGGCAACTGACCCTTAACATAGATAAATGTAATGTATTGCGAATACATAGAAAGAAGAATCCTTTATTGTATGATTATATGATAGCGGAACAAACACTGGTAGCAGTTACTTCTGTAAAATATCTGGGCGTATGCGTGTGGAATGATTTGAAGTGGAATGATCATATAAAATTAATTGTTAGTAAGGCGGGTACCAGGTTGAGATTCATTGGGAGAGTCCTTAGAAAATGAAGTCCATCAACAAAGGAGGTGGCTTACAAAACACTCGTTCGACCTATACTTGAGTATTGCTCATCAGTGTGGGATCCGTACCAGATCGGGTTGACGGAGGAGATAGAGAAGATCCAAAGAAGAGCGGCGCGTTTCGTCACAGGGTTATTTGGTAACCGTGATAGCGTTACGGAGATGTTTAATAAACTCAAGTGGCAGACTCTGCAAGAGAGGCGCTGTGCATCGCGGTGTAGCTTGCTCGCCAGGTTTCGAGAGGGTGCGTTTCTGGATGAGGTATCGAATATATTGCTTCCCCCTATTTATACCTCCCGAGGAGATCACGAATGTAAAATTAGAGAGATTCGAGCGCGTACGGAGGCTTTCAGACAGTCGTTCTTCCCGCGAACCATACGCAACTGGAACAGAAAAGGGAGGTAATGACCGTGACACGTAAAGTGCCCTCCGCCACACACCGTTGGGTGGCTTGCGGAGTATAAATGTAGATTTGGATGTAGATACATTTGCAGCGCCTGTTCCCGTGTGTGTGTGGTGCCAAGCTTGGCGACATGTTTCTTGAAAGTGCATACGAAGCATTCTGCTTCTCCGTTCGACTGCGGGTGAAACGGAGCACCTGTTAGATGACGAATGCTGTTCCGTTAGCAAAATTGTTCAAAGTCACTATGAGCCAACGAGTGTTTCAAAATGGTCCTGCAAAGTCAATGTGCACTCGTTGCCATGGCGACTGAGTCTTAGGCCAAGGTGTCAATGTTTGTGGCGGAGCGGATTGGTTCTCCACGCATGCGCGACACTGTACCATCTGTTGTTTGTGGCCGTCCATGCCCGGCCAAGTACAGTGCAGGCGCGCTAACTGTTAGAGCGAAAAATTCCCCACTGTCCTTGGTGGAACAATCGTAATACAACCTTTTGCAGCACTTTGGGAATAAGCACATGCGGTTGTCTACTGTCATTTTGAACTAGAATCACACCATGTTGAACTGAAAGTCTATGCTGACGAGCATAATATCGGCGCACAACTGAGTTCTGAACACTGTTCAATGAACGGGGCAAAGCCGTGCGAATATAATGCAAAAAAATCTTGAGACCTGGGTCTGCTTCCGTGGCCTATGCCGTTTTTCTGCAGTGCAGGGGAAAAGATCCAGCAGTTTAGTCTTGCGCATCGATTTGACAAGATGCAGCAGATGCTAATCGGAAGGCAAGAATAGGGCGTCTGCATTGTTATGCTTTGCCGTGGATGTGTACACAATTTCATACTGATATTGCGAAAACAACAAAGCCCACCGTTCTAGTTTTTAAGCAGTGCATATAGGAACTGGCTTTGACGGATGAAATAAGGACTGCAAAGGCATATGATCTGTCACTAAATGGACCTTGCGACAGTACAAATAATGATGGGATTTGGTCACACCACACACAGTAGCGAGAGCCTCTTTTTCTATTTCAGAATAATTGCACTGAGTTTGCTTTAACAACTTTGAGGCAAAAGCAATGGGTCTCGTGCACCAATTCTGTGCGAAAGCACAGCGCCGATTCCGTAGGAAGAAGCGTCGACTTGCAACACTACTGGCTTGGCAGAGTCAAAATGCACTAAACATCTGTCACTTAGCAAAGCGTTTTAGATTCTGAAATGCGTCTTGATAGTCTTTAGTACACAAAAGGGACATTTTTGCGACGCAAGCGATACAATGGAGCAGCGATCTGAGCGGCTTTTAGTATGAATTGAATGTAGTACCTCATCTTGCGTAGTACTGACTGCAGTTCAGACACATTCCGAGGAACAGGCAGGTCACGGATTGCAAGCAAATGAGATTTGGGGGGAATCACACCCTGGCTGTTTATGACATGACCTAAGTAATGTAGTTCAGTTTCAAAAAAGTCACAGTTTTCGAGACGACACTTGAGTCTTGTTTTTAGCAAAACTCAAAAAAGAGTATGCCAATTGGCAATGTGTTTCTCTAGTGTACGACCAGAGACGACAATATCGTCACGGTAGTTAGAAGAAAATGACATTTTCTCAGTCAGGTGTTCCAAGTAACGTTGAAAAATGGCGAGTGCGGAAGCACTGCCGAAGGGCAAACGCAAATACTTGAACAGTCCTAAGCATGTATTTACAACAAACGCTTTCTGTGATTCTTCATCCAATGGAATTTGCAAGTAGGCGTCACGCAAATCTATCTTAGAGAAGTAACGCCCTGCACCAACCCTGTCCATGAGTTCCTCAGGTCGAGGTAATGTATATGTGTCAAGTATTGGCTGTGGGTTGAAGTCAGCACAAATGCGAATACGACCACAAGGCTTAGGCAACAAACCAAGTAGACTTGCCCATTGACTCACTTGAATGGGACCAATTACACCATTATCTTGTAGTTCTTTCAATTCACTGGCTACTTTGTCTTTTAAAGCAATTAGAACGGGGCAGGCCCGAGAAAACGTACGCTGTGCATTGTCTTTCAATGTAAAATGTGCTACGAAATTATTAGCTTTTCCCATTCCTTCGGAAAATAGTTCAGGAATTTCTTTAAGCAAGCCAGCGACACTGTCTTTTGGATCACAAGCCCATATGGAAAGTACGTCGTCGTGGATGGTAAGGCCAAACAAATCAAAAGCATGTAACCGAAAATATTCTCACTGTCTCTTGATTTCAGCACAGTAAAATTCATTGTCCTAGTGTGAGATTTGTAACTGGCAGGCAAACTACGCTATCCAAGTATTGGAATTTCCTGTCCTTTGTAAGCAGTGATGCGCTTACTAGATTTAGAAAGGCGTGGTGAGCCTATCTTTTCGTACGTGGCACTATTAAGCAAAGTTAGGGGCACCTGTGTCTAACTTGAAGTTCACACGCCGGCCAGCAATGCGTAATGAGACAAGTAGTTTGTTAGAATGTCGTTTGCACAGAACTAAGGCCAGAATGAGACACAACCTTAATCTTACTTTTGTCAAAGCCTGTCGTAGGTTTGGAAAACACAACGCTCACTGCATGTGCACGAGTCTGTTTTTACTAGGGAACGGGAAAAATTTGCGTTTTTGTGCCTTTGCAAACAAACTGCTTGGACATGGCCCTTTTTTCCACACGTGTAACATGTTGCGTTACGTGATGGGCAGTCCTGTCTTTTATGACGAGCAAAACATCTAGGATAATGCTTCACAGGCCCGTTTACCTATCTCCATGGCCATCAGTGCGGTTGTGTACGCCCTCGATGTTGTGGCTGCTTAGGGCGATCGCGAGCAAAGGGCGACTCGACCCGACAAATCGTGGCGTGGTCAAACTTATCGGCCTCTATGGCACCCGAGTCATATTGCCCTAAGATTTTCAATACTTGTGGTGGATCAGACTACTTTAAGATCTGTTCCCGTATTCTACTATCGGGGTCATTGAATGTTATAGCATCTCTCATCATTAAGTCACTGTAAAAGTTGCCTCAACTACACTTAAATTTACACTTCCTAGTCATGTCCGTCCTGTGCCATTGACTGTACGTCTGTTCCGGCTTTTTCTGCAATCGAAAGAACTGATATCTGGCTACAGCTGCTTGGACTTGCTGTCCATAATATTGAGGTAATGCAGCGACTGCTTTGTCATAACTGAGTTCGTCGGGAGACACAATTAGGAATAGTTTTCATATTAACCTGACCACTGGGGACCATTGTGCTGTCTTTTAAACCGTGTTGTGAACGCGTAAATTTAGCAGCGTCCAGCATAAATATTTAAATATGTCTACAGTTCTAAATTGTCATTCCATTACTGCATTACCCGGCTAAAATATGACATGAGCAAGAATGTAAACTAAATTGAAACACACAACCGTTTTCAAATGTTGTCTGTAAAGTAGTGTATTTGTTTAAAATTATTCAATTAGGTTCGTTGACTACTTTCCTACAAACTTAGTTCACTCTTGAATATCACTTCACTTTTAAAATACGGAGACACACAATACTGGAATCGGCGAATTTTACTGAAAATATTTCTGAGCTTTAGGTGAGAAACTTTTACGCTCTGACACCAGCAAAGAATGGTAGAAGTTAAAATAGTTTCTCATAGCACAGATTTTGATATACAATCAATTTACCTTTACTTGGATTCTTTTTACAATGGTAAATATATATGTCTGAATTATTCGGCAATTTAAGCTCACCGCGTAAAGCTTTCACGAAATGGCGGCAGGTAAATGAGCATGGTGTATCACAGAATCGATCTGCTCCGATTACATGAAAATAACTGGCTGAATTCCATTTGAAAAAAAAAAACAATTAATCAGCGTTAAATAATTGTCCTCAGCATTTTCAATCTGAAAGAAAACTATAACTTTTGCCAATAAAATCATATAAGTATATTACCGCTAATGGCGTCGTTGAAGGGAAGCAAAGATGGAATGCAAAGAATATTGCACAAAATATGAGATAAACTTGAATAACACCATCCTCTATTTTTCTCCAATAATTTACAATAGGTAGTTTACATAATAGTAATAATACCAGACCTTATCATAGGCGGCAGATTAAAGTGCGTCTTGCTAGCATCATGGCTACTTGAACAAAAAGAAAGTCTGTAACAAAAATCAGTAATAATAATAATTGTTCTTATAATTAAAAGATATCATTGTTTTCAGTCTATTTTCTGTGGCTTGTGAAGATACTGTTACACCGTCTCTGCACTAACGAAACCAAACTGTTTCTCTGACAACACACTTGTCTTTCACATATTAAAAAAATGTTTTATCGACTATAAAATAGAGGCGTGCCCCTTGGGCTGTTAAAATAATATTTAGTGACAAAATTGTTTTTAACAGTCCACAACAACCACGACGTGCACTGCTTTTAGTCTTAATTATTCACTGTTCAGGTGTCTGATAGTTTCATTATACTTTGACTCATAACAGTTTCGATGTTGTTATTAATATACATATTAGATGGATCTATACATATAACAATAAGTATTTCTGTAATAGTCGGGTTTACTTCGGTAGTGAAAGATGCCTCTGAAATAGCGGCGGACACTTCACAGATTACTTTTCCCACCAATCGGGTTCGCTGGATACGGAAAACTGGGAATAAAACCGTCCAAGGGGCTTCAAGACACCCATAACTACTTACTTTCCGAGTCTGGTATAGAATTTTGTGGTATTAACAAACATGTGTTGACAATAAGTTCATATTACAATTATATGGGTATTTCTTTCGACAATTTCTGTGACTAGTTCATAGGAACTCATCTCTACAACAAAATTTTAAACATTTTTTTATTGAAATAAGTCATTCAAATCGTCGATCGTCGTGCCGATGATGAGAAGGTCTTCCACCGTGTCGAGTCTCGATAACGTCGGCAGGTGGGCCTGCATCGAAGTCTGGATCTTCTGCTGGACCAGATTCTGCACTGAAACAGGTCAGGATTGTCGCCTCCCATTTCCCGCTCATTCACGAAGGGTTCATGAAAGTGGAAAATTAGTTTTAGGATACATGCCATATATCGGTGGTGCTCTGCAGAAGAACGGTTAGATTTGGGTTCGCTTTCACACGCACAGATTCACTCGATATACAATTCAGTATATGTCCTGGAATCATAACATTGTTCTCTCATTTCTATGTAGTGATCCACTGTTTATATATAATATTTTGTAAACGACAGAGCACCGGTTAGTTTTTGGGGTGTCAATCGTGGTACTTTGTTTTCGTCACCACTGTTTATCAACATTCCTGCATGACGCAATGGAGCCAGCGACTACTAAAGGTCTGGCATTTTATACTGTTTTCAGTTGTTAACTGGAATCAACGTCTTTTATCGTCGCAGCTAATATCATTTGAGTCTATGAGCGCCCATAAAATCAAGTTATGATATTGTTTATCTAAAAAAAATCCACTGTTTATCATGTGTCTTTCTCACCTTCTTCACACAGTTTTAGTTAGACATGTTTCACTGTCCAACTCAATGCCGGTGGTTTCTCATTTCACACAACATCTACATCAGTTTCGATTTGTTATAACGTAATTAGCGACCTTGTTATTTGATTACATTTTGTGGCTTATGTCAAAACATATTGACAAGGATCACGTAAACATTGACATTAATTAGATCCTCTACGTTAATCGTCATCGGCTCAGATCGGACCTTTGTTGATTACAGCACATAGTCCCTTCCATATATAAACTCTTATTACAATCATCGTCATTCACATGTGTAACATTACTTATTGAAAGTATAGGACAAATGTCCATGTTCGGCATTTCAATCATAAGTGAGTTCGGAATACTTTAGTAAGAAACCCTCTTAAGTCAAACTGTACCCAAGTGGTACACAAAATCTTACTCAAGCTGAGCAAGAATCGATAATTCAGAAAATACGCGGACTCATGTGCAACTTATGCTCAACACGAGTAGGCGTTCAAAAGGTATCTATCGATTGAGTTATTCATTTAAAGATACAGGATAATATATGAATATTTATATTATGTACAAGGAGAAGAAAACAAACAATGTGCAATGTTTTTCCTAATCTAGCACAAATAATAAAATTCAGTATATAAAATATTGAAATGATATAGAAATTCACTAATCTTAGACTGCGATTCACATATCTCTGGCCCGATTGGCCCTAGTTTCTTTATATTACTTTTCTGCATTTTCTGGTCGTGAAGTGACGGAATATACAATTTTAAAATTAACAAGACACAAATAAATTTATGAAATGCAGTAAGTATATCATTTATAACTACAGTAATACAATGTTTATACAAGTGTACCAACACTAGGCAGAAAAATGTTAGTTTCATCACTTCATTAGTTATTACCGTTTAGTGAAGGTATCTCTTTAAATCTCTGTGGCAATACAACCTTTTATTTTGTCAGTATTGACTTCTGCTAGTAAGTAACATCCCTCATGTGGGATAGAACTAATTTTGTAGGGACCTGTATATAGCACGTGCCACTTCTACTTCTTTAAAAGTGATGCCTTGGGGTGTGTCCAAATCAACACTGATTCATTTACAGCGTATTCTTGTTGGTTGGTTAATTTCTTGTCGAACTTCATTTACGGAGTTCTGCTTGCCTAGTAATATTTCGTATCGCCATATCCTCCTTTTCTTGGTGTGGCTTACCTTCGTTTTGCAACTGTGGTATAGCCTTAGGCCATTCGTTCTTCTCCTGACTATTACCCATTAACTCATTTGGTGTAAATCCAGGTGATAGGTGTGGTAAACCATTGTATATTTCAACAAAGTTGTTTAGATATTCAATCCATTTTGTTTGCTTATTAGATGCGTAGGCCCAGATAAATTTGTTTAATTCCCTGAATGTTCGTTGTACTAGGTTACTGCCAGGTGAAAAGCTCGATATTAAGACATGTTTTATACCATATTCTTCCATTATATTTTTCCATCTGCTTCCAGTAAAATAGGTAGCATTATCTGTTATAACAGTGGTAGGGTATCCAATTGTTCTAAAGTAATTTGTAGTTAGCTTTCTCCCAATGCAGCTAGTAGTTGCTGCATGCAAAACATGCATTTTTCAGATGCTTGGAGAATAAATCACATATAACTAGGATGTATTCCCCCCCTTCCCCCCCCCCCCCCTCGAGCTGTCGGTAGAGGTCCTGTTACGTCCATTGTAGTTACATCTCTAGGTCTTTGTGTTATTATTGGGTGTAATTCTGTAGTCCTGCGCCTATTGTTTGGCTTGGCCTTTTGGCATATGTCACATGTTATCAGTACTTCTTGGACTTTCTTTTTCAGGTTTAGGAAGTAACAATATTGTTTAATTTTAAGTGTAGTTTTGACAATTCCGAAATGTCCCCAAGCTCGGTGGGTAAACCAGATTAACTCTTCAAGTTGGTTTGTAGGGATGCGCATAGACCATCCACTGTTAGGCTCATTCGTTTTATAGAATAAAATCTTCTCATGTAACTGATGGGTATCATTGATATAAGACACTAGCTCGTTGTTGTTTGAGTATGTCCCTAATGTTTTTCCACACATTTTCTGTGGCTTGTGAAGATACTGTTACACCGTCTCTGCACTAGCTAAAACAAACTTTTTCTCTGACAATACACTTGTCTCTCACGATATCACATATTTAAAAAAATAATAAAAAATATTTTTATCGACTATAAAATAGGGGCGTGGATGCAATATCCCGCAATCTGAAGAAAGTACTGTAGCTTTACAGTACCTTGAGCCATTCCTCCTCGGCGACGTTAAATTGCCAGAATGTTGGTATGCTGGTTGGCACCACTTGTTGGGCAAATCGGTCTGTCTTTTGGGCCGCCGAAGTAACTTGTGCAGGTAGTAGTTGTACCGTCGTTAGCAGGACCGCAATTTGTTTTGAAACCAAAAAGCTTGTGTTAGATCCATCGTACTGGCCATCTGCGGCTGAGTCGCGGGTGCTGGGGTTGGAGGGAGCGGGGTAGCCATAGTTTACACAAATAAATTATAGCATAAAGCATGCAAAGCCTCTGAAAAGAGATATTTGATTAGTTCTGAGGCTAGAACTAGAGTTGTACCTTATTGCATCAAACCATAAGGTTTGGGGTGAGGATAGTGTGTCTTGGACGAATGCGGTGTACGAAATAGTGCTCTACAATTCAATGTATAAGCGCAAACAACCAGAACTTGCGTGAAGGCGGTATCTGCTTTCATCGCTGAAGACCGCGGCGAGCCATTCCATCTTCTCGGTGATCCTCTGACAGCACCATTCTAGCCGTGCACGTAGACGCAGTGGGGTAAGTCGAATATGGGCTAGAGGTCTGTGAGCCTGTAGTCCCATTGCTAATAACCGGTTGGGAGCAGTTCGTGTTGACACGTCTAGGCTCACAAGCCCCCGTAACTGTGCTGTGGTAGCTGCACGATTTGACACTGCCGCCTATACAATACACAGATCATGGCGGGCGTCTGTGCTGCGTGGATGTCCAGAAACTCGTCTATGGGGGCGTGAAAATTTTCATGCACCACTGATACCAGCATCGTTGCATAACTGACAAAGCACGTTCTACCTGTGTGGCAATTCTCTGAAAGGATCATTGTGCCACTCGGATGACACAATTTGACCCCTTTGAAACTCGCTCAGTTCGCTGTAGGAAGCACGACTGCGTCTCATTTGTATAGTTGCCTTCTTGCTTCATATGTCTGCACCACACTGAGCCTTCTACCTGTGAACATTTCCTATTAAAGGGTAGGTGCACCTGGCGCTCTGACAGCCATTCCGCTATGTTGTTGGAAGACGACGTTGAAACCGTTATCACTACATCTGCTATCCTTTAGGTGGCATATGACGTCATCTCTAAAAAGGCCCATCACAGAAGTTGGGAAGGAAAGAAGGTAGTTGCGAAGAAACCATGGGTAACAGAAGAAATACTTCAGTTGATTGATGAAAGAGGAAGTACAAACATGTTCCGGGAAAATCAGGAATACAGAAATACAAGTCGCTGAGGAATGTAATAAATAGGAAGTGCAGGGAAGCTAAGACGAAATGGCTGCAAGAAAAATGTGAAGACATCGAAAAAGATATGATTGTCGGAAGGACAGACTCAGCATACAGGAAAGTCAAAACAACCTTTGGTGACATTAAAAGCAACGGTGGTAACATTAAGAGTGCAACGGGAATTCCACTGTTAAATGCAGAGGAGAGAGCAGATAGATGGAAAGAATACATTGAAAGCCTCTATGAGGGTGAAGATTTGTCTGATGTGATAGAAGAAGAAACAGGAGTCGATTTAGAAGAGATAGGGGATCCAGTATTAGAATCGGAATTTAAAAGAGCTTTGGAGGACTTACGGTCAAATAAGGCAGAAGGGATAGATAACATTCCATCAGAATTTCTAAAACCATTGGGGGAAGTGACAACAAAACGACTATTCACGCTGGTGTGTAGAATATATGAGTCTGGCGACATACCATCTGACTTTCGGAAAAGTATCATCCACACAATTCTGAAGACGGCAAGAGCTGACAAGTGCGAGAATTATCGCACAATCAGCTTAACAGCTCATGCATCGAAGCTGCTTAGAAGAATAATATACAGAAGAATGGAAAAGAAAATTGAGAATGCGCTAGGTGACGATCAGTTTGGCTTTAGGAAAAGTAAAGGGACGAGAGAGGCAATTCTGACGTTACGACTAATAATGGAAGCAAGGCTAAAGAAAAATCAAGACACTTTCATAGGATTTGTCGACCTGGAAAAAGCGTTCGACAATATAAAATGGTGCAAGCTGTTCGAGATTCTGAAAAAAGTAGGGGTAAGCTATAGGGAGAGACGGGTCATATACAGTATGTACAACAACCAAGAGGGAATAATAAGAGTGGACGATCAAGAACGAAGTGCTCGTATTAAGAAGGGTGTAAGACAAGGCTGTAGCCTTTCACCCCTACTTTTCAATCTGTACATCGAGGAAGCAATGATGGAAATAAAAGAAAGGTTCAGGAGTGGAATTAAAATACAAGGTGAAAGGATATCAATGATACGATTCGCTGATGACATTGCTATCCTGAGTGAAAGTGAAGAAGAATTAAATGATCTGCTGAACGGAATGAACAGTCTAATGAGTACACAGTATGGTTTGAGAGTAAATCGGAGAAAGACGAAGGTAATGAGAAGTAGTAGAAATGAGAACAGCGAGAAACTTAACATCAGGATTGATGGTCACGAAGTCAATGAAGTTAAGGAATTCTGCTACCTAGGCAGTAAAATAACCAATGACGGACGGAGCAAGGAGGACATCAAAAGCAGACTCGCTATGGCAAAAAAGGCATTTCTGGTCAAGAGAAGTCTACTAATATCAAATACCGGCCTTAATTTGAGGAAGAAATTTCTGAGGATGTACGTCTGGAGTACAGCATTGTATGGTAGTGAAACATGGACCGTGGGAAAACCGGAACAGAAGAGAATCGAAGCATTTGAGATGTGGTGCTATAGACGAATGTTGAAAATTAGGTGGACTGATAAGATAAGGAATGAGGAGGTTCTATGCAGAATCGGAGAGGAAAGAAATATGTGGAAAACACTGATAAGGAGAAGGGACAGGATGATAGGTCATCTGCTAAGACATGAGGGAATGACTTTTATGGTACTAGAGGGAGCTGTAGAGGGCAAAAACTGTAGAGGAAGAGAGAGATTGGAATACGTCAAGGAAATAATTCAGGACGTAGGTTGCAAGTGCTACTCTGAGATGAAGAGGTTAGCACAGGAAAGGAATTCGTGGCGGGCCGCATCAAACCAGTCAGTAGACTGATGACCAAAACAAATGACGTCATCGGATCAAAATCGAGATCTACGTCGTGTTTCCAGATGAGCCGTGCCGGCTTTCATTGTGTCGACTCTTGTCCAGAGATCGTAACCTCTCGCCGCTGTTGATGCGGTCGCGAGGTGGCGCGGACGAGAGGGGATCTGCTGAACGAACGTGCAGACTGAGGGGCAGTTAGTAACAACGTGTGGCTGGTAGTGGACACGAGAGGCAACCTCGACGGCAAGGCTGTCGCTATGAAAACGTCCAATCGCGTCGACACCGACTGCATCGGCCGCGTTTCGGTTCAAAAATGGTTCAAATGGCTCTGAGCACTATGGGACTTAACATCTGTGGTCATCAGTCCCCTAGTACTTAGAACTACTTAAACCTAACTAACCTAAGGACAACACACACATCCATGCCCGAGGCAGGATTCGAATCTGCGACCGTAGCGGTCACGCGGTTCCAGACTGAAGCGTCTAGAACCGCACGGCCACACCGGCCGGCCCGCGTTTTGGGATGGACTGGGTCGTTAGCCGATTATATGCTGTTGGAGATCGTGACTCGTGGCCTGCCTTTTGGGTGCTTTTGGATACGGACTTCAACTGGAGTGATAATGTGATGTCATTCTATTTAAATCATTCGATGGATACACATTTTCTGCCCTGTGTGCAAGTGTGATGAACCTGAGACAGATTACTGGTTGAATCTCAATGACGAAACTCTGTGCACAATTGTTCTTACAGTTCGCCGCTACGAAACTTGTGCTTTCTGGCTGTACTAATTCGCACTGGCGTCTGATTTCGTCGATATTCTGGTTTACCACTTCAACCTTGGGGCTTACTGTATTTTATTTCTTAATGTTAGTGTTTAGTCTGTTTCGGATAGCACTGTGTATCATTGAACAGACCGATGCAACAATGTATGGTCATTCAGTCAGATCTTTCTGCGGGGTCTTGAATGTTTGGGACCATCTAGGGCGTGTAATTACTGTAAGGCCAACTTAACATTTTATGCCTTTTCTTGAGGTAATCTTATGACAGTGTTAATTGAACTGCTTGTTTCAAGTACCTGGGGTTTGAGTATGATTCGGTTTCTGCTTGGAGGCAGTGACAATTTGTTTAACGTGTTTTGGTACTAATTTGGCGTTGTTTAATCTAATATTGTTCTAAGTTCACTGCCTTTGGTTTATTAGGTAGCGCTTTCGTCATCGTATAGGGACGCGCGATTTATTGGATGGCAATTTCTTACGATTTGTTATATCTGTGGGCCTGGATTGTGGGTTTGACCTACGCCTTCGACCACCTACGTGTCTTTCTTATTTAGTAGACTCTCACGTTCCGTTTATGCTCCAGGTATACCGAATAAAAATTGCCTGCTCTGAAGTTAATACTGTTTGAGGGAGCGTATGTGGAACAAAGTCGGTCTGAGACTTGTATACCTCGCGCTATTGGTCGGGCCGACAGTTGGTGGTATAACTGGCGATCGTCCAGGATGCCTGTTGTGTACGGCGTTCGCGTCTGTACTTGGTTGGTGGCTGGAGCTCAGATATATTTATAAGTTAAGTTCAGAAACTTAAAAGGAATTTTTGTATATATAATTGTTAACTGTCCTTTCCGGGCGGTAGCAATATTGTGTTTCAGATGAAAGACCTGCATGTTAAAGTTGATTATTCTAATTGCTCAGTTACGAATGCATTTGTCAAGCGTGTCATTTATTGTCTGTAACCCAGTTTTGTCATTCTTCAGTTTGTCTTCAGTCTAGTCCTCGAGATACTTGACATTGAAAGCATTTTATTATAATCGCATTATTATAAGACCATGAAATTTGCGGTAACGTAAATTAGCTGGTGCCGTTTGATCTGTAACGATTGATCCCTATCATCCTACTGTTAATATTAGTACAATAATCCTATGAATGTTGCATTAGCATAAGTCGGCTGCTGCCGTCTGATGTGTATCTAGTAATCAGTGTAACGACAAGCTGTTCAGAGAATTGTTATTTAATCCCAGTTTGTTGGTTTCACTGACTGTATCTGTGTCAGAATTATAGTCTCAAGGGCAAACTTTGGCCTGTTTAGATATCTGATAACCACTCATTTGGCAAAAATTTTCATTATGATTGTTATTTGAGTTAATTGTTTACGTCAGTAAAACTGTGTGTGTGGAACGTTTTTACTTAACACCTGCTTTGTTTAACATTCAAATCTAAAGGGAGTGGAAGGGCTGACCCAATAAAGTGAACATTTCAATTCCAATGTGTTTATTAACTACCAAAAACAATGTCACATCAAAACTGACAGACGCCACTCAGGCAAGATTATTTACGAAACACTCATTACATAACGTCATAAACAAGTTAATAAATCATTAACCAACGATCACCCATAAACATTGAGAAACGCCGCTCAGGCGAAATATTTAAGAAACTCTCTCATTGCATAAAATCATTAATAAACTAATAAACCATTAGCAACGACCTCATATAAAAACTGACAGAAGCCACAAAGGCTGAATTTTACCATAACTTTAACAAAACAACTCTAGTTAACTCACGTTATTTAAGATCCTTTCAATTCCAATACTTTAACATAACAGTGGACACACAGCCTCAATTTTAACACCAATACTTAGAACATATTTATTAAAACACAACTTGGGCAATCTTGCAAATTACTAGACTAGAGAACCTTGCAGAGCGAACCTCGAAATTACTCAAACGTCCATTGGCTTGTAAGATGGACTTTTAGGGCATAGAAAGTTACAACTGTGTACAATCACAAATGTGTAACAACAGAAGTAAGGCCCAGGCTTGTAAGGCCGAAGTTTAACCACGAACGATGGAACCGACTGAGGAAAGTAATCCTTAACTTCGAACCAAGACGTGGCTACTTTTACAACCCCACGTCGAGTAGTCCACAGAAACGTGAACCCAGCAAACGCTACCGAGGAGGAACGCACGAGCTCAGGCGAAGGCCACCGCCCGTAAGCCAAACTTGTAATCTAAAGGGAAGCTGTGCGCTTCGGTTGCCTGCTGCCTCAGCTCACTGAAACACAGACCACACCCGACAACAGGAGACCGAAAAAACTTTTCTTAATTTTAACATTCAAGATTGACCAGTAAATTAACACTCTAAAATCAAGGCTCAACAACAACTAATTTCACTAGCAAGTCCTTTCTTTAAGTGAAACAATACCTGATAAACAAAGGCTAAGAGTGGGAAACGAACTGGCTCACGAAAACCGACACTCGCTAGAACTTAATGACACACATATTGGCCACCTTAAGTGGGCCTGCAAGGCTCAACACGATAACCTTCAGAAATAAAAACTCGGATTGCCCAGAGAGGATATACTGACATGGATTAACCGATATCGTAAGCCATTTAAACACTTGCTAATAATAGCTAATGAACTAACATTCTGGAAATACATCAATATTATGCGGAAGCAGAGACACGCCTAGTAAGAGGCATTAAATGAAATCGAACACACATAACATCATGCGTCCGGCAACGTCTTACTGTACCAAGAGCGATCACAATCACAATTAGCTAAGCGCTATTAGTAGTTAGACTACTGAACTGGGTATCTTGATGCAGGGGCGATTTTGCGAAGATGTCAGACCATAACTTCTCAACACCTTAACAGCGTGTCCCTCCAAGGAAGTGGGCACATCCACAGCTCACGAGATTGCCAGCCAACTCCAGCCGCCTCCAGTGTAACCACGTGATAACCGCCGCCTGGTCTCAGGCACGCCGTCTTCGCTTCTGCCCGCCAGCCAATCGCCGACTCGCGCACCGCCGCCTTCCGTTCTCAAAGCGTTGTTCCTCTTACTCGCGGTCGGCGCTAGCTCATATCCCGAGCCGGACCAAGTCCCAAGACAAACTTCTGTACTAGGAAATTGTACGTACTCATGTCAGAGCTACTACTGGCCGGCCCGCCACAGCTCAGTGTGCAACAAAAGGTGAATGAAGTTATGGTTTTAGGTTTTAGGGCGGTGAATGAAGTTCTCCCTCTCCCAAGGTCCATTCCTTCCACTTAACCCTTCATGGGCGTCTTAAGAGGCACCGATATATCCCCTTACCAGCAGGTGTACTAATTTTTCTTCCCGTGCTGTATAAATGACTTACATTACATCAGATGACTCAAAAACAAAGAAATTTTTGCTAAAAAAACGGAACAAGCTACCTTTGTCAACGTCATGACAATAATGGCGATTACAGTGTCCGATTTTCCCGCCCTGGCCACCTTACCACACTTTCTTCCACAAATATTGCTATTACTTGGGAACCTGCGTTAAATATCGTGTTATATTAATATTAACAACAGTAACGCCAATGTGAGACACGATCACAAATGTTTACTAAATGTTCTGAATGTCATTTTTCTGTTACTCATTGCGTTGTATTACAGAAGCCTTAATATGATTTATATTACTTGCTAAAGACATGTACCACGTTTGAAGACAGCCGTCTCTACAATGCGTATTCACAAATCCGTGTTGCTTCCGTTCGAAATTTATACCACAGCAGCTGATCGGTGCTAGCTGAGTACGCTCGTGAGATGTCAGTATTATAAGAGAAACAATAAAATAATCTCTCTCTCCCCCGCCTCTATTAACCCAGCGGTTGACGCGCTGAAAACCACCCATCCGCTAACGTAATCGGCAAAATTTTATTTAGCTCGTGTTCGAATTCATCGGTATCAGTTGAAATTAAGCATATCTTATAATATCACCGTTTCTGTAATTTTTTTGTAGATCAAGTAAAATGCTCTGTTAAGAAGCTCTAAACCTTAGTTGATGTTTTCGGATTCTGCTATTAGTTTCCAGAAACATATTAATACAAAATATGCCTGAGAACCACGAGCCGCTGGTCTGTTTGGAGCATATATGGAGATTTAAACAGTTAATATTAATGAAGTTATGCGGTTGCTGCGAAACCTTGCTGTGTGAATTACTGCACTCTCTGTTCTCTCCAGTAAGACACGGCACCTGCTCGCATCTTCGTTCTGGCACTTCACGACCATCCAATGTTTTGTGGGATGTAGAGTGGTAGCACCGGTAGCCTTTCCATACCGCACGACAAAACCAAATACAACGTGGGGTTTGATCTGGCGTAAATGGCAAATATCCAGGAAGGGCAGGTTTTATGCCATGGTTGGAAAGGTGGAGTACCTGATGGTTTTGTTCTATGGTGTTATCCTTTATGCAGTCTTTAACAAGATGTTTTCTTTAAAACTTGTAATGTTTCCTGTGCAAATAATCTTATTTGAACAGAATCTTGTTCCTTTTGGTGGGTAACGGCAATTATTAATCACCAGCGCGTTTTTCGCCAGTGGCTATATGTTGCTGAAACTTTTGGTAGAGGAATTGGGCGACAGTGTATGCTCAAAAGGGGGATCAAAATTTAAACAAGCTGCTGCTCCTATCGCTAATCTGCAAATGAGCAACTATTGTTCCATTAAATGATGTCCGGGCTGCCTACCCCCACAGCACCAAATGCAGTCTTCCTGATCAATATGCAGTTTTCACCTTTGAAGAAGTGAAGAAAACTGATTAAAGCGCATCTGGCTTGCATATGGTAGTTTTGCACAACATTACTGTGACGAGAACGTAAGCGACTTTCGTGTCAGGTGCTCTTTTTTTCCGTAACTAACGCCGATTTTATGCATTCTCTCCTGAATTTGTTTAACCATTGGACGATTTTAGGACAATCACTGGATGCAGTCACTTCCATGAAGTATCTCGTACTATGCGTACGGAGCGATTTCAAGTGGAAAGACCCTATGTCAGACAGATTCATTGCAATAATCCTCACGGAGCGTTGTCCGGGAGTTAGCTTACAAAAACCCAATACTTCAATACTCTCGTCAGACTGGGATCCGAACACAGATGTGATTGACAGAGGAAACAGAAGTCCAAGGAAGAGCACAGCGTTTTATTACAGATTCATTTAGTAAGCGCGAAAGCTTCACGGAAATCCTCAGCCAACTCCAGCGCAGAGGCTGCAAGAAATGCGTTCTGCACCACGATGTGGTTTTTTTTGCTAAAATTCGTGATTTCATAGAACAGCCAATTAGTATATTACTTCTTCGTACGTCTATCTCACGAAAAGATCAGGAACGTAATTAGAGAGATTCGAGCTGACACAGAGGCTTAACATCAATCGTTTCTTCCGTGAAGCATTTGCAGCTGGAATAGGAAAGGGTACATATGCAGTGGGACACAACATACCCTCCACCACACGCTGTAAGGCGGCCTGCGGAGTATAGATGCAGATATAGAAACAATTCTGTACACCGCATGGTAGCTCACAGGCTTAATTCTACAGGTTCGTATTTCTACCTAGCGTTGAAGTCTCCAACAACATTCGGGAGTCCATATGTACATTTAGGCCCATCTTTTGTAATGTGTTCCCTACTTGTTATCACGTCAGTGAACGATGTGGCGTAGTAGTTAACAATATACATTGGTGTGCAAAAATATTTTTCGCACGATGTGTCACTGTCAAGTAGTACACCACGACGAATCTTGGACTATGCAGAGAAAGAAATGCTACAGTATAGTACAAAAGGTAACTGAAAGAAATGATATGAACAGAAATGACACCTCTAATCAAAGACAATAGTTATACTGAAGTCACGGCGATTCATGATGATCCCTTGGACAATACAAAAAGTGGAAAGTAGTTCTTAGTAGGGTGTGGACGGCAATGCATGTGGAAATAAAAAAAGCTCCAAAAACAGATACGATATTTTTCAGGAGCCAACAAGCAATTTGTAGTCATTTTCAGTGCATTTGTGCTGAAATAGCGTTGTATTTCTTGTTAAATTAGGCGATGGATGAAAAGGGGGAATTTAATCAAAATTTATCCATTTAAATCTCATTGGTGCTAACTTCTATTCTCTCTATTCTCTACAGAGAAAAGAAGCTTTTGAAATGTAGTACTACAGAAGAACGCTGAAGATTAGGTATTAGCCATTATCTAGGATGTACGGTACAAAAGATTAGTTAAACATATCCGCTATTCTTTTGAAGCTGAACCATATCGAAATTATCCACAACTATATAACCAGTTTGTCTTAGAATACTGACAGTCATATTTTATCTCAAACATACAAATATCACAGGAGAAACAAGATGAACAGTTCTATATCTTGTTGCTTTGGGGTCACGGGAACCAGCAGCTTCGAGGAAGAATCAGCCTTTCCCATGGACCAGGCACGCTAACGGAAGGTGAGAGACATAGTTCACCTCACCGTCAGAAGTAAACCGAGTCGGCCTTTGCCAGCTTAATACGGAGCGAGGGAAGAACGGAAACGTTCCACTAGTCAGGTGGACTAAGACACAGTCAAAGATACTCTGTGACTGAGCGTCCAGTTCAGGCTGTATAGGACGGAAGGCTTAGGGATATGGAGAGGCGGAAGCCTCTAACGTTCCTAACCTGCCACAGACGGTCTGGGCGACCAGTTCCTAAAACTACCGTTTCGTCCTGTTTGCCGGATATCACTCCAAATTCTGATCTACTGCCACAGGTACGCTTGAGAAAATTTCCATTTTAGTTTTCCGTGTGCAAGGGTTGTCCGAAAAATACCCAAATTCACAAGAAATCCCAGAATACTTGCCTTGCTGTGAGAACATGGGTTTAGGCTTTTCCCGGGTGCGAAAGCACGTTTGTGATTGGATTTATGGTATCTAAATTGTTGGTGCGAAACAGCGGACTCGATGCAAATTCACTCGATGGAGGACATTTAGACATTTTTGATGACTGGCTCAATAAAGAGCGCTGAGAGGTCTGAAGGGAAGCAAGGCGTTTTTCTAGTGAGACTCACGGAGACTTCGCCTTAGCCTCTACTCTCAGGACAGCTTGTAGCGTCGCAGCTATTATGCGACTGCAGATTTTTGCAGTAAGTTTTATTACGTTATGGCAAGCTGTTTTGGAAGCCTGCAGTGTAGTAGCACTCGGCGGCGGCCGACTTGTGGCCTGCCGTATACGCCATAGCCTCACCTATCGCTAAAGCGGATCGTGAGAATGCTCACTCTGGCGTGTACTAAAATCACTTATTCACCTCACCTAAGAAACTGAATAACTATGTTAGATATTACCTGTTTTATTCCAAATTTGGTACATGACCTTTTGTTATTCAGACGAACTTTGTGTCAAAATTTGATACCACTACCTATAATAGTTTCAGAGATATAAAAAACCAATTAAAAGTGCTTAACCGACACTTAGGGAATTAAATTCAGTTAGGAACAATAACAGTTTATCTTTTGGTATTATTTGAAAACATGAACAGAACTTTCAGTGTGCAGAATTAATTAATTGAGATTTTCATATTAAAACTTTAATTTTCATTTTCGTAATATAAAATTCAGACAAAATTATTACTCGTGTCTTATGTCTTTGTGGGAGTAAATGAGAATGAGTGAGAGTGTGTGTGGGGGACATACGTTAAATTTCAAGATTAATTTTATGTAATGCATTACGAAATTATAGCATGGGAAAGTTGTTTGTACCCACATTGCTGATGTATGTCCAAGAATACTTGTTTTTGTAAGAAGGCAGCCAGAATAGTTATTTGTAGAGTAATGTTTTACTAGAGTTATCTCAAGATTATTTTTCGTTTAGTTTTAATTAACAAACATTATAGTAATAATTTGCTTGTTGAAGTGACGCCCATGAATCTGATGTAGTGATTGGCTCAGAACAGTTTAGGCGTGAATATGATCTTGAAATATTGATCTGATTGGCTGTTCATTTGATAAACCAATCAGAGAGAAGTCTTTCCGCGCACTATCAAGTACTATATGCGCTGTGAGCAACGGCACTGAGGGAGTCGTGGACTAGCAGCCGGACGAGAAGGTCGTGTCAGACGTATCCGAAAAAACTATTTGTAAAATGCAGAAGTGACGTTATTTCGCGTTCGATTTATATCGCCGTGCAAGCACATGCATTTACGGACAGTTCTGAGATGTTTGTGAGATTTTTGAGAGTTTGTTGTAGAGAAAACCGCATGTGAAACTATCGGCCTTTGTGAAGAATTGTGTGTGGCGTGTTCAGTATGCATTTACAGAACATTTTTTGGCGAGCATTTTCCTTTGAAGAATCCACTGAAAAGGACCGAGTGTTAAACTCATTTCGTAGCAGTGTATTGACTGTATTAATCTCGTAATATTTCGGGTTGGACTTAGTACATTTCTGGCTGTCTTGTGTGTAATATAAGCTGTATGAACTAGTACTAGATGTGCTATCGCCGTAAATGTTCTCCTGTTGACACCATAACTAAAAGACAATAAAAAACATTAGTATCGGGAAGAGGACATTTTCAACGAAGGAAGGGAGCATCCACTCTTGCCCGTTATTACTAGAGATTTACATGTTTATTTTGTTACCTGAGTTACGCGGACTATGCAATCGTAAGTATGGACGATGGTTTTCTTCAACGCTGTCTTTAAGAGCGTCTACATAGTACCTACGAATGCAGAGCAACGGATAGTGAACGAACGCTATACTGAGGCAGGTGTACATTAATTTGCAGCTTGCTTTACTCAGTGTTAGCGAACTTTTTAACACCGCTCCGCCGCACGCTGCGACTCTAATAATCAGATTTGAAGTTCGGTCTTATGCCAAGTTGCCGGATTTTGACTGAATGCTTCAAGGGACTTAGATAATATTTTTTTCAGGTTTATTTGACCTCAGTACAGTAGTCAAGCTATAGTAGCAGTAAATTACAGAAAGTTTACGTGACTAGCTTCGGTGAACCTCAACCACCATTATCAAATGTATCAAGTATGAAATCGGTCTGCTTTTAATTACAAGAACCTGAAATACAAGTAACATCTAACCGCAACAGCTTTGTCATAGGAAACAATACAGAGAATTTATCATGTTAAATTAAATCTCGTTATGCAGGTGTTGTGGTTAGATGTTACTTGTATTTCACGTACTCATAATTAATAGCAGACTTATTCGTTACATTGGATAATGGTGACTGAGCTTCACCGAAGCTATTCATGTAACCTTTCTGTAATTTACTGCGACTCTGGCTTGACTACTGCAACGAAGTCAAATAAATTTGGAAAAAGAAACTTGCATTCAAACGCGCTCCTTCAGACAATCACGGCTAATTAGAGAATTAGGTAAGTTTCTCGCGTTAGCGTCCGAGAAGATGCGTGCATCCCGCAGCCACAGCTAGAACAACCTGCCCTACGATAGCGAGTAGTAGCTGTCGCAGCTGCACGGAGTACTGCTACATCATGTAGATTCATTACAGGCACGGTCAGCCTGCACTGCATTACGATCTATCGATGACATGAATTTAAGCTGTTTGAGAAGAGAGCGTTTTTATGTTTCAACTTCCGCTAATCTCTTACTGTAAAATGCGCTTCACATAACTGTTTAGATATTTGTTTCTTTTCATGTTAAGTTAAATCCTGGGAAGACTGTAATTAACCACTTCTCATGTATCACCTTTGGAATGATGAGTAATGAGTTTGACATTACGTTGCTATGATTTTTTCCATCTTTTCATTTTCATAGTGATTTTCTGTGCTCAGTTCACGTTCTTGTTTTTCCTGGAATATTTTGAGGATACCGCGGTTCAATTAAACTGCTAGATTGACAGTAGATGAACATTAATTCAGCCAATATCGTCCGGCATCCGTAGTCTGTTTTTCTGAATAATTCGTTCGTTGATTTGTGTTATTAAGTCAACGTCTAAAAAATATAATTGTAGTGTGTTGTTCACGGAACAATACAAATATCTTAGCAGCAGGTCAAGTTCGATGATTCAAGCAATTACATCGCTGTTACAATTAAATTGTCAACACCCCGACCTCCCACCGCCCCCCCCCCCCCCCCCGACCCCACCCAACCATAAGTGAGGCTCTCTGATGAATTCAGGATTTAAAATAACGTTTCCCCCAAGCGCCAAAGTTATATTCATGATCACTCCTAGTGTTTCATGGGGATCTACTACAACTTTCTGATCTGCGACCGCGGTACTGGCAACTGAATTTATTTGTCTATCGACGGAGGTACGCAACAAGCTGCAGGTTCTATTTCCAATTACACCCGACTTGTTACACTTTAATCTCTAACGAAAGGTGCTGCTCTTGTCTAGACCTTCTCTATTTCCCTTGTCAATCACATCTGGTACTAATCCCGGGCCGGCCGCTGTGACCGAGCGGTTCTAGGCGCTTCAGTCCGGAACCGCGCTGTTGCTACGGTCGCAGGTTCGAATACTGCCTCGGGCATGGATGTGTGTGATGTCTTTAGGTTAGTTAGGTTTAAGTAGTTCTAAGTCTAGGGGCTGATGACCTCAGATGTTAAGTCCCATAGAGCTTAGAGACATTTGAACGAATCCCGGACACGCGAACAATATTCAGATATATCCGTTAATCCATCATGGAGAGAGGACATCAGCTGGTTAAATAATTGTCAGCGTCAATGAAATACTCCAACAGCCGTGTAACTAAGATGCTATTTTATTTTATTTCGACGACAATCAGTTTCGGCATTCGACTATGCCACTGTATGGTTTTATCGTCTATTTTGAGAGCTGCATATGGGCCCTGAAGATAGCATAGTGGAATGCCGAAACTGGTTGTCGTCAATATGAAATAAAATAAAGTAACATCTTAGTTACATGGCTGTTGGAGAATGTCATTGTCATTGACAAAAAATGGTTCAGATGGCTCTGAGCAGTATGGGACTTAACATCTGAGATCATCAGTCCCCAGAACTTAGAACTACTTAAACCTAACTAACCTAAGGACATCACACACATTCATGCCCGAGGCAGGATTCTAACCTGTGACCGCAGCGGTCGCGCGGTTCCAGACTGAAGCGCCTAGAAGCGCTCGGCCACAACGTCCGGCTGTCATTGACATATTCAGATATTGTGTTTATGTAGCGACTTACAACTACACGGTTTTACTTCTATTATCGTATCCGTTTATTCGTATGAACGTACCTTATTAATTACGATACACCATACAGTTGCAGATAACTGAAACTGTACCAGGCCGGCCGGACGCTGACTTCGTCTTTCGGGAAGTTTAACGTTCCTTCCCCGATGCTCTCACAACGTGCAGTCGAAGCTGCAGAAAGAGCGATCCCAGTGGTTACGAGATGTTAGCCGAAGCGCCGCAAATCTCGTTGCACAGACTTTTAAGAGCGCTCCTTTCGCGGAGTGCGCCTGATCCGCAGCAGGTGGGTAGCTAACTGCCGACCACGCAGCCGCTCTGGGGAGATACTAAGCTGCTCGCCAGAGAGCAGGCGTGACCACCGGTCGCAGCGCGGAGGCGTGTCACGCCGCCGATGCTGGCGCGGCATATTGCGCGCAGCGTGCCGGCTTTCCAGCAAGAGTTACTGACGACGGGAATGCACTCACACGGTGGGCCTCTGAGTGGTGCTTCCCGGCACCGTGTAAATAATCCCGTATGGTGTAGCGCCCACCGCACAGAGCTGAAGGCAGGCGGCGATCCAGGGTTCGGGTTCTAAGAGTTCTGAGAGGAAGGTGGGGGTCAAAGTTTGTTCAGAATGGGTCAAATGACACTGAGCAGTATGGGACTGCCATCAGTCCCCTAGAACTTAGAACTACTTAAACCTAACCTAAAGACATCACACACAACCATGCCCGAGACAGGATTCGAATCTGCGACCGTATCAGTCGTGCGGTTCCGGACTGAAGCGCCTAGAACTGCTTGGCCACAGCGGCCGGCTCAAAGTTTGCTATCCCCCCCCCCCCCCCACTCTCCCAAATATAACTTGCTGGTATCCAACTTGGTACGCATATCACTTATAGTCTGGAAAGAATCGTTTTGGGGGTAATAACCTACTACCTATCAAAGAGGTTGGAGTGCGGGTGATAAAGCAGGGTTGTAGACTACATGCGAACTCTCACCCTTTATTCAGCCAGTAATGGAGAATGAGAGCACTTAGTGGGCTGCAAGAAACATTACACTTATTTCCAACCTTCCGTGAAATTTGTCTCGCTGACAATTCGCACAAAATGATGCGAGCAAAAAAGTTTATCGCTTACGACATTTTCGATGTTCATGCAGTAAAAGTGCCGCATGAAGCATGACGTTTTTAGTAATTGCTTCTTTGTTACTGACTGTATTCACGACACATTTTGCCGACAGTATTCACATATACACTACGTGATCAAAAGTATCCGGACACCTGGCTGAAAATGGCTCACATCGATAATGCTAGTATTCAGTATGGTATTGGCCCACTCTTAGCCTTGATGACAGTTTCCACTCTCACAGTCGTACGTTCAATCAAGTGCTGAAAGGTTTCTTGGGGAATGGCAGCCCATTCTTCACGGAGTGCTGCACTGAGGAGAAGTATCTATGTCGATCGGTGAGGCCTGGCACGAAGTCGGCGTACCAAAACATCCGAGGGGTGTTCTGTAGGATTCAGGTCATGACTCTGTGCAGGCCAATCACAGGGATGTTATTGTCATGCAACCACTCCGCCACAGGTCGTGCTTTAAGAAAAGGTGCTCGATCGTGTTGGAAGATGCACTCGTCGTCACCGAATTGATCTTCAACAGTGAGAAGCAAGAAGGCGCTTAAATCATCAATGTAGGCCTGTTTTGTGATAGTGCCACGCAAAATGTTAAGGGGTGCAAGCCCCTTCAATGAAAAACACGACCACATCATAACACCACCGCCTCCGAATTTTAGCGTTGGCACTACACACACTGGCAGATGACGCTAACCTGGCATTCGCCATACCCACACCCTGCCATCGGATCGCCACATTGTGTACCGTCATTCGTCACTCCACGCGACGTTTTTCCACTGTTCAGTCTTCTAATGTTTACGCTCCTTACACCAAGCGAGGCGTCGTTTGGCATTTACCAGCGTGGTGTGTGGCTATGAGCAGCCGCTCGACCATGAAATCCAAGTTTTCTCACCTCTCGCATAATTGTCATATAGTACTTGCCGTGCATCCTGATGCAGTTTGCAATTCTTGTGTGATGGTCTGGACAGATGTCGGCCTATTACGCATTACGACCCTCTTCAATTGTCGGCAGTCACAGACGAGGTCGGCCTGTACGCATTTGTGCTGTACGTGTCCCTTCACGTTTCCACTTCACTATCACATCAGATGTTTAGAAGGGTACAAATCTCGCGTACAGACGTATGATACAAGCGACACCCAATGACCTGACAGCGTTCGAAGTCCGTGAGTTCCGCGGAGCGCCCCATTCAGCTTTCCCACAATGTCTAATGACTACTGAGGTCTCTGATATGGAGTACCTGGCAGTAGGTGGCAGTACAATGCACGTAATATGAAAAAGTATGTTTTTGGAGGGTGTCCGGATACTTTTGATCACATAGTGTATTACGAAATGTACCAATAAAATTACGGCATATCATTGTACGACTCATAGTTCAGGAGATACGACGTCACAAACACTATGAGGCACTTGAAAAACTTCCGCGTCATGCATGACGTTAAAATTTATTATAGAGAAAGGGGGGAGGAGGATGTGGGCAGAGGAGCGGGGATGAGGAGTTTAGAAATAGAGAGTTGGGAGGAAGAGGTGCATTTGGAGGAGAGATGGACAGAGGGGGGAAGGAGGAGCTGGACAGAGGGGGGAGGACCAGAAGGAAGGTTGAAGAAGGCGCAGATGGACAGAGGGGGGAGAAGCAGGTAGACAGAGGAAAAAGGAGGAGATGGAAGAAGAGAGGGGGAGGTCGAAAGCGGTGGAGGAGGTGGACAGAGAGGGGAAACGAGAGAATGGACAGAGATAGGCGGAAGGAGGTTTGGAGATGCACAGAGAGAGGAGGCTAAGGTGATGGACAGAGAAGTACGACTACGCATGAGGGGGAAGCAGAAGATTGGAATTAATACATACCCAGGCAACCTCGGATACTCACCTACTTATATTACAAAAATAATAACTACACAGAGTTATTTTGATAAATGTTGAAGAAGTGCAGAAGACCATCCCCGACAGGATAAGATGTAAGAAAGTGCTATGGACATATGACTGGACATGCGATCGAAGAGAGGCATATCCACTTGAAGATGGAGATAAAATATCCTTGACTTCACCATTCAGGTGGCCCGCAAACATGGTGTAAGCTAGACGACCGTGAGGAACCCTGTCCATTCAATTACCACCACCCGTGTTACTTTCTACGCGTGCCAAACTACCGACTTGCCTCCGCACGCGACTATTTGGTTCTTCGCGCAGACCACCAAGGTGCTGGGATTTCTGTCATCTACACTATTCAGAGATGAAACCACCTTTACGATAGGCCGTATCATCAACCCTCGCAACACCCTCCTGTCAGGTACAGAGAATCAGCATGGGACGGTGGCACTGAACCGTCAGCATCGCTTCAGCCTCAATGAATTATTGGCGACAGCCTGGTGGGACCAGTCATCCTACCACAACACCTCAGAGGCGGGGCAAATCCGCAGCCCCCGAGAGTGACCCTGCCTCCACTGCTGGAAGGCCTACCTTTCGTGTTACAAAGGGTAACGTGACAACTACACGGTGGCGCACTAACTCCCTGCCCTCTTGAACGGAGAGCTAAAACACTACTACTCACAGAACGTTCCCATTTCCCCAGATGTTCTCACGCGCGCTTTCATTGTAACATACAGTCTCAAAGTTCTTTTATCTCCATCTTCAAGTGAGTGCACCTTCTTTGAAACACACTTGCGGCCATATGTCCGTATGTCCTTTCTTGCTGCTTATCCTCTTAGAGGTGATGTTCTGCAGTTTAAACAAAATTACCATTAATACAGTTACGAGGGTTGCCCAGAAAGTAATGCACCGCATTTTTTTATCTCAATCGAAAACAATGCTACGAATGCGAAACGTTACGTATGTATTATATTAAGTCTCCTGCGTGAGCGTGACGAGTTTCCTTCACTTCCGACAGATAGCGTAGCTGCAGGACAGTTTCAAAACGGCGTCTGTACGTGCTACAAGCAACGTACCGCCATTGAATTTCTCACTGCAGAGAAAGAAACTGTGGGGAATATTCAGAAACGCTTTTGCAAAGTCTATGGAGCATCTGCTGTCGACAGAAGTACAATTAGTCTTTGGGCACGGAGGGTGAGGTCATCAGAAGGCGGTTCGGAGGCGCTCCACGATTTGCAGCGGTCGGAGAGACCATCCACGGCTGTCACACCTGACATGTTGCAGCTGATGTTGTCATCCGCAAGGACAGACGCATCACGACTCGGCAGCTGGCGCTGCATCTGTCAATCAGCAAAGACTGTTCACACAGTGAAGCACTGGCTCCGCCACCAAGACAAGGATTGGTACCAGTGGTATCGATAGCTACGATGCCACGGTGTAGGTGCAAGTTCTTAGGTTGGCCCTACGACAGACACCGACGACAGCGCCCTCTAGCCGGCGCTGTGGAGCTCTACGAGCTCCGCTCCAAATTCAGCCCATTTTGATCAAGAGCAAACGGCCACTTCGCTTCGTATAGAGACTTTGCTCTTCTTACGACGGGTCTGAGGCTTCGCACCTACGTGCAAAGTTATGTGTGCCTCTGAATATATTCATGCACCAGTAAACCACTTTTACTTACGTCCAGTACCAACGTGTTTTACCTTTTCCTGCTCCTACTCACTTCCTACATTCGGCCAACATTTCAGTTTTCAGGACCAGACCCACGCGCCGCCTTCCAGGTGGGATACAAAAGTACCGGATATACACGCTCCTATTTCACGCTGGAGGAAGGCCATAGAACGGAATGGAGATTACGTGGAAAAATAGTGTAGATAAAACACCATTCTTTCGTTTGTATAATTCTCATTTGGTTCAATAAAGAAATGTTGAAGAAAAAATGAAACCCTCGTTCTATAGCATTAAAACTTTTAATGGGTCAGTGCTCTAGACCAGTTTTTATTCGCTACGGAGCCTGTATCGCTCCAGTATTAACTACTTGCGTAGAAAGTTAGACACTTGTTTTCTGTGAATGGTACTTCGCGTAAGTCTCGACGGTGAACACGCTGCGTTGTACCGTATCATTTCATGTTGCATTCAACTGGTCACTAAACATATCCACTCCTCTCTCTCACTCATACGTAATAGCACTGGAAAGAAGTTGGGGGAGAGTGTGCACGAGGTGCTCTTGCCCACACATGTGACCGACTGGGGCATCGAAATCATGATTTCTATAGTTTTCCATGACGGGCAGATCTCCTGTACAATGTCAAGGTTATTTCCGCGTTGGTCTTTTATTTTTCAAACCGGGTTTATTTTTCCCGCCTTGTTTATACGGAGACATAGTGTGCGTGTTCTATCCTGAGATGAAGAGGTTGGCACACGACAGGAAACCACGCTCGGTTGCACAAAGCCAGCCAGAAAAACTGATAACCCAAATAAAAATAATTCTTCCCGTTGGCAGTCAAATATTAGTAATGAACATTTCTTTCACCACTCAAATTTGCCGGCCGCTGTGGCCGAGTGGTTTTAAGTGCTTCAGTGCGGAACCACGCGGCTCTTGCAGTCGCAGGTTCGAATCCTGCCTCGGGCATGGATGTGTGTGATGTCCTTAGGTTAATTGCGTTTACGTAGTTCTAAGTCTAGGGTACTGATGACCTCAGATGTTAAGTCGCATATTGCTTACAGCCATTTGAATCACTTTTTGAAACACGCAAATTTGAAGACATTGATGTCGAACGCCATTGCATAGCCGTGCGTTGACGATCTCAAGCTACATGGTCAGCTTATAGGTCAACTTAACTGACCAGTCGAAGAACTCCATTCCGTTTAATAGATCCGGTTTTTAACAGCTAAAGACTGCCCGTTAAATACCTCCATCGAGCTTAATGAGGCTGTAATTTGAAGCTGGAAAAGTGAGTAAAATGTTTTAGCTTGTGTCCAGGTGGACACAGTCCAGTGTGGGCTTAAAGAATCGACGGGCACTCAACAGCACTCGATGTTCGTTGGTTTTACGGCCACGTATTTCGCGCGAGACGGAAGTCATAGTGAGCCAACAAAGGCGCCTGCATAGTAAGTACATTGGCTGTATGCAAATGTCCGGCGCTGCAGTGAAAGGTCCAGTCTGTACCTACATCCGGAGCGGTGATTTATGATGTGGCTGCGCGACTGCGCCAGAAGTGATATCCTATTCAAAAACCGCGAAATAAAAGTCTCTCGTTGATATTAAGGCAGCGGCAGCTTCGGAATGGGACTGTGTAATATGTTACGCCGGTACCCTTATTCTGGTTAGCCGTTCCTGCAACGAGTGCAACCCAAGGATAGGGATTCTGTCAGGACTCTGAGGCGTCGTACTTCATCCTACGTACAGCGGTGGTTATCAAGAACCTCGAAAAAGACTTTTATTTCGTTTTATTAAGTTTTTTGTCTTCTCACCAACTTGTCTGGCAGCAGTAGAAGAATTAGCTACAGCCATAAGCCACTGTTTTCATTGTGAGCCCGAATATGAATCTCAACAATCACGGTTGAGTCTCGTTCTTTGCATCCCAAGGGTGCAAGGGCGGGGCCACCTGACCCAAGCCACCTATTGGATGAACCTCGATCAATAGAAGATCTCTCTGAAGTAAATGACAATTACCTTTCTGACAAATTTTTCTGAAAAAAAAGCATTTTTGAACGGACACGAAAAATAAACGACTGTGAATCAAATAATGACTTCGTATAATGATTATTCAAGATTATCTTAGCGATATGGATCGCCAGGAAGGTCAGTACCACAATAATAATGAAAGGAGCCGAAATTTACTTCTTTAATTCATGTACAAGACGTTAAAGTATTCCACATGTTGAGAGGTGGTGGTATGGACCAAAATAAGAAAAAATATCAATAAACATGGCCTCTAAAGCGCATACGTTAAGAGTTATGAGCACTTGTTCATCTTCACTACCGCGAAACGATCCATAGTGCAAGGTCTTTGCTATTACGAACGACCTACAGACTCCTGTAAACAAATGAGAACATATTTCTCTGTGCGTCAAGGATGCACTATGAATAAACATCTGTTGGTGTTGTTACTGTAACCCGTATTTATACCTCGTATTCATACCCCTGATGGAACCAGATAGTTTTATGATAAGTTTTCTTATTGCTTTTACGTTGTAGTTTTATCTTTGCATTTGCCAGCTAGCGCAAGCCAATTATTCCACACGGGCAGACAGGAGCCTCTTTTAGAGCCCGGCAAATGGAAACGATTGCCGAGCCCGTCTATCATTTCATACGCTTCCATTAGGCTGGGAAGTGCAAAGATAAATCTATAATGTAAGAGCATTTCACAAACGTATTACAATATAATGTTGTTCTATTAAAACTAATGCATGCGCTGCACTTACACAGAATTGTGAATATGTTTTACAGAGACAACACTAACGGATGTGTACTGCTTGCCGTATGCATGCAAAATAACAGAGGAAAGTGTCCTCATTTGTTACCGTGTTCTGTAGGTCTTTCGCAATAGCAAAGAGCTTTCACTATATACTGTATATGTCTCACAGCAGCCAAGATGAAAAAGTGCTCATAGCTCTTAAGGTATGCATTTTGGAGCCCAAGTTTGTTTCTTGTTTTGCCCCACACCACCATCTTCCAAAACATGCAATTCCTTCTCTAACACGCTTAATACTGCGCACCAGAGATTTACATATGCTTAAACACAACTGATCTACCAGTCTTGTTGTAGCAATAGTAAAGAGCCAATCAGTTGAAAATTACACTGAAGCGCCAAAGAAACTGGGTAGGCATGCGTAATCAAATACAGAGTTGTGTAAATAGACAGAATAAGGCGCTGCGGTCGGCAACGCCTATATAAGACAAACAGTGTTTGGCGCAGTTGTCAGATCGGTTACTGCTGCTACAAGGGCATGTTATCAAGATTTAAGTGCGCTTGAACGTGGTGTTATAGTCAGCGCACGAACGATGGGACACAACATCTCCGCGGTAGAGACGATGTTGGGATTTTTCCGCACGACAATTTCACGAGTGTACCGTGAATATCAGGAATCTGGTAAAACATAAAATCTCCAACATCGCTACGGCCGGAAAAAGATACTGCAAGAACAGAACCAACGACGACTGAGGAGAACGTGACGGAAGTCCAGTCCTTCAGCAAATTGCTGTGGATTTCAATACTGGGCCATCAACAAGCGTTAGCGTGCGAACCATTCAACGAAACATCATCGATATGGGCTTTCGGAGCCAAAGGCCCGCTCGTGTACCCTTGGTGACTGGACGACACAAAGCTTTACGCCTTACCTAGGCTTGTCAACACCGACATTGGACTGTTGATAACTGGAAACATGTTGCCTAGTCGGACGAGTCTGTCTCAGACTGTATCGAGCACATGCACGTGAAAGGGTATGGAGACAAACTCACGAATTCATGGACCCTACATGTCAGCAGGGATTTGTTCAAGCTTGTGGAGGCTCTGTAATGGTGTGGGGCTTGTGCGGTTGGAGTGATATGCTACCCCTGATACGTCTAGATACGATTCCACAGATGACACGTATGTAAGCATCCTGTCTGATCACCTGCATCCATTCATGTCCATTGCGTATTCCGACGGACCTGGGCAATTCCACCAGGACAATATGACACCCCACACGTCCAGAATTTCTACGGAGTGGTTCCAGGAACAACCTTCTGAGTTTAAACACTTGCACTGGCCACCAGACTCCCCAGACATGAACATTATCGAGCATATATGGGATATCTTGCAACGCGCTGTTCAGAAGAGATCTCCAACCCCTCGTACTCTTACGGATTTATGGAAAGCCCTGCAGGATTCATGACGTCAGTTCCCTCGAGCGCTATTTCAGACATTTGTCGAACCCATGCCATGTCGTTTTGCGGCACTTCTGCTTGCTCGCGGGGGCCCTACACGATATTCGGCAGGTGTACCAGTTTCTTTAGCTCTTCAGTGTAGAAGGCCACCCAGCATACTTCTTTCGCACAAAATCCAGTAATCTCCGCCTGCAACCACAGTTGCTCTTATTCATACGCATACCGGATCGTGAGATCTGGGTTAACACTTATCACTTCCAAGGAGAGTGCCTTTAGCAGGACAAATTCGCACGTAATCCGTACTGAACGTGCTCAGGAGGAACCAGCAGTCTCCTCGTGATAACTCTCATTGAGTGACACTCTGCGCCTCTAGCTCGGGTTTCCGGCCAGGGATAGCGCCAATGGCAAGAGTGAAAGACGCTGGCCATCGTAAATGTGCCACTCCACGGACATACTCTCACTCGCAATCCTTAAGCGCCTCCCCCCCCCCCCCCCCAAATGACTCACTACCAACTAGGGTCCGTATGCCGTATGTAAGGGTCCTACTCCTTTAACTAACGGCTTTCGTTTGGACAGATGAGTTCTTGGGGTCCGTTTACTTCGAACATCAAAGATTGATACGTTGACAGGGCGTAATGAACTTCACAGTCTCCCAAGGACTGTGATATCACGGTAGTAGTGGTTTAGTGATCTCATCGATAGCCTTGCTAACCACCATCAGATTCTGCACCGTAACCTTATTGTCAGTTTTGTAAGGATTGATGGTTTTATTGCGTGTTTTCCTCCACTGGACAACCAACAAATTCTCAATGGACCACAGGTTGCTCAGTGCAGTAGTAGCTTTAAACGCTCAAAACAGTTCGACAGGCGTTGCCTGATGGCGATCTTCCCTAGCAGTATTCGAAGGCTATCGCTAACAATTGTAGACATTGGTCTCATTTTGGACCGCAGTAGTGGTCCCAAAGAATTAATATACATCTTATCCCCAACCTTTTCCACTGGTTTAGAAGCAAGTACTCCAACCTTAGTGTTTTGAGCAAGCTTGCTTTTCATACACGGCTTACAAATACGCTTCCCCCCATTCAAACTTGCGCCCCTTTTTTACGTAGGTCATTCAACGGATCTACTCTAGTAGCAAAGCCTGAAATAAATGTTCGGAAAAAATTCTCCATTCAGAGGAAACGAGCCACTCCTTTCATAGTTTTGGGAGGAGGAAATTCCAGGATAGTTCTTATTCTTTCTAGGTCTGAGCTGTACCATCTGGGTACATTACATGTCTCAGAAACTGCGTGGTAGAGTATGCTAGCTTCATTTTGTGGGGATTTACGGCAAGCCCAGCTTTTTGTAAACGTAAAAATACTTCTTTCACATGTTGTAGATGTGTTCCAATATCAGCACTGTAAATAACTAAATATCCAAATAGTTATACACATTGCTAAATTTAATTTTATGGAATATGAGGTCCATCAATTACTAGGGCACTGCAGCCGCTGTAGATACACCAAATGATACTGTATCGAATTCGTATTTAGTCCAATCAGTACCAAATGCCGTAAGAGACTGAGATTTCTCGTTTAACGGAATGTAAGTGTATGCCTGATTACAGTCTACTGTAGCGAATACTTCAGCGTCCTTAAACCATCTAAAACTGGAATTTAAATCGTGAAGAGGAAATGAACGAACTACAATTTTTTATTTAATTATCTGTAATCTATCACTGCTCTGATTTCTCCGTTAGGTTCTGATACCTAAAATATAAGTGCTACATATGATGATTTCGACGGTCCAGCTACATCTTTTCCCAACATTTCCTGAATTAGTTGTTTTAATATTTTTATATGGGGCGGCGTCAATGTATAAGGCGGTTTTCGTACGGGGGTTTTTGTCTGTGAGTTCAGTCGTAATGATGGATATAGGCATCAATTTAGTTGTGAGCACATCTTGAAACTGATCACATATCTCCATAAGTTTACAATCAACATGTCCTTGTAAGTCGCCAAACGGATCTTTTTTCTGGTATGCCATACTATTTACATGTTTGTAACGTTTCTCCTCTCTACTAGGAGTCTCGATTCCGTTTTCCTTATTATGCTGACAGAAGGCGATCTTATAATCAGGTTTAAACCCGAACCAAAAAATGTTGCTTGCCCTATCTGAAATAATCCCGACCTCCCAATGAAGTCATTTTCTAAAACGCACAAAATTGCGACCCACTTAATGATTATCGCCTTATTTTCCATGTGTAATTTTTGACTTTATGATCACCATTACACTCATTCTAGTTTTATTGGCTCCGTATATGTGTTCATTTTCTTACTCACAGTAGGACATTTACTACTACGCGTCATAAACAATTGTTCCTTCACAGCTGTTATCGCACTTCTTGAATCAGCTAAAGCAAACAGGCTCCTCATTAACAGCACAACATACAAAAAGGTACTTTCCTTTGTCCTCTGTTAGCAAATCTCTGTATGAACTTGACTTGACGGACCCTTTTTATAATTTTTAACATTCCTGGTTTGCCACAGTCGATCTGTTCTCTCCTTTCTTTTATTATGTCTACATTTACGTCACATATGTCCCATTCTCCATAACCCCAACACTTTACATTCTGCCTTAAGTGTTCCGTACAACTGTGTAATTTCTGTTACGCTGTTCTATTATAATTTGGTGTTATGTTTTCGGTAAAACCCTGTACCGTACTATTAATAGTAGTATTTTACGTGTCCCCTTATAACCTTTTATCTACGTTTGATATAACTTGTATTTGTCAAACTAGGCTGTTGAAATCTGTGAGGTGTTGAACTATAAACCGCTCTCTTTCTACCTTGTCGCTTCATACCTGCCAAATGTGTCTTATTATTTCTGTTTCCGTGTGCTGGAGACATAATACTTTTACTATCTTGTGAATTCTAGTTACCTACGCGTCAGGCAGTTCATTCCATTCCTGTTCCTTTCCATATTTTGCATATACCAATTCCTGAGAGGACCGTGGTGTGTCACGTTGTTACAAATGTTCCTTCGCAACTCATCAGTTCCGTGATTGTATTCTTATGCTTCTAATATCCACTCTCTAATGGTTCCTTTCAAATTAGCGGCGAACATAAGTAACAATTCTGTCACCATTATATGTCTCTGTTTTTGGACATCTACTAGTAATTCTAGAAATTCTATTATTCACTTAACAGTCAACTCGAGAAAATTTTACACCTCAGAATTTACTCCCGTAACGCAGTAGGCAACATAGTAAACTTATTCGTTACCTCCCCCTGATTTTTAGACAAATTTTCCATCTCATTTTTTGAATGAGGGAACTTTCAAACACATCTACCCCACCTAACCATTGACGTATCTCTGACACTCGTGGTTATAATTTATACCTATCTTTCTAATTTCATCGCACTGCAAGCATCTAGGGTCTCTCAGCGTTGCCGTAGCCCAACTGAAACAGAACACAAAGACCAGTAATTCGAATAACAATGTGTCAGTCCACCCTACCCTACCAGATCCATTTTCTGTGCTACTATTTATGAACCAGAATATAAGATGGACCTAGGACTTGATGTCAGACGGACGGACACTTTCAAATTTTTATTAAAACTAAACATTCACAAGTGATTGCAAATTATTAAATGCTTACTCAGAATCTTGCTTTTTGGATACATCTTCTGTGGATTATATGTCTCAGTCGATATTTAGCAAATGACCTACAATTATATAATTCACGGAAATTCGCGGTGAAATAGAACTACTTCGTTTTAAATTTTTAATTTACTTCAAGTTACTTAACAAAAAAAACGTAAATTAATAAAGACCATTTACACAATAAACATTTACTTGAAAAAGCTTGATCATAAAAACCGTAAAACTATAATAATTATTTACAAAACTCAGCATAACACGTACAGTTTCCTACTAACTATGAAATAGTAATTAAAGGATTTTTACAATTTACGTCCACACGTCGCATACCAGGTAATGAAAGCATCTCATATAATCTCACAATGAGGCAGCATTAACAATCCTTAAGGTTTCGTTAATTACCAATACTTGACAAAGATTAGTAAATTTCTTTTGACCGCAGCTTGGCTGACAACCCAGGCGCCCCAGTAACTTCATACCTGCTACGCACACAACCGCCATGCAGCACACAGCGGCAAATGGCGCTGGACTAGACCTACTCACAATATTCACCGGGATCCAGGAACGTCACATTATATCCGACATTTCATCAGATAATCTGAAAATGACCACAGCCAGTTCCTGGAAACCAATATCACTAAGTACAGATACCCAAAGGATTGTACCAAGTTGCGAGAAAATTATAGTGGCAGCACCGAGACCCTAGTCTCTTCCAGATAATTTTTCTAGAATAATAATACAGTAGTCGTACGCTATAATTTAGTCAGTCATACAGACTATAAGTTTACACAAATCTCCGGTACCCCTGGACACAAAATTAGTTCAAACATCGTGTGCTAACAGCAAGAGTAAAACAACCAACGCCCTTTTTACTTTATTACACAATGGAATATCTCTTCAGCATACTTAAATATTAGTATCTATATATATATGATATTTGTCACTGTATTGCCAAGCTTTCAAATCACTGTGCTTATATCACACAAAAATACCTCATTCCACATCCGTCTGCCCAGATGTGAAATCTGGCATACATATAATAAGAAACGTTACGGTGAAGTGAGAAACAACTCGATCTAACATAAAAATTACAGCATTTCGAAAACTAAGTTTGTCTTTAGAGGAAAGACATAATCTGCTACATGGAATCAGTTTCGTATTGTGATATAAACTGAGATGTTTGCTTATAATCACTTCAGCTATTGACCGAACTGCAGTCGTTGACAACACCAACATGCTTCTCAGTTTCCATATCTCATGATCTGTAGACCATTTACGCAAAGTTTAACTGTCACTGCAATATGACTGTTTTATCTTTTCTCGATCTGTACAAAATAGTTTCCCGCTGAAATTCTCGTAATTTGGCCATCTGCAGAAAGTGGCGGACGGTGCTCCCACATCGGCAGCAGCAATTCTGAGTGCTGTAGGTGGAGTTACGACCATCTCCAAACTCTGTAACTACGTGAATATTTTGAAAAATTATTCGTCAATCGCAAATCAATTTACCGATCCCAAAACAGATATCAGCTGCAATATCCGATTTCACACACCAAAATGACGTTATTTGGAAGTCGAAATAAATATCTCTGTAACTCTAAATAGGACCCTCACCACTTTTCGAGTTTTCGCTGCTTGTTTAAAGGCACTGCCAGGGAGAGTAAAAATTTCTGATTATTATAGCTGCTGTGGTGTTCATCACTTTTCTGACACGCTGAGTAGGCTTAGTTTAAATTTTCTTGGCTTTTAGGACAGATGGGAAGATGTGAACAATTACAAATCTAAAAGTTCATGACATATATCGAAACCCACAACATATCACAAAAAACCACACAAACGGAATTCGAAGCACTGTTCTACAGCCGGGAAAAATAGATGGAATTTTCGGTGAATTTTCCATGTCCCACAACTGCTGGTCTGGAGATGCTCAAAAGCCACAACGGCAGGTGGGCGACATCATCCCACCTGTCCAAGGAGGCTGGTCTGCTTGGACTTGTCTCCGAACGGTCGAACAAAGAATACATTTCTGTCAATAAGAAACGCCGCCTCTTTCTTTTATTTCACCTATCCTGTGTGTTGTGTAAACAGTACAGTTTGCACCATGCGATGTGCACCTTTCTGTCAGAACTATGGATCCAAACGTATTAATGTCGGTTTAGCACCTGACACAGTCCTCGAAGTCATAGTAGAAAAACAAAATGTGTGGCTGTGTATACTGCTGTAATCCTGCAGCAGAAAAACAATGTATCAAACTGCTTATGAAAGAACACCACAGGGACCCTCTCTTGCGATTGACAGTTTGTGGGTTCAAAAATGGCTCTGAGCACTATGGGACTTAACATCTTAGGTCATCAGTCCCCTAGAATTACTTAAACCTAACTAACCTAAGGACGTCACACACATCCATGCCCGAGGCAGAATTCAAACCTGCGACCGTAGCAGTCCTGCGCTCCCGGACTGCAGCGCCTAGAACCACACAGCCACAGCGGCCGGCCCGTTTGTGGGACATGGTTCTTCTATACTACAGGCGACCAATCTTTACACTGGTCTGTGCAAGCGAATTTGATCTTTGCTCACATGGTACAGTAAACCAATACCATTACATTTAATAGGATCGTCACATATGCTCAGTGTCAGCAAGTAAACAGTATTTGTTTTCGATACATGGGAAGAGAGGGACACGGTAATAACTCATCAATTTCTCTGCCGGGTAACGTTAGTGAATTTTTTATAGCTCGTAGTTTGCTCTGTTGGGTGATACAAAATAACAAGGATAAAGAGAGAATGTTTGGGGGCAGACATGAATGCACCCAGAAGGAGGCAGATCTCCTTCGAACTGCTGTACCTGTGTGTATTTTGGAAATGCACCGCAACACAGAAGAAAAATCCTCATCCTTCTTTCAGTCTTGTGGAGTCTTACTAATTTCCTCAAGAAGAAACGCCACTGTAACTGCTCGTACAGTCTTTTCTAATATTTGTGTTGCGGAACAAAGCTTCGTTTGGCTGATGGTCTTACACATTGTACACTGTTGACTGATCTATGATAATATGTTCCCATTTCCACCGAGTGCTCAAAACAGTCCTGTCGTATTAACTCAGCTCACCCTGTTTCTCCACGGGATGCGCTCTCTAACTTATGCTAAGTTCTGACTTAAAGTGGAACGACCGCATGGACAAAGCTACAGGGAGGGCGAGGCAGTGACTGAGGAACAGTAGCCGTCCGCTGTGGCCGAGCGGTTCTAGGCGTTTCAGTCCGGAACCGCACTGCTGCTACGGTCGCAGGTTCGAATCCTGCCTCGGGCATGGATGTGTGTGATGACCTGAGGTTAGTTAGCATTAAGTAGTTCTAAGTCTAGGGGACTGATGACCTCAGATGTTACGTCCCATAGCGCTTAGAGCCATTTGAAGCATTTTGAGAAATAGTCACAAGCTGCAGAGAGACTATGTAATGCCAAGCAAGAGTTTTGATATATGAGGCCCTTAGCAGATAGCTCCGAAAAAGGTGACGTAATCTGCTACATGGGGGCAGTTTAGTATTGTGGTATAAACTGAGAAATTTGCTTATAATCACTTTGCTTATAACCACTTCAGATATTGACTGAATTGCAGTTGTTCACAACTGCAACATGCTTCTCAGTTCCATTGGACGAAATATTACTCTTAAAAGTAGGGTGTTGCAGTTTTACTGAAATAACCGCAAGAAACTGTTGTGGCTGAAAAAAGGGAAGCTACACTACTGAGATTGAATCAAGAAGCACAGATGTGCCGAAATGAGAAAAAGAAAGACTAAAATGAAGAAAATGAGGCAATTAAAGCCAAAGAAAACACTGTAGCTATGAAAGCAGAATATAGAGAACGGTGTGAAGGCATTGGAGAAGAAGAAGAATGCAGTTATGATGATGTCGATGATGGCTATGATGATGAGGGAGACGAAGAAGAGCTACAGAAGAAAATTACAGCACACAGGCAGGGCAGCATCGTTGTTGAATAAACCCATAGATAAAATGAATAATGCTGTACACAGCATCAGATTCGATCCAATAGCACCAGTATAGGTTACTGGTGATTCGCCAGTAGACATTGATGGAGAAGATTTAATAATTTACAGTGTAAGATACCTAGGAATGAGAGGATTATACAAGCTATTGTTTAAACCTAAACTCAAAAAGCAGTTACAGAATATGAGATCCACAAGATCTTCAAAATTATACTAAAATTATCAGGGCTGCCGATGCTCCTAAACAAAACTTCAAGACCAGTACATTCCAACAAAGATTTTAAATATATCAATACCATTAAAATACGTCTGCAATAGATAAAAGTGGCAGAATGTTACGGGGGAAAGGAAGGCATATCTATTGGCATGGGAATGCACAGCCATGGAGAGAACGAAAATGAGCTTGACATCCCTGGTCGGAAGACATTCTCCAACAAATCGTCAATATATATCGACCATGTCCACAAGAATAACCCGAGGGAGTCGGTAAAGAGATCAGTTTTCTGGCTAGTTTAAAAACTGATAGGCAATAACTTACATGATAATGATACATAGACTTTTGAAGAGGAACTTCTCGAAGCAGTGATTATTACTTGCAGTGTATGATATCTGCATCAAATAAAATGAAAGACTCAATTTCGAAATGGCAAGTTGCATATTAAAACATTCAGTCAGTCGAAAGATAGCCACAGAAGTTGTGATTCGTGTAATTTTCACATGGGATTATGTATACTGAACAACATACTTTGCACCTCGGGATGGTTTTCCTAACACAGATACAGCTACTAAAATTTTGTAAGCAGATGGAGATGCTTCACAAATTTACTCGAACAGTAATAACTTACTGACTTCAACGAATACTAGTCTAAAAGGGCTGAAACTGAATAAATAGCTTCAGCATGTCATGAACAAAGAAATAAATGTAATGCTTTTATAAGAAATTTATGTCAAGTGTACGTTTTTGTTTTTTTTTTCTTCACCTTGTTGATATTTGATTCTGGCGATATCTAAGTCTTGTAATTGGCATGAAAGCTGAAACAGCTCAAAAATTGAACATTAATTGATGTGTTTTCCAAAATCACGTGAGTCACTTCTCTAAAAGACCTAAACTTGTACTGAGATTGTAAAGTTATACAAAAGAAGAAGTAGCATGTTTCTGAATAATTTATATACTTTGGTAAGGATCATTTCAAGTCAGCTTTGAAGAGGGGCAGCACTCTTTTCAGTAGTTACAGGGGCAACAGTCTGGATGATTGACTGATCTGGCCTTGTAACACTAACCAAAACGGCCTTGCTGTGCTGGTACTGCAAACGGCTGAAAGCAAGGGGAAACTACAGCTGTAATTTTTCCCGAGGGCATGCAGCTTTACTGTATGGATAAATGATGATGGCGTCCTCTTGGGTAAAATATTCCGGAGGTAAAGTAGTCCCCCATTCGGATCTCCGGGCGGGGACTACTCAAGAGGACGTCATTATCAGGAGATAACAAAGAAATGACGAAGAGATGACGAAGAAATTGATGAAATGTATGATGACATAAAAGAAATTATTCAGGTAGTGAAGGGAGACGAAAATCTAACAGTCATGGGTGACTGGAATTCGAGAGTAGGAAAAGGGAGAGAAGGAAACGTAGTAGGTGAATATGGATTGGGGGAGAGAAATGAAAGAGGAAACAGTCTGGTAGAATTTTGCACAGAGCATAACTTAATCATAGCTAACACTTGTTCAAGAATCATAAAAGAAGGTTGTATACATGGAAGAATCCTGGAGATACTAGAAGGTATCAGATAGATTATATAATGGTAAGACAGAGATTTAGGAACCAGGTTTTAAATTTTAAGACATTTCCAGGGGCAGATGTGGACTCTGAGCACAATCTATTGGTTATGAACTGTAGATTAAAACTGAAGAAACTGCAAAAAGGTGGGAATTTAAGGAGATGGGACCTGGATAAACTGAAAGAACCAGAGGTTGTGCAGAGTTTTAGGGAGAGCATAAGGGAACAATTGAAAGAAATGGGGGAAAGAAATACAGTAGAAGAAGAATGGGTAGCTCTGAGGGATGAAGTAGTGAAGGCAGCAGACGATCAAGTAGGTAAAAAGACAAGGGATAGTAGAAATCCTTGGGTAACAGAAGAAAAAATGAATTTAATTGATGAAAGGAGAAAATACAAAAACCGCAGTAAATGAAGCAGGCAAAAAGGAATACAAACGTCTCAAAAATGAGATCGATAGGAGGTGCAAAATGGCTAAGCAGGGATGGCTAGAGGACAAATGTAAGGATGTAAAGGCTTATCTCACTAGGGGTAAGATATATACTGCCTACAGGAAAATTAAAGAGACCTTTGGAGAAAAGAGAACCACTTGTATGAATATCAAGAGCTCAGATGTAAACCTAGTTCTAAGCAAAGAAGGGAAAGCAGAAAGGTGGAAGGAGTATATAGAGGGTCTACACAAGGGCGATGTACTTGAGGACAATATTATGGAAATGGAAGACGATGTAGATGAAGATGAAATGGGAGATATAATACTGCGTGAAGAGTTTGACAGAGCACTGAAAGACCTGAGTCGAAACAAGGCCCCAGGAGCAGACAACATTCCATTAGAACTATTGCCGCCCTTGGGAGAGCCAGTCCTGACAAAACTCTACCATCTGGCGAGCAAAATGTATGAGACAGGCGAAATACCCTCAGACTTCAAGAAGAATATAATAATTCCAATCCCAAAGAAAGCAGGTGTTGACAGATGTGAAAATTACCGAACTATCAGTTTAATAAGTCACAACTGCAAAATACTAATGCGAATTCTTTACAGACGAATGGAAAAACTGGTAGAAGCCGACGTCGGGGGAAATAAGTTTGGATTCCGCAGTAATGTTGGAACACTTGAGGCAATACTGACCCTACGACTTATCTTAGAAAAAATAAATTAAGAAAAGGGAGACCTACGTTTCTAGCATTTGTAGACTTAGAGAAAGCATTTGACAATGTTGACCGGAATACTCTCTTTCAAATTCTAAAGATGGCAGGGGTAAAATACAGGGAGCGAAAGGCTATTTACAATTTGTACAGAAACCAGATGGCAGTTATAAGAGTCGAGGGGCATGAAAGGGAAGCAGCGGTTGGGAAGGGAGTGAGACAGGGTTGTAGCCTGTCCCCGATGTTATTCAATCTGTATATTGAGCAAGCGATAAAGGAAACAAAAGAAAAGTTCGGAGTAGGTATTGAAATCCATGGAGAAGAAATAAAAACGTTGAGGTTCACCGATGACATTATAATTCTGTCACAGCAAAGGACTTGGAAGAGCAGTTGAACGGTATGGACAGTGTCTTGAAACGAGGATATAAGATGAACATCAACAAAAGCAAAGCGAGGATAATGGAATATAGTCGAATTAAGTCGGGTGATGCTGAGGGAATTAGATTAGGAAATGAGACACCTAAAGTGGTAAAGGAGTTTTGCTATTTGGGGAGCAAAATAACTGATGATGGTCGAAGTAGAGAGGATATAAAATGTAGACTGGCAATGGCAAGGAAAGCGTTTCTGAAGAAGAGAAAATTGTTAACATCGAGTATAGATTTAAGTGTCAGGAAGTCGTTTCTGAAAGTATTTGGATGGAGTGTAGCCATGTATGGAAGTGAAACATGGACGATAAATAGTTTGGACAAGAAGAGAATAGAAGCTTTCGAAATGTGGTGCTACAGAAGAATGCTGAAGATTAGATGGGTAGATCACATAACTAATGAGGAGGTTTTGAATAGAATTGGGGAGAAGAGGAGATTGTGGCACAACTTGACAAGAAGAAGGGACCGGTTGGTAGGACATGTTCTGAGGCATGAAGGGATCACAAATTTTGCATTGGAGGGCAGCGTGGAGGGTAAAAATCGTAGAGGGAGACCAAGAGATGAATACACTAAGCAGATTCAGAAGGATATAGGTTGCAGGAAGAACTGGGAGATGAAGAAGCTTGCACAGGATAAAGTAGCATGGAGAGCTGCATCAAACCAGTCTCAGGACTGAAGACAACAACAACAACAACAACAACAACAACAATATAAGAGAACTCCATATTACAGTAGGTGACTTAAAAAACAAAACAGAGAAAATCAGAATACTGCAAGACACGTAAACTAGGCTACAAACGAAGATCAATAAAAGTGCTACAACAAGAGCGATCTCAGACGAAGAAAGAATGAAAATATCGGAAAGGATGCAGAAGTATTGGATAGGAGAAGAGCAAAGCTTCCTTCATATATTAATAAATTATAATAATCCCTGTACAACCACTGCACTATTGAATTGTCTTACTGAATTATTATTGAACTTTGTTGTATTATTGAAGAGCAACAACCTGTACAAACCTTTGTAGAATTGACTAGAGGGGTCCAATGAAACCAATAAAATATAAGTAACAATAATAAGTCAGTATACTCAAGCAAAACTTAAAACCCTTAAATGAGAGCTTTTAATGTAATAAATAATTGGGCGAGGAGTAATGGCATTCACCATCTACTGTTCATCGAAGTGTCATGGAGTCTCCATTGTATAAAAGCAGAAGCTGGCAAACATTTTGTACTACAGATAAAATGAATACTCTAGTATGCAGTCACTATAATGTTTGGCTGTCTTTGAAAAGTAAGTGAAAGTGCGTAGTTGAAACCATAGAGATGTACAAAATCGTGTAGAACATATAATTTCGTTGTTTCTGTCATCTTAACTTCTGATAAAATGCTAATAACTCACTGAACCATCCCTTGCAACAGCAAGCGTCTTCAACTCTGGGTGTTATTTATGCATCCCAAATTCAAACCCGTAAGTAAAACCATAAAACGCAATTTGAGCAGTAGGCGCTGGCTTCTCTACAGGTGGCAGCCTCTGCATGTATTACTCTACGCTGCATCTGAAAGCTTTTGGAACTATGTTTTATGCCTGTAAAGTAGGACTACTTTTTCATTCTGATTTCAAATCTTCTTTAGGTTTTTCTACATAAAGTCAGGTTTTTGTACAAATCATGTCTGAAGTTTTAGCTGAAATCACATTTTTCCAACAGGGGATTTTATTTAATTGCATTAAAAATATTTATTTTGTTACCTTTTGTAGAATCACTACACACTTCATTACAGTAGACAATTGTATAGGTTAACTTAAAAATACTAATAATTACTACAGAACATACATTACAGTTTACTTTCCCTTCGCTTATTTCACTGCATCAAGTTCTTTATGACATGGGGTGAAACAGGTATTGAGCTAAACAAATTTCCATTATCCAAAAGTCCCCCCTTCAGGCTACGTTTTGACGAATGCATAACTGGACTCGTATCATAGGAGTTCAAAAAACCCTCCACATCACAAGAAAAGACCATATCATCTTCATCTTTAACCAATTTTATTAATTCCTTTACTCTGTTTCTATGCCAAGAGAGTGACATTCCAGGTAGTAGATGATGTTTTGCTTTCAGTCTTCATCCAAGAAAATTAAGTGGCATCTTTTTTTCAGTTTCATGTCATGAGTTAAATCATTTAGTTCGTTTTGACCAAACAATTCCAGACCAGACTCTTCTTCCAGCGTGTAATCACCACCATCATCACATCCATCTTCTGAGCTGCCCTCCTATTGCAAATCTTCAAGAATGATAGGTGGAATTGGAGTAGGGAAAGATCCACTATGTGTAAATGGTCATAAGACAGAAGAAATGCCGATATATTTTATACCTTTACCACTTTTTGCGTTATGACCTTCAACATTCAGAACTGGCACACCACCCTCTCATGTTAACAACATTGTGAGTCAGATTAATATTAATATTTTAGGTCATGATCTCGGTGTTCTCCAGTACTACATTTGGTATGTGTGGCTCAAGGCTTTTTACATGAGGAAATTGTGGGCAGAATTTTCTTATAATTGTATATACAACCTGTAGAGAACTTGTACCTGTGGGGCCATAGAAGAAGTGACAGAGAACAGGGAGAGAGAGAGATGGATTGGGAGCCATAAATCCTGCAACCAGACTATGTGAGTGATTCTGGGAAGCAGCACTAGATGGATCGTACCCGCAGAGGGACTTCGGGCTGTGGCACTCTTCTCCTTCTGCTTAGGGTCTGCTAGAAGCTCACTGGTTTGCAAAATATTTTACTTGCGCCTGGCGGCAGTCCATCATGAAGGCAACCAGTTGGCAGAAAGTGGGAGGAGGAAGCTATTTAAGAGAGACTGCTGTAAACTGAGCCTTTGTGCAAGTGGTGGGAAGGTCATAAAACTCCATGCATTCTTATGTTAGAAGCTGAGATGATACAGGAAGAGTGACTGGTACACGTGTGTAGTGGAGGCAAGACTGTAGCTCCCCTGACACCAGGAAGTCGCCAGGTTCTTTTAGCTAGCGGCAAAAATATATATATTTCATGGGCACGACTGTCTGAGAAGCAACTGCCTTTTTTCAGATTTTGGGAAGGGTCAGCCTGGAAAGATTAGATTTCTCTGTAAACGAGGGACTGTGGTCCCATCTAGGTAGATTTTTTTTTTTCCAAGAGGGAGAAGCGATGAGTATATTTCAGTTGGCTTGTGCAATGTGGGGGCGGTTTAGTTTTCGATCATTTGGCATCCGTACCGAGGCTTAGGGGAAAATGGTTTTTATTCTTTGCCTTTTTCGTCTTCTGATCCTCCCGTCATGGAGATCTTGAGGTCTTTCCCTGGTGAGTAAGACTTTGTATCTTTTGGTGAACTAAGAGCCTGTGGCAGTTTCCAACTATACTAACAGCAGAACTGCGTATCATCTCGGACATATCATGTACACGAGACTGAACGTAATCGTCATGAGTCGGCCAATGTTTGACAATCCCAGCACACATTGTCGTTCCTGTGAGTCAAATTGGTTTGTTCAGACCAGCGAATGGGCGGACCTCGCACTGAAATCTGCTGGGATTTCGTGGCTGTGATAGGGAAGTTTCCCACGTTCTGATAATCAGAAGGCCAGACCGCGTAGTCTGCAAATTTTCGTGGACGCGTCAGAACGTTACAGCTGCCGCAGCGCCCGCTCCTCGCCCAAAGCGCACCGTTTTCTGCTGCCGCCTGAATCAAGGTGAAAGAGTAAAATACTGCTGCACCATCGAGGGGTCGTTATATGATATTCACAACTCCCTGTTCTCAGATGAACCATAGTGGGTGGTATACTTGGTCGTAGTTGGTACCATTTGAATATAGTTGGGCCTCACAGTGGATTCATGTAAAAAAGTCAACAAGTGTCCAGGCGTCTCGGATTGAATCAAAGCGATGTTGCTCGGACATGTAGGAGATACAGAGAGTCAGAAACTGTCGATGACATGCCTCGCTCAGCCGCTCAAGTGCTACCAGAGCAGTCGATGACAGCTACCTACGGATAATGGCTCGGAGGAACTCTGACAGCAAAGCCACCATGTTGAATAATGATTTTCGTGCAGCCTCAGGACGTCCTGTTACGACTCAAACTGTGCGCAATAGGCTGCATGATGTGCAACTTCACTCCCGACGTCCATGGCGGGGTCCATCTTTGCAACCACTACACCATGCAGCGCTGTAAATATGGGCCCAACAAATGCCGAATGGACCGCTCTGGATTAACATCATGTTCTCTTCACCGATACGTGTTGCAAGTGCCTTCACCCATACCAGTTGAATGCCTTAGACACACTGTCCAGCGAGTGCAGCAAGGTGGAGGCTCCCTACAGTTTTCGGGTGGCATTATGTGGGGCCGACGTACGCCGCTGATGGTCATGGAAGGCTCCGTAACGGCCTTACGATACGTGAATGCCATCCTCCGACCGATAGTACAACCATATCGGCAGCATATTGGCGATGTGAATGACTTCATTCGGGGTAATGACATCGCTGGACTAGAGTCGCCAACATGTTCTCCAGACATGAACCCTATCGACACACGCCTGGGATAGATTGAAAAGGCCTGTTTATTGACGACGTGACCCACCAACCACTCTGAGGGATCTGCTCTGAATCGCGGTTGAGGAGTGGGACAATATGGACCAACAGGACCTTGATGAACTTGTCGATAGTATGCCAAGACGTATGCAGCATGCATCAATGCAAGAGGACGTGCTACTGGGTGCGGGTGTGCAGTATCTGGACCACCACCTCTGATGGTCGCGCTGTATGGTGGTACAACATGCAGTGTGTGACTTTAATGAGCAATAAAAAGGACGGAATTGGTGTTTATGTTGATCTCTGTTCTAATTTTCTGTACAGGTTCCGGAACTCTCGGAACCGAGGTGATACAAAACTTCTTTTGATGTGTGTATGAGTATATGTATAAATCACCTGATAAATTTTCACTGAAGTAATCACAAGGATAAAGCAGAAATACCAGCGGTCCTTATATAAACTTATATTTTAAAGTTGTGACCATTAACCCAGTCCAGCGCAGAGTTTGAAGCTTCAAAGAAATCGCATTTTTCTGCTGGATATGGTATAAAGCGGCATTCGGTGACAATGTGGTGAACGGTCTGACGCAGTTCTCCACGTTGCAGGTTGGTGATTCGGTTATTCCCAATTGTAAAATGAGTCACGACAGATGCCACCTGACGTTCTTGTTCTGTTGAGTGTTTTCTGTACGTGGCTAGGCAGTTCTATACGTGACTGTGGTGAAGTAGGGTCGATTGTGGGTGGAACTTGAGACAGTTTCAGGGTTTCCTAGTGTTCTCTACACATGTCGTTAATTTTGAAGCTGTCCTTCTAAAGTAGTTCTGTTAATGGTAATGGGAGAGATCTAGACTTAAGCCTCTGCAGAACAGCGTCAGCTAGGCCACTGTGCAGTGGAAGGTTTGGCTCGTCAGAGTAGGTAAGTATTGTGTGTGTGTGTGTGTGTGTTGGGGCTTATGGGCGCTCAACGTCGAGGTCATCAGCGCCCTGACACACATTAAAGGGAACGAATGTGGACAGACCTAATAAAACTGAAACACGCACGCAAAGAAAGCAGGAAAAGAAGGAAAATGCTACTTAAAAAAGTAGAACGTAAGGAAAGGGAAAACGTAGCAACAAGAATGCCTCATTAAATTGTCATTGGCTGGCCACTTACATAAAATATGGGTGAGCTTGTCACAGAGTGAGCAAATTAAGATCCTCTCCCTAAAATCTTTGTAAAAACATCTGACATGGCACAGAACTTTAAAACTTTAACCACATTCGTCCGAGTGTTGCCTAAAAGAGATGGCAGGTCCGCTGGCAAGTCAGCCGCGGCCCGCTGGTCAGAAAATATAACGCAATCCAATAAAATGTGGCGCAGAGTGACCTGGACGCCACAAGCACCACACATTGGAGGGTCCTCCAGCCGGAGTAGGAAGCCATGCGTCATAGGGCTGTGGCCTATCCGAAGCCGAGTGAGGAGAACCTCGTCCCGTCGACGGGGCTGAAAGGAAGTACACCACACACGCGTTGTGGGCTTGACTATACGTAGCTTATTGTCAGTCACTTCCAGCCACACATCCTCCCACCGACGCATGACACGTGAGCTCAACAGCGAGGTGAGTGCGTGCAGGGGTATATCACACTGAGATACTAGTGGATAGAGACACGCCTCCTTGGCTGCGAGATCTGCCCTTTCATTCCCAGCAATGCCGACATGCCCCGGAACCCAGCAGAAAGCCACCGCCTTCCCCAATCGCTGTAGGTGGGGGATGGCATCCTGGATGGTCTGGACTATTTTATCTGCTGGATACAAACGTTGCAAAGAGTGAAGGGCACTTAGTGAATCGGAACAGACAAGAAATTTAGGACAGGAAGAATGTCTCATCTGCTCCAGTGCTCGCAAGATCACAGACAATTCTGCATCAAAGACAGTAAAAGTTTGAGGGAGTCGGACCTTGAGGACACGATCAGGAAAAACAACAGAGCAACCAACGGAATCCCCTTGTTTCGACCCATCCGTAAAAACAGCTACATAGTCGTGGTGCTCAGATGAAATGGGAGAAAATGCTGCATTAAAAACGGTGGCAGGAGTGTAATCTCTCTTGTACTGCAATAAATCTAAAATCACTCCGGGCCTCTTCAGTAACCAGGGTGGTAGGCGGTTAAAACCCAGGATTTGGGGTTGTACAGACTCCACATCGAAGGACTGTAGCACACGTTGCACACGGATCCCAAACGGCAGCGTAGCCCGGGGACGGTGGGAAAAAAGGCGGTCCAGAGGTGGATGAGCAACAAGATGGTGAGCAGGCGAGGTAGGAGCTGCAAGAAACTTACAAGCCTGGTGCACCAGCAGGAGCTAGGTAAGTATTGAACCAAGTAGACATAAGTTTATCCCTCCCTTCGTTCTCAAATAGGGCAAAATGTGGTCCACACTGACATGAAGAACATCCCTTCGTTTTTTTTAATTTTCTGATCAGGAAAAAAATACGTATTTGGAAATGTAGGTGGTGGGGAAAACATACAAATTAATGTGTGTACACACAGAGGCACAGGCCCACACACACACACACACACACACACACACACACACACACACACACACATAAACTACCACACGAGGATGAATAATGTGGCTGAGTGTAGCAGCGACAGGGACTGCAGGGTCGCTGGGTCGAAGCGGCTAGTGTTTACGACGTGGTCCTGTGTCGGGGCGCCCGTCGGCTAGTCTTCGCAACTCACGCAGACGCGGGCGTCGTCTCGAGTTATGGCGTGGCGCGTTCGGTAGGCTGTGACCTCGGTCCGCGCCGCCAAATCCACCGCAGCCCACTCGCGAATTACTTAACGATTGACGCCCCAGATCGGCTCCGATGACGACCTTTCCGCGCCCACTGTTCCACCGTATGTTTGGCTTTATATGACGCTCCGTCCAAACAGCTGTCGGATGGCGAGAGGGAATAAATGTCAGCCCAATTCATAACGGTACTGTGTGCCCTTTGCCCGTAAGGCTGCTACTAGAAGCATCTCAATCGCAGTTCTGAGACACGGGATATGGTTACGATAAGTCGTGCTTGAAATGTTACACTGCATATCCGCTGCTGAACACCTACTGTGCAATTGATACCTATCGTTCTGTAGTAAACACACGTGTTTTGTTAACGTTATATTGCTGGGTGACGTGTACATTACGTTTAACATGTGTATTTCTGTCTCTTGTACATGCTTTGAACGAACTCAGTAACAGTGTTCCAATTTATAATTGGCTGTCGGCCTTTTTGTATCACTGACGAAGAGTGCTCACTAAAATGTAAATCTGTTATGTAGAAAATAATTGTCCAGGCACATTTTAACTTAAGTCGTGTTGTAATCATCACTTATTCCACTGATTTCTTATGTCACCTACCAGAAGTTTTTATGAGAGGTGTTCCTACATAGAGTATAAGATGTAAAGCAACTCGCTTGCGCATATGACTTTACAAGTCGATGTAACATCATACAGTGCATTAGGTGTAGCAATTTCTGGAGAACGCCTTACAGATAACGATGCAGTAAAGGTTCTCGCATTTTGTTTCAACATCCAGTCGGGTTGGATGCGAATCTCTGAGTAAACTTTTTTTGTCCGAATACATGCAGTGCACTACCTCGAGAAAAACTTCTTAATCAGTGACACCAATCCAAGAGTTGGCCCCAACAGTGATAACGATGTTGGTGATGATGTTGTTGATAATGATGATGATGAAAATGGTGACATAGACTCTCAATAGGGCTGTTATTAACTCCTGTGCTAAAATACTATATTATTCTGCATTTAAAATGTAATATAAGTAATTTCCAATTCTTATTCCCACTCATAATCGCACACTCCCAACCAAATATGAAATAAAACTGTTTATAGTTATACTAGAAAAGATACATTTAAATATTGTAACTATTTGGTATGGGTAACGAAGTCCATTCTGGCACTCAGCTTAGCTAGTCATAGTAATACTTCAAAACGCTTCAGACTCGCTTTCTGATGTTCTACACTACGTATGATCATCACGTTGTGCATGAGTCACTGTCATTACACAGGGTGTAACGGGTATAAGTGCAGATATTTTTATACAGATGTGGAAGTCAGTACAAAGACATCGACATTTGTAGTAAAATTAACATTGTCGGTTGGAATAGCTACGCATAGTTTATATGCAGTAGTATGAGGTATAGTATACTGACAAATGCAGTAAAATGGTATCGCATTTTATGTTAGTAGTATAGCATATAACACGACATCAATGATTCAGGTGGGAGAAAGTCGAACTAAGTATAAACGCAGCCGGCTATGCGTGGTGTTAGTGTGTGCATATGTATCTTTACTGCAGATAGGAAACAGACACTGGCACTAGTGACAATGCGTGTTGCGTATATAAATCACGCTTGTGAGTATGTCATACGGAAAATAGTCATCATGAGATAAAAATTAAAAATCATTGCGTCAAGGAAATGGGACAGCCTAATGGTTAAATCGCCAATAAGTTGAACTGTTCAAGTACAGTGATCGTTAATTTCGTTAGAGTGAGAGCACTATTTCGCCAGAACGGAAAATATGGGATGAGTAGAAAATTATTTGAGGTATCTAAGCGTTTCCTTTTGCGCAAACCAAGGGTCTCAACCCTTTCTTCTTCTTAACTTGTTGCTGATTTACAGTTGTCAGTAGCTGCCAGGCGTGTACGACAACTTTTGTCAAATGATATACATCTTGCAGTCGAGAAATGATTGCTGAAACCTGCTCTAATACCCGAACATAAATAGAGTAGATTGAAGTTTGCTGAAAAACGTATGTCATGGACTTCAGAATGGAGTAACGTGATCTGCATTGGTGAGAAGAAGTCTAATTTAGACAGGCCGGATGGATTTCTATATTATTCGCGTAATTTGAAAACAGAGCAGCAGGTAAGAATAAGCAGAAATTTTGGTGGTGGAAGTGTTACAATCTGTGCATGTCAGATGAGAATACTTCGAGGTTGTACCGAGACCTTCTCATCTGAAATAGGTTGAAATAGGCCCTTATTAACCAGCATGCTTCTCAGACTGTATTACACATCCAAATACAGCATGTCACTTCCCTCTACATACTACAAATTATTTTCATCACGCTAATTGTGTTACATTTTCTTTTTCTTTGACATTTGCATTATATAAATTTGCATTATATATAATATGTAGCAACAAATTATATGGAATCGTTTTAACAATTGTTAAGCATTCAATTCGCTGTAACCTTAGAGAAATCTTTATATATTATATTCTTTATATTAATGAAAAACGTATTAACAACAGTATACCAATAAGATTGTAACAATGAGAAGTCTTTGCTATTAGATTCAGAAGCATCCGACCCACCTTGCATTGCAAGACGGCGGGTTACTCTGTACTGTTAATGAAATAAATAAATAAATGATCTGGGCAGCCTTCTGCACTAAAGGTAAACCAGGCATTGCTTCGCTGAACACCACAATTAACTTTAACATGTACACTGAGATGCTACAGATAATTGATTGGATTGTATGGGGACCTATGGAACGAAAGTCTAAGATTTCAGCAAGATAATGCACCTGTGCATGCTTCTGATACAACTAAAAAGTGGTTTAAAGATAAAGATATCGATGTTTTGCCCTGGCATGTACGTAGCCCAGATTTGAACCCCATTGATAAGCTTTCGGAATATTTGCAAGGCCTCATTATCAAAATGGAAGACAATTTAGGCGATATGTGAGGTGAAAAGTGCGATACGGGTAGGCAACAATTTCATTACAAGAAGTACAAACCCCAATAAAATCATTGTGAAGAGAATTTTTTGAGATATTTAGGAAGAACAGAGACAGCACAAAGTACTAATTATGTAACAACACAACAGGACTGTGAGTGCTTTTATATTAGTTTCCAGACAGCAAATGCGGTGAGGCTGACCTGTTAAAATTCACGCAATCTCTGAATACCTTCTCCCAATTATATTTCACATTGTCGTATGCCGAATCCCTTGCCACTTTCCTCGGTGTTGATCTCGTCCTCACCGAAGGCCAGCTACGCACTTCCGTTCACATTAAACCTAACAACAAACAACATTACTCACTTTTGACGGTTCCAATCCTTTCCATGTCAAATGTTCCCTCCCATACATCATTAGCATCCGAGGCAAATGCATTTGTTCGGATGCAGACTCTTTACAGCAATACATCACCATTCTCACCTCAGCCTTCACTGCATCTTACTCCACCAGTCTAGTTCAAAAAGTAGATTTCCTGGGCCATCACATTCAATCCTGGTACTGCTGATCTCTCCAAAAAACAACTTCCGAAGACACTACAGGTGACTCAGTTTTATCCTGGTCTGTAATGTATTAATCAGCTACTTCGACAGGGCCATGCCCTCCAAAAATCGTGCCCTGAAACGAGAGCCACTCTGACTGAAATTTTGCCCACCTCACCTAGAACAGCTTTCCGTCGCCCTCCAAATCTCCGCAATATCTTTTCCGACCCTATGCTCGTTCTGCACACATCTCCCTACCCTATGGTTCCTACCCTGTGATCATCCCCGCTGGAAGTCTTGCCCTATGCTCCCTCCTACCATCACCTATAGCAGCCCTGTAACTGGCAAAACATATACTATGAAAGGGAGAGCCAACTGTGAAACGGCAATTGTCATATACCAGCTGTTTTGTAAACTCTGTTCGGCCTTCAACATAGGCATGACTACCACCAAATTATCAATTAGTGTGAATGGACATAGGCAGAGGGTGTATACTGGCAACACGCAGTATCCTGTTGCAAGGCATGCCCTACAACATGACAATCGTTATCTCAGTGCCTTTTTCACCACACTCGCCATCTGGATTCCTCTCCCAGAGACCAGTTTCTCAGAACTCCGCAAGGCGGCAACTAGCGCTACAACATGTCCTTGGTTCTCGCCAGCAACCTGGCCTTAATTTAAAATAATTTCTTCCATCTCGGCACTTCTTCACAGTAACTACTCTTTTCTTCACACCGTTTTAGTTTTCTACGTCTTTAAATGTCTTACCCGTCTATTTTTAACCGCTCACCTGCCACCTCTGTTACGTACAATGCTCTTAACTTTTCACTCTTATTAACTCATGCATGAGGTTTAAGTAGTAATCTCTGTCTTGCGTATTACCCTCTCTTCCACCTTTAAGAACTCATGTTTTCAAATCTCGTCGGATGCACTCCCCAACAATCAGTCTTTCCTTTTCATGCCTTGTGGTAAGTCTCCCCTGACCCACGGTTACGGGTGACTTTCCCGAAATCTACCCCTTTTCCTACAGCTCCCCAGTCCTTTTCCTTCACCCCTCTTTCTTCCCCTTCAACCGATCTGCTTGAAGAAGGAGCAACAGCCTCCGAAAGCTTGCCTAATTACAACGGCGTTGTACGTGTGTGTTCCGCCGTCGCTTGGTGAGTAGATTATTTATCAATCTAGATTACTTTGTCAAAAATTGATTGTTTTGGTTGCTATAAAAGCCTTATTTTGTTACTGGTTTTTTTAAAACAAACTATTCAATTCCGCCACGATTGTTTATGTCTTATATGGGTCTGCTACTTTCATAATACGAGGGCTTTCCACAAAGTAAATTACGTTTTCGTTTGTGTCCGTTAGGGCCGGGGCTAGCGCGGCCATCTTGGTGTCATGGCATTCCGCCGCTCAGTCGGCATCCTGCCGTGTTAGTGAGAGGTTCGTGCTGTACTCCGCTGAGTTACTGTGACAGTTTGAAATGTCAGCGTTAATTGAAAATGCCGCGAAGCGTGAAGTGCGTGCTGTAATAAGGTTTCTGACTGCAAAAAACTGTACACCGATAGAAATCTATCGGCAGCTTTGTGAAGTGTATGGTGACAACATAACCACTGAAGGTGGAGTGCGTCAATGGGTCATAAAATTTAAAAATGGCCGAACTAACGTTCACGACGAAGAGCGAAGAGGAAGACCCAGCATGGTGACTGCCGAACATGTCGAAAAAGTCGATGCCGCGGTCCGTGAATACCGTAATTTCACAATAACGGAACTCTCTATGAATTTTCCACAAATTTCACGAAGTTTGTTGCACGAAATCATTACCGAAAAGCTTAGTTACCACAAGTTTTGTGCAAGATGGCTACCAAAAATCTTGACAGAGATTCACAAAAATCAGCGAATGGCTGCAGCGTTAACGTTTTTGGACGCTTACGAGAAAGATGGCGACTCATTACTCGATCGCATCGTTACTGGTGACGAAACATGGGTTAAGCATGTGAAATGCGAGACAAAATTGCAGTCAATGCAGTGGGGGCACACAAATTCCCCCCAAAAACCCAAGAAATGCATGCAGACAATGTCGGCAAGGAAGGTGATGGCGACTGTCTTTTGGGATTTCCTGGAAAGAGGCACTACAATAAACTCTCAAAGGTATTGCCAAACTCTGCACAACCTCAGAATAGCAATACAAAACAAGCGCAGGGGAAAGTTGGGCTCAAAGATCTTGCTGATTCACGACAACGCCCGGGCCCACACGGCAAATGCCACTCGTGAAGTTCTCGAACCTTTAAGTAGGAGTGTTTCCTCATCCGCCGTACAATCCCGACCTGGCACCGAGCGACTTCCACTTATTCCCAGCAATGAAGAAGTGGTTGGCTATGCAGCGTTTTGATGACGACGCACAGCTTCAAGAAGAGGTAACCACGTGGTTGAAGGCGCAGGCGGCCGAATTTTACGACGAAGGAATTTCCAAGCTCGTCCATCGCTACGATAAGTGCCTTAATTTAAATGGCAACTATGTAGAAAAGTAATATTTAAGTAAGTATCTGTATATAATAAAAAAATTTCCAATGCTTTATTTATTTTTAATTCCAAAACGTAATGTACTTTGTGGATAGCCCTCGTAAATTCCATAGAGTATGCTTTATACCCGATTGAGCGATCTAGCGTACCACTCTCCTAACTATAGAATATAAATTTTGATATTCCTTACGACGCTGTCTTCCTGAATAGTCCCCGCCAGAAGATACGAGTGGGAGAGTACTTTAACACCAGAATATTTTACCCAGAAGGACGCCATCATCCTTAAGCAGCAACGTAGAGCTGCATACCCTCGGGCAAAAGAACTGCAGCTTTAGTTTCCCCTTACTTTTAGTCGCTCGCAGTACCAGCAGAGCAGAGATGTATTGGCTTACGTCACAAGCCAGATAAGTCAGTCATCCAGGATATTGCATGACATTGCAGAACTACTTATTAGCAGCATCTACAAGTAGATTCTCCTGACTCTGTGTGCCCTGCAACACAGTAGAAATGGCCAAAACCGTTCACTGGAATGAAATAAGCTAGTGTGCAAAACATAAGAACGAAAGTAACTTTCGAATGATGTGTCACTGGCAAGTAACATGGCTCAATGACACTTTATCTGTAAAGGTCCACCTTGATCACATAATTTTCAGAATCTACAATTGCCATCTTCATATCTGTTACAAACAGAAAAACAATGGTATGACAAAATAAGCTCAATTATCTGAGACTAAATGTACAAAAGACCAACGAAAACATAGGGATTAAAAAATAAAAAATAATAACATAATTAACAGCCATGCATAACCAGACATACATACCATAAAAGTATTCTGATGTAAATATCAACGTCCGTATCTACGCACCTAAGGTACTGTACATACACTATGTGGTCAAAAGTATCCGGACACCCCCTAAAACATACGTTTTTCATGTCAGGTGTATTGTGCTACTGCCAGGTACTCCATATCAGCAACCTCAGTAGTCATTAAACATCGTGAGAGAGCACAATGGGCGCTCCGCGAAACTCACGCACTTCGAACGTGGTCAGGTTATAGGGTGTCACTTGTGTCACACGTCTGTGCACGAGATTTCCACACTCTTAAACATCCCTAGGTCCATTGTTTCCGATGTACTAGTGAAGTGGAAACGTGAAGGGACACGTACAGCACAAAAGCGTACAGGCCGACCTTATCTGTTGACTGACAGAGACCTCCGGCAGTTGAAGCGAGCCGTAATGTGTAACAGGCAGACATCTATCCGGACCATCACACAGGAATTCCAAACTGCATCAGGATTCATTACAAGTACTATGACAGTTGGCAGGAAGTGATAAAACTTGGATTTCATGGTCGAGTGGTTGCTCGTAAGCCACACATCGCGACGGTAAATGCCAAACGACTCCTCGCTTGGTGCAAGGAGCGTAAACATTGGACGATTGAATGGTAGAAAAACGTTGTGTGGAGAGACGAATCACGATACACAACGTGGCGATCCGATGGAAGGGTGTGGGTATGCCGAATGCCAGGTGAACGTCATCTGTTAGCGTATGTAGTGCCAAAAGTAAATTCAGAGGCGGTGGTGCTACGGTGTGGTCGTGTTTTTAATGGAAGGGGCTTGCACCCCTTCTTGTTTTGCGTAGCAATATGTCAGGACAGGAATACATTGATGTTTCAAGCACCTTCTCGCTTCGCACTGTTGAAGAGCAATTCGGGGATGGCGATTGCATCTTTCAACACGATAGAGCACTTGTTCATAATGCACGGCCTGTGGCGGAGTGGTTACACTACAATAACATCCCTGTAATGGACTGGCCTGCACAGAGTCCCGACCTGAATCCTACAGAACACCTTTGGGATGTTTAGGAACGCTGACTTCATGCTAGGCCTCACTGAGCGACATCGATACCTCTCGTCAGCGCAGCACTTCGCGAAGAACGGGCTGCCAATTCCCAAAAAACCTTCCACCACCTGATTGAACGTGTGCTTGCGAGAGTGGAAGCTGTCATCAAGGCTAAGGGTGGGCCAACACTATATTGGATTCCAGCATTACCGATGGAGGGCGCCACAAACTTGTAAGTCATTTTCAGTCAGATGTCCGGATACTTTTGATCGCATAGTGTAGTATGTGCTGGTGATGGCTTGGGGCCGTCAGGTACCTACACAAATAACTGTAGCCAGAAGAGGGCAGTAATGACAGAGTACGAGATAATCATTATCGTAAATCCAATAATTAAAATGCGCTATGTATAGAGCATCTAACAATAACACATCAACTGACATACGATGTGTGGACATTAAATCCATAATTAAAATCCACATAAAACATGTAAAAGGTAACAATAGATAAGTCCTAAAATGGTTCAAATGGCTCTGAGCACTATGGGACTTAACTGCTGAGGTCATTAGTCCCCTAGAACTTAGAACTAGTTAAACCTAACTAACCTAACGACACCACAAACATCCATGCCCGAGGCAGGATTCGAACCTGCGACCGTAGCGGCCTCGCGGTTCCAGATTGCAGCGCCTTTAAGCGCACGGCCACTTCGGCCGGCAGATAAGTCCTACCCAGGCTTAGTAAAATACACATCTTTCTACAAAAGTCAGAACAAAATGTGTAAAAATGAGGAAGCAACTGTAGATGTTCTTTGCAACAAATGCTCAACATGTTAGACGTCATACATTAACAGTACCTATAATCGAGGGACAACGTTGTCGACAACACTAATACAGCATATCAGTACATTCGTGAGAAATTGCTGTCTTAGCATCCCTAATGAGGTCGGACGACCGCGGTAGGCTTACGACTTCCAAAAAAGATAACTGCAAAACCAATAATCGCACAGATTGAGGTCTGGGGACCTGAGATGCCAAACGTGACGGAAGTGGGGGCTCAACATGCGATTCTCTCCAAACTATGTGCGCAAGAGACCTTTCCTACGTGTAGCACACGTGTAGCAAATTGATGCGGTAGATTCACATCATACAGTGACTATCATGTCATGCGATGGTGTTTCCACGACAGTTCAAGGATTTTCGGTAGCCTAAATTCTGCAGTTGTGGGTGTTGACAGACCCTCGGAGAGTGAAATCGTCTTCGTCGGTTGACAACGGTCCACAACTTGTTAGACAACCATTCGTCATCTTCCTCATTTTTTGAAGTGCCCACACTGTCACAAAAGCGGTGGCTAACTGTCTGATGACACTACTTTTTGTACGGATAGCACTGAAATGTATGCCTTAGTGCTCTCCAAACAGTTGTGCGTGGAATATTGGTGCGAGGTGTGACTTCACGAGCGCCGACTTCACCATGTGGAGATGAATCCGTTTAAGTCTCCATTTCTTCCGGAACCGTCCGAACAGCAGTACCATTTCCGTCTGGTAGTCCATTATGGATCGTCAAATGGTTCAAATGGCTCTGAGCACTATGGGACTTCACATCTATGGTCATCAGTCCCCTAGAACTTAGAACTACTTAAACCTAACTAACCTAAGGACACCACACAACACCCAGTCATCACGAGGCAGAGAAAATCCCTGACCCCGCCGGGAATCGAACCCGGGAACCCGGGCGTGGGAAGCGAGAATGCTACCGCACGACCACGAGCTGCAGACTATGGATCGTCCAAACAACCCATGGAGTCAAACTTCGTGATCATTTTCTTTACACCGACACTTGTCACAGGAGACTTATCTGTTTGAATACCCTTCTTATGCCGATACGATCGTAAAGCTACAATCGCGCGTTCTCCATTCTCATATTAAAACTTCACTAACAGTGCCTTTTCTGGTAAAGTCAACATGCCGCGATTACTGGTGCATCTGACTACCTCTCTCACTACAAGTCATTTTATAGACGATTCCCATGCAGCGTCGCTGATGAGTTTCAGTCCAGCGCCACCTACTGGCCAGGTTTTGCACTCGTTTTTGGTTTCAAGAGCCAACGGGCTTGCTGCAGTGGTAACACCGGTCCCCGTCAGATCACCGAAGTTAAGCGCTGTCGGGCTGGGATAGCACTTGGATGGGTGACCATCTAGTTTGCCGAGCGCTGTTGGCAAGCAGGGCGCACTCAGCCCTTGTGGGGCAAACTGAGGAGCTACTTGATTGAGAAGTAGCGGCTCCGGTCTCGTAACTGACATACGGCCGGGAGAGCAGTGTGCTGACCACATGCCCCTCCATATCCGCATCCAGTGACGCCTATGGGCTGAGGATGACACGGCGGCCGGTCGGTACCGTTTGGCCTTCATGTCCTGTTGGGGGCAGAGATTGGTTTGGTTTCAATAAAACCGCATGTCAATTCAGGCATTTCTGTCTAGTTTTAGCTCTCTACCTTCAATATTCCGTGAGTTAATGCATTTTCTAATGTTAAAGGACTTTTGGCTCACCTTCTATATAAATGATCTAGTGGATAACGTGGGAAACTGTGTGGTGCTGTTAGAGGAGGATGTTTTTAAATGTAGGAAACTTGCAACGCTGGAAGACTGTAACGGCGACCTGCACAGAGGATCAATTGGTGCAGGCATTTGCAGTTGACCCTCAACGTAAATAAATGTAAACGTGTTGTTCATAAACTGACAGAGATCCATTATTGTTGAAGCACACTACTGGCAACAAAGCACTGGAAACAGTAAGATACCCAAGAGTAACCAACTGGGCTGACTACACGAAACAGTTGTAGGGCAAGCAGAAACATGGTAGGATTAATGAACAACCGAGAGAAAGAGGGCTCATATATATATACTTTTTTCGCTTTGTGATAGATAGCGCTATAATAGTCACAAACATATGGCTCACAATTTTAGACGAACAGTGGGTAACAGGTAGGTTTTTTAAATTAAAATACAGAACGTAGGTACGTTTGAACATTTTATTTCGGTTGTTTCAATGTGATACATGTACCTCTGTGAACTTATCATTTCTGAGAACGCATGCTGTTACAGCGTGATTACCTGTAAATACCACATTAATGCAATAAATGCTCAAAATGATGTCCGTCAACCTCAATGCATTTGGCAATACGTGTAACGACATTCCTCTCAACAGCGAGTAGTTCGCCTTCCCTAATGTTTCCACATGCATTGACAATGCGCTGACGCATGTTGTCAGACGTTGTCGGTGGATCACGATAGCAAATATCCTTCAACTTTCCCCACAGAAAGAAATCCGGGGACATCAGATCCAGTGAACGTGCGGGCCATGGTATGATGCTTCGACGACCAATCCACCTGTCTTGAAATACGCTATTCAATACCGCTTCAACCGCACGCGAGCTATGTGCCGGACATCCATCTTGTTGGAAGTACATCGCCATTCTGTCATGCAGTGAAACATCTTGTAGTAACATCGGTAGAACATTACGTAGGAAATCAGCATACATTGCATCATTTGGATTGCCTTCGACAAAATGAGGGCCAATTATCCTTCCTCCTATAATGCCGCACCGTACATTGACCCGCCAAGGTCGCTGATGTTCCACTTGTAGCAGCCATCGTGGATTTTCTGTTGCGCAATTGTGCATATTATGCCAGTTTACGTTATCGCTGTTGGTAAACGGTCCATTTTAACACGGGTAATGTATCACGAAGCAAATACCGTCCGCACTGGTGGAATGTTACGTGATACTACGTACTTACACGTTTGTGACTGTTACAGCGCCATCTATCACAAAACGAAAAAAGTGGTCCAACTAAAACCTTAATATTTCTTTATGTACTACACGAATATGTAATAAAAATGGGGGTTCCTATTTTTAAAAAAACGCAGTTGATATCCGTTTGACCTAAGGCAGCGCCATCTAGCGGGCCAGCCATAGCGCCATCTGGTTTACCCCTTCAAGCTAAACGAGTTTCGTTCTTTGTAGTTTTTTAGTTTGATGCTTATTTCGTGAGATATTTGGCCCGGTCACTATCAGTGGACCACCCTGTATAATGTTCTACATATTAAATTGCGTTTCGATACTATCTGCAAAGGGGCTGAGCGCGGTAAGTGATTTTTCAGACGTTTGATGCTCATCAGTAATGTTGCTAAAGTGTCCTTCCTGTATGTGCAGCTGAAGAAAATGTGACAGGTTTTCCTATTTGCGCCGCCGCACAGGAGAGATGGTCTGACACGAAAGCGATGGAGGTGGTCGAATCGGCCACGCGGGATATAACGGGTCCAGGCAATCACATGACACATTTCACGTAGGCCGGAGTGAAGAGTTATGACTGATATCGTATTTTCGTAGCAGATATCTCTGCGAGTTGTCATCCAGGTGCTGCCTACATGAAACGCTCGAAATATTTACAGGGGCTAAAAGCATTTCCCAATGTCTTGTGTGAACGAAATTATTTCTGACGATATCTATAAACAAGCAAATGACAACAGTAGCCTTTTAAAGAACGACGTGGGCGAGAAACGCAGATTTACAAGTTACTCGTTTTGACAAATGTCCCTACCGTTTGTTAAATAGAGGTAAATTTGTGTGTGCCTCTCGGAAGTATACCAGGTGATTATAAGAACCCGAAGTTTTAAAGTATTATATGTCTTCACTTTTCTGCATCAAATTATACAATAATTTCGTAAAACGCATAGCCACCAACATTTTATCCTATAATAATGTTTTCAAGAGAGAAAAATGTCTTTTGAATATCGAGAAATACTTACCGATAGAGTGGCTTCATTACATTTTGTCATTGAAATTACATTAAGTTGTTCTTCAAAGACACCCATAAGTAATTCTTCGAATGAGAATGCTGTATATGACTACCTCTTGAAAATATCGATTTCGATTCCCACTACCACCAAGGATTCATCCTCGATGGAAAGACTGGAATGCGGTCACGAAGCGCGGTGATGAAGTGTCCCTTATTCAGAAGGACCATTGTTGAAATCACCATCCCAACATCCACAATTAGTTTTCTGTGTTTTTCCTAAAGTAACTTAAGGCAAATGCTAGACTGCTTCCTTATACAAGACCGAGTGACAGTGGGATTTGGATCGGGCCAGAAGAAGTGTGGATAACCTAACGATACGCCGGTTCCTCGCAAGAAGCAAATAGTCTGGAAATACACCGCATAAATGCTTTACGCCCCAGTCTTGACCACAATACTTTACTAACTTTTAGTAACCCTTTAGCGTTTCGGCGTTACGCCGTTTTCAAAGGATCTATAACATACTGATACAAGGGATCTCGTCGAAGTTAATTCCATGAAGCATTATTGGAAACGCAATGTTTCATGAAAGTAACTCCGACGACATAACTTGCATCAACATGTCTTAGATCCTTTGAAACAATGGCGTAACGCCGATGCGCGTAAAGTATAGTAAATGTTAATAAAGAATTATGGTCATATCTAAACTTCTGTTAAGATGCAGATAGTCGCGTTTCGAATCCTCGCCCCAACATAAATTATCTATTGTCTCGTAACAGCATAACCTAGTGCGAATGTTTAATACTTGTGGCTGCACGCTTTCGGTAAAGTTACCAACGCAACAACGGCGTCGTACTGCATCAGATGGAAGAATTGGTTAATAGCAGTTTCAGATAAGTGAAGCAGACGCGGGAGTCTGATATAGGTGACGCTAAGTGGTATCGGTTTCTAATTGTCGTGTGACTGATGCAGGACATGTTCAATATGCTGTCCATCGTTTTATGAAACAAGCTGAAATCGGGTAAGTGCATATTCCACAACAGATCGGAGTATATCGGGAGCCATGTCTAGAATGCTTGCCTTCAATTAGAGCACCCCTCAGCCAGAAGTCGCATGGTGATATGGACGTCCAGGTTGTAGGTAAATGACCGTTGATAATTGTCTCGTGAAATAAGACAGTCTTGGTTGCAAATCGTTTTACCTCCTTGAAACCAAGAATGTCTTATTACAAGAAATTCATAACCGTCGGCTGTGCCAGGCGCCCAGCACGGAATGGAACCAATTTTAGTTGATAATTCTAGCATTTCCGAAATACCTCTGTAGCAGCCGCTTTACTGGCTGTGCAATGGGCGGAGGAGAGATATTTTGCATAAAAGTGATCCCATCCACACAGCCACGCCGTTGAAGGGTTGGAATGACGTTAGTGCGCAAAAGACTCGTAGCGTTCACCAGTGATGGTGCAGGTAACAGGACCTGCAGGGTTGATCTCCTCGAAAAAAATGCGACCCTACGATAAACGTTGCCGTCAACCTAAACCACACAGTCATCTTTGCAGAACGAAGTGGTACCGGTTGATGCGCGAGCGGATTTTCCGGTGGCCATAATCTGCAATTCTGCATACTGACATGTCCTCAGAAACGGGCTTCGTCTGTCCACAGACTGCTCCACGGCCTCTCATTGTCCAGTTCCATGTGAGCAAGAATTTCCAGAGCGAACGTTTATCTAGCTGGCTGGTCAGCAGGAAGAATCTCGTCAACAAGTGTGATTTTGTGTGGGTAGCTGTGCAGGATGTTTCGTAGGATTTTATGCACCGCACTCGCAAGCATGCCGACTTTCGGGTAATACCCCGTAGACTGCATATTTGCACACGACTGCTCGACCTCTCTTGCAATGCTGTGGCCACATCTTCGACGGACGTCGGATCAACTGATTTTCTCCCTCTGCCCGTTGCCCTTCCAAAAAACCTGTCTTTTCGAATTTTGTAATAATTTTCTGCAGACCTTTAGCAGGCATCAGACCAACGCTTTTTTTTTCAAACCGCTGAGTGTTCGGAGCTTCTGCAGGGCTGCTGGTGCACAGTCACCGTTCTTGTAAAAGAGCTTTACCTGGAGCTCCCGATTCATCATACAGGGAGTCATGTTGGGTGTCTTGGACGCATACTGAGGAACAGCCGTATGCCGCGCGTCTGTTGGTGCGCACATTCTGACGCTTACATCAACACCTACCGGTGAAATTTTCGTTAATTGTTTTTCCATGCCGTTTCTCCTTGCTCAGTTATATGCTGTTCAAATCGGACGTCATTCTGAGCAGTGATTCTCTTTCTGCAGCGTTTTGAAACTGGCACTTTAATCAAGAGAATCCTGTAAATGGATGTGCGGTTCTACTGTAAGCTACATTGGATAACTTTTTGATGTAGACAAGCAGTTTTTTAAAATTTATAGCTGACGAGTTATCTCACTGACTTCCAGTGTTTTTAATGGAACTTTTTCGTCTGGCATTCGAAAGAGCCTGCAGTCAGGACTTCCAACGACATACCATGTATGTAACTTGAACAAATAGTAAGAAGTGTTTGTGTTGACCGCTATGCCTACACCACTGTTGCAGGATGACCGCTTCTACCCCCAGACCGGCGGATGTGGAAGGCTGTGAGGATGGAATCTTCCAATAGCGGGCGAGCTTTGATTTAAGAACACATTCTCAATAAAACTGAGCGGTGTCGGCTCGATCCTCATTCGATTTTCTCCATCTAGGATTGTCTTTGCCTCTTAGCTTTGGACCTCGCTAATGGCGCCCTCGTTAATCATAATATAGCAGTGTGGGAAGGCTTCGTGATCAGTGAGGTCGGAGAGGAAGTGGAGTTTGTTTAGAGAGTGCTCTGCTTGAGGCATTTGATGGTGCAGAGCCCAGCGGTCAAGCCTGATGACGATGGAGCATCTGGTTCACAAGCGGTCATTGTCTGTCCCGCCAAGTGTCTTCTGTTGGCGTAATTTGGAGCCGACGGCTACATGAAGTTGTTTTTCACCGGTTCAACGCAAGCGGAGGGGGCCCAGTCTTTTGATGTCTTAAGGAGCGGAAGAACGGGCCCGTGCTGCCCAACCTAAGTGAACTGCCTTTGCCTCTCACCTCTTCTCCTCCTCTTTCACCGTCTGGTGGGTTTTGTACTACCTTAACGCATGGTCAATCCCACTGCAATAAGTTTGTTTGGTATACTTGTTTATTGTCTGTCCCTCCTCCTCCTCCCCACCCCCCTTTTAAAAATAATTGTTTGTTACTTATGAAAAGCTGTACTTCGTTTCAGTATATGAAAGGTAGTTTGTAACTAATGGAAGCTATGTTTGAGATACTATCCTAAATTAATTTAGTGGAGTTAACGGTCTTTAATTGTCCACTTAGTGGGCACTGATCTGGTCTAGAAATCCTACATGTTGCTGCTTAATAAAGTTATTTGTTACAACTGTTTATTGAAGGTTGCTGTCTTGCCTGCCTGCCCCCCCTCCTATTTTAAAAATAGTTGTTTATTGCTTATGAAAACTTGTAATTGGTTTCAACGTATGAAAAGGTGTTTTATACTTAATGGCAGCTGTATATGAGGAATTTCGCTAAGATTTCTCAATGCATTAAGTGGTTACTGATTCCCAAAAGAACTATACCTTGTTGCTTAATAAGACAATTTGGTAAAGCTGTTTATTGAAAGCTGCTGACTTACTTGTCTCCCTTTGAAAATCATTCTCTGCTGCTTACACACTGAAGAGCCAGAGAAACTGGTACAACTGCGTAATATCGTTAGGGGCCTCCCGAGAAGCCAGAAGTGCCGCAACACGACGTGGCATGACTCGATTAATGTCTGAAGTAGAGCTGGAGGGAACTGACATCTGAATCCTGCACGTTTGTCCATAAATCCGTAAGAGTACGAAGGGGTGGAGATCTCTTCTTAACAGCACGTTGCAGGGCATCCCAGATACGCTCAATAATGTTCATGTCCGGGGAGTTTAGTGGCCAGAGAAATTGTCTAAACTCAGCAGAGTGTTCCTGGAGCCACTCTGTAGGAGCTCTGGACGTGTGAGTGCCGCATTCTGCTGGATTTGCCCAAGTCCGTCGGAATGCACAATGGACATGAATGGATGCAGGTGATCAGACAGGATGCTTACGTATGTGTCACCTGTCGTATCTAGAGGTATCAGGGGTCCCATATCACTCCCAACTGCACACGCCCCACACCATTACAGGACCTCCGCAAGCTTGAATAGTCCCCTGCTGACATGCAGGGTCCATGGATTCGTGAGTTTGTCTCCATACCCGTATACGCCCATCCGCTCGATACAATTTGAACCGAGACTTGTCCGACCGCAACATATTTCCTGTCATCAACAGTCAGTGTCGGAGTTGACAGGCCTAGGCGAGGTGTAAAGATTTGTGTCGTGCAGTCATCAAGGGTACACGAGTGGGCCTTCGACTCCGAAAGCCGATTCGGTGATGTTCCGTTGAATGGTTCGCACGCTGACACTTGTTGATGGGCCAGCACTGAAATCTACAGCAATTAGCGGAAGAGTTGCACTTGTTTCACGTTCTCTTCATTCGCCGTTGGCTCTGTTCTTGCAGTATCTTTTCCGGCGGCAGGATGTCGGAGATCTGATGTTTTACTGGATTCCTGATATTCATGGTACACTCGTTAAATGGTCGTATGGGAAAATCCCCACTCCATCGCTACTTCGGAGATGTGACTATAACACTACGTTCAAACTCACTTAAATCTTGATAACCTAGCTGTTGTAGCAGCAGTAAGCAATCTAACAACTGCGCTAGACATTAGTCTTATATAGGCGCTGTCGACTGCTGCACCGTGTTCTGCCTTTTTACATATGTCTGTTTTGAATACACATGCCTGTACCACTTTCTTTGGCACTTCAATGTAAAAGTCTGTTTTCAGTGTAATAACAGGTGTTTTTATAATTAATGTCACCTGCATATGAGAAATTTTGCTAAACTTGTTCAGTGCATTAAGTGGTTACTGATTTTCTGAAGAACTGTACCTCATTGTTGAATAAGGTAACTGGGTAAAGATGTTTATTGAAAGATGCTATCTTGCCCGTCCACTTAAAATACCATTGTCTGTCGCTGGTATATCAGAAATTTTAATTCAGGAAAACTGTTTATTGGAGACTGGTTCCCTTTATTATCGTTTGCTGGCCTGTTCAGTCAGTATTGGCTGTTTGTTGAAGCTCTGTACCCTGATATCAATTTGATGGTAATTAATTAAAATCCTGGACGCTGTTTAAATAGTGTTTGTTTGATACTGGTCTTAATATTTTTTTTCTCTCTCTCTAGACCTGTTGAACGCTGTAGCAAACATGCGCGGACTCCGGCCCTTCCTTTTGGGTACACCTCGCGAATCTTCCCACCCCAGTTTCTCCTATTAAAACTGAATTTAATTTCGGGCGTTTCTGATACACTACAGCCACAGCTGATGCTCACGTGCTCACCATGGCTAGCGGCAGCGAGCAAGTCCACTGAGACAGCGGGATGCTGACAGTGTAGAGTTGAGAGACTGCAGGGCACTCTCACTTCTGATTCGGTGTTACATTGCTTCATATTCTTAGGGAATTGATCTTTATTTCGATTTGACTTCATACATCATGATGAAATGGTGGGCAGTAGTTCATGCTCTTGCTTGTGTGCTCTAGGGAAGGAGTAATGGTAAGCTTTACCTGCATTCAAAGTAATAGGGTGCCGATTTAAACGACTGCAGTAAAAGCGCACGGAGACGGTGAGCCGAGGGAAGCGCGTTTCTTCTGTGGAACCTGGGTGGAAACATTTCCGGATGTCCGAGCTCTCTGGTCTCATGGTGCACACACAGTGGTTGGCACCAGTCGGCCGGCATCTGCGTCCAGGTAGAATGACTAGCGCCGAGAAGTCACTGCTGCAATGACCAGCGCATTGTAGACCGGCAATAAAGCAGACGATGGGGCCTTGTTAGGCAGGAAGCCGACGGGACATCTGTGTGCGTTCTGTGAATTTCCATGTGACAGGTCACTGGCGACCAGGCGTCCAGACTCTGTTACAAAACATATTAGTGAAAGCACGAGGCTTTTAGCGAGTTTATGGCCGTTCTTTGGAATCTTTGAAATGGAAGAAACAGGAGAGATAACAAGCTTTTTGTGGAAGGTTGTGATTCCATCCCGGTCATGTTGTTAGCAAAAGATATGGTTTAAACGTGGGAAAGAGGCTGCGAAGCTGAATCTCTCTTTCCTTTCCTCCCAATGAACTTTAAAGTCTCTGATTGGTCAAAACGGTGTATGCAGAGCAAAGGGCACACTCTCAGCTTCGAATGCAGCGCTCCAGCTCGTGATTGGCTTGTGCTAAAGTGGGGGATGTCTGAGATGTAAATGTGCTTTGCTACCGAGCTGAGGAGGAAGCTGACAGAAAGAGAGAGATCACTCTTGTACTGGCGCTTCGCTGGTAAAGAACTGCAGGTCTCTACCTGTACGGTGAGACTTGTGTCCTTTGCTAGTGTGCCACTTAGAGCCTGTGCCAGTCACCTTCTGAAAAGTCAGAGGTACTGCTTCTAACATCACGCACACAACGAGTGATGTGTAGGTGTACTTATTTGTTTTGAGTCGGCCAACTAAACATTTGACATATTCTCTCATGCATAGTCGTGGCACGGAGTCAGACTGGTTTGGCAGACAGCAAATGGGTCCACTTGCACACTGGAATCCGCTGGGGTATCAGAGGCTAGTAGGAAAGTACCTGCGTTCTGAATTAACCGAACGCGAGACCGCATACTTGCATTTTTTGGGCGCGCACCATCAATAACAGATTGCGGCCGTCCATGACTTCAGTCGCCGAACGCACCGTGGTGTGCCGCCCTGTCCAGTAGGAGGGTAAAGTATTCGCTGCTACGGCGTAAGGCTCCAATACATGTTTCTCAGCACCCTGTTCTTTCGAACCATATTTTTCTTTTTGGAATGGTAGAATATAGATGCTTGATGGTGGCGTAGTTTTTGTGCCATAACCCGGATTCACGTGTATGAAGTCAGATAAAGCGATTAATGTTCCGATTAGTGTCGCGTATCGATCCCCAGCTGATCACTTTGTCCACTATAGACCTCATGTTAGTGAAAGCGTTTGACAAATAAAAATATTTGTGTGACGTTTCTTTAGTTATTTTTGCTGTCTTGCGATGTTAAGGATGAATAAATCTATTGTAATTTAGATCACAACTTCTCATTGAGTTCTGATTGACAGTACCTTCCCATTTTATTATTAAGGTCTAGGTTAAGTATAAGGCTTTCAGAGCTACTGGCGGTGGTAACGGCCTTACTAACGCAAGAAGGGTATCTGCTACAAGCACAGCAAATTAATGCTGGGCTGGTGTACTCTGCGGCTCAATGCGGCCGGCAGGGCATGCAGACGTCCCTCACTGAACCCACGGCTCTTGAAGGTTGGCTGGAGCATCTGGCAATTGCACCATGTGGGAGGCCCCTTCTCGGCGGAACCAGTTCAAAGCCCAGAACCGTCAAGGCACCACCTACGTTATAGGATGCTGCCTGATGGAGTTGTGGCTGCTATTCTGCGCATGCCACTGAAGACTGACGCGAAGACCGCACCAGACAAACTACGCGGCGCTTAATGAACGAGAGCATACATTATGGTCAATGGAAAAGTAATGCCTTCTATTTCGTTCGTCAAGCGAAAATTTTGAAAACAGCGCTATTCTGCAAATCTTCTGCTTCAGTCCACTGCAGCAGTAACTTTCTGCATGAACAGGTGCCAATACCGCATTCGCTTACAAAAGACACAACACAGATGTTCGCATTAGATAGCATTCTGTAACAGAATTATTTAACGTAGAAGGGGGAACATACAGTCACGTCCGTGAAAGACTGAAAAAATGTGTACGGTAATGCAGTAGGGGATACCAGCAGTGTCCATTATAATTATCCGGGCTGTTATGCCGTGGTCGGTTGATGAATTCTGAGGTGATTCCCAACGTTTCGTCTCCGACTGCGAGAGACATCTTCAAGGGGGTCCGTAGCTTGATGGAAGGTCCAACACACTCACTGGTTCGCTACTGTCGGAGACGAAACGTTGGGAATCACCTCAGAATTCATCAACCGACCACGGCATAACAGCCCAGATAATTATAATGGACATGATATTTCCGGCCGTGAAAGTTTACATTTTGATATCAGCAGTGTCAGGCGATGGATTCGTTGGTGTAACGAAGCTGAAGGGCGAACGCCGTTAGGTGACGAAACGCGGAGTGGCAGGCCGGTAGCTTCACACAATATTCAACTAGTCGATGCATCATTCATGGTGACCACCGGGTGACTACAGATGATTTGTGTCACATTAGCACTCTCAGTAAATTATGTGTGATGATGATCATTCAACAGCAGTGATAATCAAACGTTTGTGCGGCCAGAATAAAAAAAAATTGCTTCCTATCTCTTGCAGTGCTTCCGTTTGGAGGGAGAGGAGTTTCTAGAAAAAATTGTGACCGGGGACGAAGCATGGGTTCATTTTTCTGAACCACACGCTAAATAGCAGTCAGTGCAACGGCATCACAGAAATTCACCGAAGAAGGAAAAGTTCGAAACTGTGCCCGAAAGGGAAAGTTTTTCTTTTTCTAGCCATCAGTCTTCTGACTGGTTTGGTCCAGCCCGCCACGAATTCCTCTGCTGTGCTAACCTCTTCATCTCAGAGTAGCACTTGCAACCTACGTTATGGCTACAATATTCTGGGATCCAGAGCGTGTGATAATAGTTGATTGTTTTGGAGCAGGGATGCACAATGGATTTTGTCCAGTAAGTCAGAATCCTGAAACAGTTTTAAGCACCTCTTCAGCGAGTTCGCTCAACAAAAGCTATGGCGGATGTTATTCCTTTTCGTAACAATGCAAGACCACACACCAGTCGTCACACCACTGACTAAATTCTGAAAATTGGGTGGGTAATTTCTTCTCATCCCTCATGCAGCCTACACCTGGCATCATCAGACTTCCATCTGTTCCGGTCCCTCATTGTAGGATTCACTTTGAAGGTGAACAGGTCGTGAGAACATCTGTTCGTCAATGTTTTACAAAGTCAAAAAAATGGTTCAAATGGCTCTGAGCACTACGGGACTCAACATCTGAGGTCATCAGTCCCCTAGAACTTAGAACTACTTAAACCTAACTAACCTAAGGACATCATACACATCCATGCCCGAGGCGGGATTCGAACCTGCGACCGTAGCGGTCGCTCGGTTCCAGACTGTAGCGCCTAGAACAGCGATGCTAACACTACTGTTGCAGGATACCACTTCTGTCCTCAGAACGGCGGATGCGGAAGGCTGTGAGGATGGAACCTCCCATTAGCGCGGCGAGCTTTGATTTAAGAAGCGCCTAGAACCGCCCCCCGGCCACTCCTGCCGGCTTTCCAAAGTCAACCGTGCGTGTTACCGCACAGGAATACATATCCTTGTTAAAGGGTGGACCAAAACTGTAGATACAGCAGATTATATTGAAAACTCATACTGTTGTGGTTTTCAGCCTATCCAACTGCAGTTGAAATTCTGATAAATGAAAAGAAACAGGAGGCCTTAACTTTTGTTGACCGTCGTGTATTTTTCGTGGCCGAGTGTGTCGTGACGGGAGCTCGGTTCCCCCATGTAGGGGGGTGTTAAACGTTGCTTTACGCTACAACCTGTAGCAGTCCAGTCCACGGCTATGGTACACTGCAGCGTCGCAGAGCGCTACGCACCACTGCAGTGCCCAATTGCAAAATTATGAATTCAGTGTCTTCGGGAGTCGTCGGTATTTCCTTACTGATCTCGTTTTATCCCTCGCTATGTTTAGTGTCACTGTCTTCGTTGCCTCACTGTGTGTAATTCCTGATCGAGTGAGTGCGTGTGACACTGTTACTGAACAGTCATCCGTCAGATAGCGACATTAAGGTGGTAGGACGCCTAAAAGGCATTATCTGTATCGAAATAGGCACATTAGCTCGCCACGCCAGTGAGCAGTACGTGGTGGAGAGAACGTCGTAACAATAGTAGAGAATCCCTTTCCTACTCCATAAAATGAATGGAAAATGTCTGTGGTCTGTACGCGTCCTCATCCTTGACAGTTCATATTCGTTGTTTACGGTGGTGGCAGCGGAACTGTCGCACTGTCTCCCTGTCCCTAAGTTTACCCAACACAGTTTGGCGAGGAAAATGTCGCCTGTCTTCGAAAGCTTCCCTTTTACATTCTCTGAGCATGTTTCTCTGACATATGACGTCACTCAGTGAGACATTTTCACCTAGCGTAAGACGTTTTTGTCTGGTAAGCATATTTATTGAGGAAATGCGAGTTAAAGTATCGTTAATTGCTATTTAGCTTCCTGAATTTGTCTTACCTAATGTAAGAGGGTGATTATAAGTGACCGAAACAAAAAGGAATGTATCTCGAGCTTCTGGCAAGGAAGCAACACGAACTTGGCCCTGCATCTTAAGGAGAAAAAGCGTACTTAAGAGATATCAGCCACAGAACTCGATTGCGCGCGAAAATCTGGACCGTAATTCTCACAGTACCGTGCTGCGACCATCTGAAAGTACAACTTTTTAACTTTCGCGCCCACCAGTTGCCTATCACTCGCTCCTCCCCATGGCGGCCGCTTAATGCCCGAGCGCCAAGCACTGTACACCGCAGTGACAACCACGGCCCTGCCATTCGCGAAATGTTCACGGCAAGGGAAGAGGGTATCCAGGAGGGACTGGCATTACAGAGAATGTGATGGATTAAGGATTTGTACGTGTGGAGGACGGTAAAGAGGTTCAACCACCACGCCTGGTCAGAGAGGAGTTTAAGGAGACGGAGGCGGTTGTGGGCTTTGGATTAGATAGAGGGGAGATGGTGGATACAGGCGTGACGGTCAATGATGAGTCCAAGATAAGTGATGGTGGGGGACTCTGCCTCTTTCTGTCACGTGAGCAGTGGGGCTGCGGATGGAGACGTGCGTGCGGTAGGCGAGTGTGTACTGTGTCTAGTGAGACGGCCATGGTCTCGTCTGTGCTGCTAAACGATGTGAACATGTGATAGTGGCTTTGGAATGTATCAGCCTGCAACCGGATACGCTACAGAATCAAACGGCGGGAATTATTCAGGTTCTTACAGTCCTGGTGTTTATACGTATATTTAATTTCGTGCTGTTTGCAGTTAACGGCTCTCCCAGTGTTTAAACGCCCATGTTATCTGTTTCGTATTGACCACTGGTGCACAACTTATTGAACAGTCGTTACCTGTATGAACCAGGTTTGGACACACTTGAGATACAGGCAAGGAGTGTATATCTAAGTGCGTCTCTCTTTCCTCCAAAATAACCACAAGTTTTCTGGCTGTCTGCTGGTATTTGGGTAGTGTGTTCAGAAGTGAACATGCAGGGGCTTAATGATGAAAAGTTTATTGTGTGCTAGAGTCCTGTCGTATTGTAATTATGGAATATACAGGATGAGTCACTAACTATTGCCACCAAGAATAACTCCGATAGTATGAGTGGAGCTGAAATGTTTGTGGGACAAAAGTTGCATGGGACAACTGGGGCCATAGTATGACGTTGGTTTTTGTTGCTAGGTGGGATCGCTTCAGAGATATTAAGGTCAATTTTTTTTTAAGGGATGCTACAGTTTGGTACTTATTTTCTGATAGCGGCTATCGCGACGGATCCAATGATGTATCACAGTAAGGTCTTTGAAGGTCAACGAAGGTTGAAAGGTGGCTACACTGAGTCACAGCGCCAGAGATTGCGCCAAAGAGTATTATTCAGCCGCCTCCACTGGCAGTGCTTGTTGAGATGTGGTAGTGGAGAGTGCTTGCTGAGAAGTCGTAGTGGAGAGTTCTTGTCGAGAAGTCGTGGTGGAGAGTGCTTATTGAGAAGTGGGCAGTAGGAGTTCCGATGTAGCCGTGACTAGTTGTGAGCATGTTGTATGCAGTTGTTCTGATGGGCTAGACAGCCGATGCTGTTCGATTGCGGATGTTGTAATGATCAGAGTGTATGTTTCGCCAATGTATATGAAGGTAATAAATTTTTTTTTATTTTTATTTCAAATGTCTTAAACAATAATGCCTCTTGGTCACAGGTTCAGTCAACAAAGCATCTGGCTTGTGTTCATGTATTAGAGCGTAATTCTGGTTTCTATGTGCAAGTATAGTATTTCAGTTTTATTTAATTAATTCAGTGTAAATGGTATTTAAAATATCTTGTCTTTTTGAGGAAGAACCGTGCCAGATGTGTACGTTGAATCACACTTCCACACACAGAACAGTTACACTTGTGCTTTGTTGTTCGTAGTTTTTGTTTCGTAGCTTTTATAGTTGCTGGGGACTTAATTAATTAATTGTGTTAACGTAAGTTTTCTTTCATTTCTTGTTGTTATTCTATGCAGTCAGATTGCGTACTAATACCAGTCAGGGCCAACCGGTTACGAGACTGCGTAATCGGACAAACAGCTACTAAAATTAAAATTATTTGCATTCTATATTTAATTAAGCCCCCATGCAAGGTCACAAAGGTGACATGAACGTCCATTTACAGAAGGTGTTCGAAATGAAGACCATTGGTATGAATTCAGTGCAGCACTCTTCTTATCATGGATTCAGTGGTATTTCATAGCACATCGGCACTTATCGAAGCACATGTTCTGACAATTCTCTCTCGCATATCTTCAGGTGTAGTTGGAACGTCTTTATAAACAATGTCTTTTACCAATCCCCACAGGAAAAAATTCAGAGGCGTAAAGTATGGCGAACGAGCCGGCCACGACGCATGTCCGCGTCCAATCCAATGATTTGGAAATGGTGTCTGCAACTCGTTTCTAGTCATCAGCGAAAAATGTGCCGGACACCCATCATGTTGATACCACATTCTGTTCCTGGTTGCTAACGGTATTTCTTCCAATAACACACCTAATGTTTCTCGTAGGATTGTGGTGTACTTCCTACCATTAAGATTTCCTTCGAGGAAATGGGGGCCTATAATTCTGTCCTCCAGAATCCCACACCAGACATTCACCGACCACGGTTTCTGGTGTGCAACTTGCCGCAGCCAACATCGATTTTCAGTTGCCCAATAATGTATGTTACACAAATTAAAATTTCCATGTCCGTGAACGTAGTCTCGTCAGTAAATAAAATCGAATTAATAATGTGTCATCCCTCTGAATCTGAGATTGACCCCATCAGCAGAATTCTTTGTGACGCATACAATCCGTACCAGTTAATTCTTGGTCGAGACTGATATAGTAAGGATGATATTTATGACGATGCAGAACACGACAACACTACTCTGGCTCATGCTGATTCCCTTGCAATTTGACGCGAACTAACACAAGGATCTCGTACCACAGTAGCAAGAGTACCAATTTCCGTTTCGTCATTAATAACTTTCCTTTGCCGGATATGTTTCAGACGCGTTAAAGATCCAGTTGTTCCCAATTTATCACACACATATTTAAATGTACGATGTGTAGGGAGAGTACGTTGAGGATTTCTTTCAGCGTATAAGTCTCTAGCTCTCACTGAATTTCTCTGGCATTCTCCGAAATGAGAAACACATCGACTTGTTCTTCGAAGGAATACATCATTCACATTCGCTTGATTCGACGATACTAGTCTTGTTCCTATTAGTGTTGTATTGCGAAACAGTCTAATGGTATATACATGTCAAAGGCATGTTACATGGCTAAGCCGTATTCGGCGAATATTTACTATTTGCACGATATTTGAGAGAGAATTGTCAGAGCATGTACTTCGATATGTGCCAAACTGATAACTAATACCACTCAATCCATGAGAAGAACATTGCAGCACTGCATTCATACCAAAGGTCATTACTTCGGAGACTTTCTGTAAATGGACGTTCAAGCCACCTTTTTGACCTTCGTTGACCGTCAAGGACCTTACTGTCACACACCATTGGATTCTTCTCGATAGCCGCAGTCGGAAAACAAGTACCAAAGTATAGCATCCCATTTAAAGAAAACAAATTTGACCTTCATATATCTGACGCGACCTCACCTAGCACCAAAAAACCAACGTCATGTTATGGCCCCCGTTGTCCCATGGAACATTTGTCCCACAAACTTTTTAGCTAGTATCATACTTTCGGAGTTATTCTAGGTGGCAACAGTTAGTGACTCACCCTGTCTATAATATAATTAATCGTCTTTGGAGTTATGTTATGAATTACGAGTGCATGATTTGGCACTATGACCAGCTTCTTATATATTGGAGTATACAGGGTGATTCAAAAAGAATACCACAACTTTAAAAATGTGTATTTAATGAAAGAAACATAATATAACCTTCTGTTATACATCATTACAAAGAGTATTTAAAAAGGTTTTTTTTTCACTCAAAAACAACTTCAGAGATGTTCAATATGGCCCCCTCCAGACACTCGAGCAATATCAACCCGATACTCCAACTCGTTCCACACTCTCTGTAGCATATCAGGCGTAACAGTTTGGATAGCTGCTGTTATTTCTCGTTTCAAATCATCAATGGTGGCTGGGAGAGGTGGCCGAAACACCATATCCTTAACATACCCCCATAAAAAAAAATCGCAGGGGGTAAGATCAGGGCTTCTTGGAGGCCAGTGATGAAGTGCTCTGTCACGGTCTGCCTGGCGGCCGATCCATCGCCTCGGGTAGTTGACGTTCAGGTAGTTACGGACAGATAAGTGCCAATGTGGTGGCGCTCCATCCTGCTGAAATATGAATTGTTGTGCTTCTTGTTCGACCTGAGGGAACAGCCAATTCTCTAACATCTCCAGATACTGTAGTCCAGCTTTCTGTTGAGCGGTCGCCATCTTAGCATCAACTGACGCTGACGCCTAGTCAACAGCGCCTCAAGCGAACAAATGTACAACTAAATGAAACTTTATAGCTCCCTTAATTCGCCGACAGATACTGCTTAGCTCTGCCTTTTGTCATTGCAGAGTTTTAAATTCCTAAAGTTGTGGTATTCTTTTTGAATCACCCTGTATTATCACTTCCTGCTCTGGCAGTAATAAGCCTGTCTGCACACATTATTCTGAATGTGAATGTCTTATGGGTCCCTTGTGGCCGTACTCCTGTTTTGGAATTTTTCTAATGTTTTAAGGATTGTGTTACTCTGGATACTGCCCAGTTGCTGTGCGGTTTTATGTTGTTGTTTCAGTAGTGTAACCAGCGGTGCGCGTCGACCGTTGTAGCTGATCGTTTAACTGCAGCACGACGCCTTGGCAGCGGCCAGTTTGAATTGTAACCGATAGCGCAGTCGCTGTGTTTATCGGTAGACTCCAGCTCTTCGGAGAATTTAAGTTGAATGTTTTATTATTTGTTCCTGGTGACGCCGTTCCTTTCAGCTTTCATTCAGGCTCGATATGAGTTGTAGTTTCCGTGCACATCTGATGTGCCATTAATTGCCACTGAAATTTGGTATTACCCGAAAGATTCCTTTCATTGCACTAGGTTTTTAATATCTTATTCAGAAAAAGAAATTGTGAGTTGTTTCTCCTGTTATATCTTAAATGGTGTCCTACTTCTGTGGGAGTTTTTCCTCAGTAAACCATTTATTGTTTGTATGGTTCTTAAGATTTCTGTAAAGAGAGTTTTAAAATTATGGTCCACACGTTTGGGATGGGCTTTCACGCCCGTAGATATTTTGTCTGTTTGGAACTGTTTCAAATGCTTGGGCAAATATGTATATTACTCTACGGTAACAGCAGTTTGCTGTTGTCATGCAATTGTTAAATAAAATCTGTTGGGAATTACAAGCCAGAGTTTGTGTTTGATTGGTAATTATTGCCTTGTCTTTATTGAGTTGAACTACCCTTGAACGTGTGTCCCACGACTCAGTATGTATTCATTTACACAACTACATACAGCTGACACTCAACCACTCGTCTGTATTAAAGCTGTTAATTCAGTTCTTGAATTAAATTCAACTGCCACTATTCATTTCAGATTCTGATGTCTTCTTGTGCTGTAAACATATGGCATTAGATGCATTCCTGGTTGTGTCTCCAAGAACTGGCATAGTGTAAAGCAGTTAGAAGTGACTGAGTGTCGACGTCAGCTGCTTTACAAATCTTTCTGTCTTTCTCATAGCGCTTGCACTGAAACAGGATGTGATTTGCATCACCAGTTGTTACTTCATCTTATTAACAGCAGGGTGTTAACAATACGCCGATTCTATGTAAATGGGCGGGGAAAGCTCCATGATTGAGACGCGTTGTCCCAATGGCAACTATTACTTTGTTTAAATGCCTGGAATTTGTAATCCATGCCTGTCTTGGTTGAACGGTTGTATACTTGCAAACTTTTACCACTTGTTTTTTGACAATCAGATTATTTTCGTGGTTGTACTGTAGTGCTTTCTTTGTCATCTTGTCGTTCATATTTGACTGGATATCGGTTACACGCTCACTTGAGCAAATATATCTCTGTTGCTGACTCAGTTCGTTTGTCGCCGACGGAAGGAGAAAAACAAATATTCGTCTTCGACCTTATTGTCTTAGTGAGGGACGGAAGTCAGAAATGAATTAGCATTTCTTTCTGATTTTTTTAAAAAATATAGTAGTGGTTTGATAAGAAATTTCGTGTCGCCCACATTATTTCGAGATCAACCGTAATTTATAATATCTTTGTTTCAAGATCAGGATTCAGAAATCATATTTATGAGATGAGAAACTAGAGTAAGTTAAAAGTTGTCATTACATTTTATTATACTCTACCTAGCGACAGGTTGGCGACACGCCGTAATGAAGGACACGAAATATTTAAAGGTAATTTGGAGTACTAATAATAATGAATTTATATAAAACCAATCAGTGAATATTTTTATTTCAAGAAAAAATTCATCAGCTATACGATAAGGATAAATACGCACCAACATAAATGGAAAGAGACAATGATCAACAACCAAAAAGAAAAAGATGACGAACATTGCCAGATGAAAAAGATGCAAGTTAAACTTTTCCGGTTACTACAAAATTAGTGCCAAGTTAATTGCAGGCGTAATTTTGGTAGTGTATGTACTGCACAACAGCTTTTATTTCTTCGTCACTAGAGTGGCGGTAGCTAAGCAATATACGCGTATTTGAGTTAACGGCAGAAGCTGAACTGAAGAAGATATTGTTGTAAACGAACGTGCATGCAGTTGCAAGCAGTACTGAATTATAACAATGATAATGTGAACTGATAATTATAAGAAAATTAATCTGTATTGTTAATATAATATTGATTCTTTATCTGTGTGGACCATATAATAATTCCAATAACTGTTATGAAAACCGTCCCAAGTTGCACGGAACAACATTTATTTATTGATGAACGTTTTCGGATTGTTTTCCCATTATCGGATCAGCCAGGAATGTAAGTCTTGCTTTACACCAGTCAGTTGAAATTGGTCATTAAATCAGTAACTGCGAAAATAGATAACGTGATCTCCGTACGTGCACATGGCTAACCGTCAGAGCTGTTATTAATTTCATGGCTAAGTTTCTGCTTGTACAACTGGTGTAACGCAAGTTTTACATTTTTGTCTGATATGATAACTGACACACAGTCCGAAACCGGTCATCAATAAATGAATATTCTTCCTGTGCAACTTTCGACGGTTTTCATAACCGGTATTGGAATCACAAATTAAGTTGCGCATCTGTTCCAACCCCAGCATGCTACAGGTACAAATGTACAATAATTGATAAAAAGTAGATACGGGCACATTCCTAAGGTGCTCGAACAATTCACAAAACCTGTTGATTACGAAGATAGTCTGTTGTAAAGGAGCTTAACAGTCGAAGTTAATAATTGGCAAAACTTCAAAAGATTTGAGCCACATCACAAAAAGAATTGACGCTAAATAATAGTATGTAACGGAATAAAATATGTAGATAGAAGGCATAAAAGAAGTTTTAACACTAATGTCGGGTAACATGAGCAAAATTTGGACGAAAATGTCCAATAATAGTAACGAATTGTGAAGAGCAGATTAATGATTGGAGATTTGAAAATCTGAGATTCGAGAACGAGAGAGAGAGATCTTTTGTGCGCACGTATTATAAAAATGTGTGTGTGTGTGTGTGTGTGTGTGTGTGTGTGTGTGTATGTGTGTTCCAAATCTCCATCTAAACTACTCGACCAATTTCAACAAACTTGGTACAGACATCCCTTACAACCACGCAAACATCGCTGTAGGGTTAAGAACCACCTACCTATCACAGTTCAGGAGATATGATGACATAAACAATGACATGCCGCATCATGCACGACTTTTAAATTTATTGGTTGTTTTCTACTGACTCTATTCGCAACATATTTGGCAGACAGTATCCACATAAGCCGCTGAATACACCTACACAAATACGTATGTCATTGTAAGACATATAGTTCAAGACGTAAGACTTCATAAACACTGAGATGAGCGAAAAAAATGCCCCATCACCCATGCAGTTTTAACACATTTATTATTCACTGCTAAAGTAGACACTCCTACAGTCGAACCAGCTAACGGAAAGCCCTGACGCTTGACAGCACATTTGACAGTTTTCAGCTGCGAAACCGTCTATACAGCTAAGAAGAGGCGTTGCCATAGAGACGTTTACAAATTTGCGTACAGAAACGGCGCCCAGAGTACAGAAATTCTGTCGGACCATGTTACACAGCCTATACAGGAGTACCTGTAAGGTTTCGTTTCTAATAGAACATTGGCAAAACGAATACACGGGCAACGCCGGGCTTGTCAGCTAGTAATTTACAAGTTAGACAAAACAGATGCAGGTGTAGTTAGAACAGAGCCATGAGGAGACTGGATGGCCGCTCCATAGACGTAGAGTGTGAGCCAGTGCCCTCGGCTGCGCAGTCACGATGCGCCGCAGCCGTGTCAGGAGAATCGGGCCGAGATATTCATCCTGCTACAGAGCCCACCAGTCGAAAGGCCTGCTCCCTTCCATTCGTCTTCTCCCTCCCGCGGCCGCTCATGCGTGACAAAGTTAATAATGTAACAAAATAAAAGGAGCGGCCAGATAGAGGCTGCGGCCAGAGATAAAGCTTTCTGTTTGATTCCCCGAGCGGAGCGACCATAATACGTGAGGTCCCGATCACGATCGGACCATCAGCTGGAGCGCTCCGTGCGCGCTCTTTGTACAGCTCTAATGCCCCAGGAGTACGGGACTCGGTCTGTGTGTGCGGGCTCCTCTGTCTGGATGCCTTACGGCGCAACAGCCTGTCGTAATTTTGCTAATAAGCCGTCCGACAGTTGGTCGAAGACAGCATAGCCTATGTGTTATCTTCCAAGTAGAAACTTCGCAGGTATTTCCGAGAGACTAGCCGCTAGCGGTTCTACACCTGTTACAAAACCGAAACGAGAGACGTAGAGATTATGGAACGTTTCTATTAGTTATTAATTGATTCATCAGATTACGTTTATTTAAATCATCGTGACAATCATTTTATTACGTTTTTTGATGTACTGTTTTAAGCATAATTTTACAATATTTATGATATTACTTTTTTCTTACTTCTATTTATACCTTCTACTATCACTCTAACATTTCTTTCGCTAATTATACTACTTAATAAGTCACAGCTGCAAAATACTAACACGAATTCTTTACAGACGAATGGAAAAAGTGGTAGAAGCCGACTTCGGGAAAGATCAGTTTGGATTCTGTAGAAATATTGAAACACGTGAGGCAATACTGATCTTACGACTTATCTTAGAAGAAAGATTAAGGAAAGGCAAACCTACGTTTCTAGCATTTGTAGACTTAGAGAAAGCTTTTGACAATGTTGACTGGAATACTCTCTTTCAAATTCTGAAGGTGGCAGGGGTGAAATACAGGGAGCGAAAGGCTATTTACAATTTGTACAGAAACCAGATGGCAGTTATAAGAGTCGAGGGGCAAGAAAGGGAAGCAGTGGTTAAGAGGGGAGTGAGACAGGGTTGTAGCCTATCCCCGATGTTATTCAATCTGTATATTGAGCAAGCAGTAAAGGAAACAAAAGACAAATTCGGAGTAGGTATTAAAATCCATGGACAAGAAATAAAAACTTTGAGGTTCGCCGATGACATTGTAATTCTATCGGAGACAGCAAAGGACTTGGAAGAGCAGTTGAACGGAATGGACAGTGTCTTGAAAGGAGGATATAAGATGAACATCAACAAAAGCAAAACGAGGATAATGGAATGTAGTCGAATGAAGTCGGGTGATGCTGATGGAATTAGATTAGGAAATGAGACACTTAAAGTAGTAAAGGAGCTTTGCTATTTGGGGAGCAAAATAACTGATAATGGTCGAAGTAGAAAAGATATAAAATGTAGACTGGCAATGGCAAGGAAAGCGTTTCTGAAGAAGAGAAATTTGTTGACATCGAGTATAGATTTAAGTGTCAGGAAGCCGTTTCTGAAAGTATTTGTATGGAGTGTAGCCATGTATGGAAGTGAAACATGGACGATAAATAGTTTGGACAAGAAGAGAATAGAAGCTTTCGAAATGTGGTGCTACAGAAGAATGCTGAAGATTGGATGGGTAGATCACATAACTAATGATGAAGTATTGACTAGAATTCGGGAGAAGGGGAGTTTGTGGCACAGCTTGACAAAAAGAAGGGGCCGGTTCGTAGGACATGTTCTGAGGAATCAAGGGATCACATATTTAGCATTGGAGGGCAGCGTGGAGAGTAAAAATCGTAGAGGGAGACCAAGAGATGAATACACTAAGCAGATTCAGAAGGATGTAGGTTGCAGTAAGTACTGGGAGATGAAGAAGCTTGCACAGGATAGGGTAGCATGGAGAGCTGCATCAAACCAGTCTCAGGACTGAAGACCACAACAATAACAATTATACTACGGCATTATGTTTGTCACCTAGTGGTATTAAAACCACGACGACATCTTGTGCCACTTCTACAACTCGCGTTTTTCTATAACAACAGAAGATGGACAAACCCCTTTCCTTAGCATTCTAGCAGGCATCAGACCAGGACGTATTTTGTCACCATTCCTTTTCACATTAGTCATGGGTGTCATAATGAGAAAAACGATGGACAACTGCAACACGGGCATACGGTGGAATGAGAAATCTGTGCTTAAGGATCTGGAATTTGCAGATGACATCGTTCTTCAGACAGAAACATCACAAAGTTTACAACAAATGTCTGCCAGGTGGGATGGAATGGCCATTACTGTAGGGCTGAAAATAAAAATTCAAATTTTATGATGCAAGAATATACTGACCGATTTCCATATGTGACAGCCTTATCTGCGATAATGAGAACGTAGGTGCACGTACAAACAGCAGAATTGGGAAGGCTTCTTCAGCCTTTCAACGAAAGCGCTCTCCCACAAAACTTGGGCTGTACTGACCTTTCATCCTACCGATGACCATATCTGTATGTGGGACCTGGAAAATGTCAGTAAAATCAGCACACAATCTCAACGTTTTCCATCAGGGACGCTTGAGGCTAACTTTTAAGATCAGTTCTCGCGACTACATGACTACATTTCAAATGATGAAGTAATGAAAAGACGTGCTCAAGCACACTAGACGAAATCGTAGCTGAAAGAAGCTTGAAGCTTTTCAGGCATGTTCTACGCATAAAAGATGTAAGAATCTGCAAATCAACACTGTTGTGGAAACCAGTGGATGCTTACAGAAGTAGAAGCAGATCTCATACCAAACGAACTTTTGTAAGGGATCTTCAGTGCATGGACATGAAATGTTCAAATGTGTGTGAAATCGTATGGGCCTTAACTGCTAAAGTAATCAGTCCCTAACCTTACACACTACTTAACCTAAATTATCCTAAGGACAAACACACACATCCATGCCCGAGGGAGGACTCGAACCTCCACATGGACATGAAATGGGAACAATCTGAAAACCTGGTAGCTGATAGAGTTTGCTGGAGATAGCTTGGTGACCAGTAAGACACCTAACATTGGAGGAACTAAGTCTAATTAAGTCTAATTACTAATGCCGCCACCTCCATTGTGCTACAGCAAAAAGTATCACCAAAATTGACGTTACTAAATACTAGTACTTATATTATACTCCTGCTAGATGACTGTCGATACTATGCGATCGCAGTACATGTATTGTCTTTCAACTCCACTCTCATCTTCTGTTTAATACAAAGACATACAGGTTTAAATATTACTGGGTTGAACGGTTTCTCTTCTCTTCATATTATTAACCACAGTGCTATCTAGTCCAGCAAAATATTGCTACTACAGGCTGCAAAGAGACAGAACAGGGTGTGTCACCGATATTTTATTAAGAGCCAGTAATTTGTTTCGTTCTTATCGAGTACGCCTGTGCCCACCCACCATAGTTCTATTACGGTCCCAGGCGACCGTGAAACTATAGGACATATTTCTCATCTCCTGGTCTAGAGACTCTCTTAATACACTTCTCCTCTTCTTGTTAGCACAGTGTCGCAGAACCCAGTCCGTGTCACAGTCCACTTGCTCCAGGCCTTAGGGATGAACGCTATCCCTTTGTGTGTGTGTGTGTGTGTGTGTGTGTGTGTGTGTAAGTCTTCTAACTGCTTTGATACCGCTCACTAAGAATTCCTCTGTCGCGCCAACCTGTTCAGTCCATAGTAGCACTTACAAACTACGTCCTCAGTGATTTACTGGATGTATTCCAATATCCGTCTTTCCCTACGGTTTTTACCATCTACAGTTCCCTCTGGTAACATGGCGGTTATTCCATGATCCATTGACACGTTCTATCACTCTGTACTTTCTTCTTGTCAGTGTTTTCCCATATATTCCCTTTTTTGCCTCCTCTGCGAAGAACCTCTTTATTTCTTACCTTATCAGACCACCCACTGATTATCAGCATTATTCTGTACAACCGCACTGAAAATGCTTCAGTTCTCCTCTGTTCCGGTTTTATCCCTGTCCGTAATTCACTAACATGCAAATTAAGGTCTGTGTTTGACACCAGTAGACTTCTCTCGGCCAGGAACGCTCTTTTTGCCAGTGTTTGTCTGCCTTTTATGTCCTCCTTGGTCCATCCATCATGGGTTACTTTGCTGCCTAGGCATCAGAATTCCTTAGCTTCGTCTACTACGTGAACTCCAAAACTGATGTTAATTTTCTTGCTGATCTCATTTCTGCTGCTTCTCATTATTTTTGTCTTTCTTCATTTTACTTTCAATCCAATTTTTGTAATCGTTAGATGGTTCTTTCCATTCAACAGAGGCTGTAATTCTTCACTTTCACTCAGGATACAATATTATCAGCGAATTTGATCACTGATATCATTTTGCCTTGAATTTTAGCAACACTCTTGAACCTCTCTTTTATTTCCTTCGTTTCTTCTTCGATATATAGATTGAACAGCAGGCTCGAAGGTCAACATCCCTGTTTTACACCATTTTTAATCCGAGCACTTCATTTCTTTCAGACTTATTGTTCTTGTACAGTCGTGGACAAAACGAGTTAGACCCCTCGCCTTTTCGTTATACTGATCCGCACAGCTTTAAAGTTTGCTACACAGCATGACAGGAAAAGCAACGAAGTGCTACCAACATACTATGCACAGGCGTGAAATTGAAAAACTATCCGAATTTTGTCAGACTGTTTCCAATCATGTGTAAGACTATATTAATGCTGATTTGTGTGTCAAACACAACACGTAAATATAAGATATACATGAGAGAAGAAACGCTTATTAGTATGAACTGTACAAATAAAAATGAATTTCACCTTATCGAGATAACACAACTGTTTTAGTAAGACAAAGTATCCCAGATCGTTACGAATGAGCAAAATATTATGCGCATTCGGCCGCAAAACGGTCTGTGTCAACGTTCAGACCAGTCATACTGGATTACCGTCGCTGACCTACAATGAAAGTGTGCAAATTTAGCAATGCGTGAAGATTCATAACAAAATTCAGTTAAAAATCATTCAGTGCCACCAATAAGTCAATTCAATTATTGACAGAAGCGGAAAAAGTAGGCAGTAACGAGTATGAAATTCTACAAGATTTTCATATTTACATCCACAGGGCGCCGGTGCAGAATACAGATGGCAATAAAACGTATTGGGGGAGCGAGAATTTCTTAAAATTTCTTTACTGATAGTCTGTCCGCGTCCATCGAGATTAAAACCGAAAACAAACCAGACCTCCCTTGCAGTAGCAAACACCTTTCACTACGCTAGCAGACAACCCAGGTAAACAGCCCTCTATTATTATCCCAGACATGAATAAGCCGGCAATTTCGCAATGAAAGTGGCAAAATGATCTGCAGTTTCTGTTGCACAGCGCTTCCTGGACTCAAAAACATGAATTTTGTACCCTTATGCCACCGCTTGTGTGACAATCATTCGGGATGTTTATCGAAATAACAAAATACCGTTATTAGCGAGTAAATTTAGTACGATAATTGTGCACCACCACAGGAAATAAGCGGCTACATAGCTGCCAGACGTATTCTACAATGTTTAGAATTCTCCATTAGACACGCGACAGCCAGAAAACGTTCATTAGCCGAAGTGTTTCTTCATTTCTAAAACGCGGTGGCATAAATACTGGGATCCGAATTACCACACGTATAGGCAAATGGATTTTATTTGCATTCCTGTAAACGTGATGCTGATGTATCGACTGCAACTATAACATTTCGAATAAAGAGTAGGGGAAATTATTTATGCGGCCCTCATCTTCAGTAACTGTCGTAACTATTTTCGTTGTTAGGATTTCGTCACCTAAATCGGCAAAAATGGAGCCCTATTATTCTCAGTTTCTTGACCGTTTATCTGTCTACCCAACCCTTAATACCCGTTTACCTCGAGTACGGGTAGACATAATAAGCGGAAATGTATCGCACTTCCTGCGGTATACGGTCCCTTGGTGGTGTAAAAAGGGAGTTTCTATGTCAACGCAATCTAAAGATACGGCCGTTTATGTAAAGAAAATTTACGCGGACGGTCAAAAAATGGCTAGAACTATGCGACCAAACTGCTTATGTCATCAGTCCCCTAGACCTAGAACTATTTAAACCTACCTAACCCGAGGACATCACAAACATCCATGCCCGAAGTAGGATTCTAACCTGCCACTGAAGCAGCCACGCGGTTTGTGACTGAAGCGCCTAGAACCGCTCGGCCACCGCACCCGGCCATACGCTTTTCACTTCATGTCCAATGATAATATATATTGTATAGTGAGGATAAACTGTATTCGCCAGCAACTCAGATCATTTGATCACGGAACTTTTACGAAGCTACATTAAAATTTTTTTCGAAGTCGTCTGCAATATCCACTTATAAACACCCTAGGAACGTCGTATCCGATATCCACTTCTGAAGACGCTAGCAGAAGCTGCAGTACCATAACAAGTAGTTAAGAATTTATTGTTGTTGGTCCATGCATGACACTGTATTTCAGTATCAATTTAACGCACCTAGGTGTTTGTCTATGGCTGAAAATATTGAACAAAAAATAAATGAACAGCAAACAACTTCGATTTTCAAATCAAACGTAACTCACATGTCGCAAACACAACGTAATTTCGTTGTTACATCTACATGGCTACATATACAGGATGTCTTTGCAATCCAGACTTACGTGCCTGACAGAGGGTTCATCGAACCACCTTCGGACTGTTTCTCTACCGTCCCACACTTTAACACCGTGCGGGCAAAAGGACCACTTAAATCGTTTCTTAAGAGCCCTGAATTACATTATTACTATGGTCATTTCTTCCTGTGTAAGTTACCGAGGAAATAATGTTTTGGCATTCAGAACAGATGTTGGTGACTGAAATTTCGTGAAAAGATCTCGCGGCAACGAAAACCGCTTTTGTTTTCATGAATGTCACCCCAATTCGCTCATCAAATCTGGGACGCTCTCTCCCCTATTTCGTGACATTACAAATCGTGCTACCGTTCCTAGGACGTTTTTGGCGTGCACCGTCAATCACGTCTGTCAAGGATCCCTTACCGCGCAGGAATATTATAGCAGTGGACGGACAAACGTATTGTAGGCAGTGTTTTCAGTAGACCTGTTACGTATTCTTAGTGTGCGGCCAATACAACACAGTCTTTTGTTTGCCTTCCCCACAAAAGTATGTTTGCGATTGTTCCAGTCTAAGTTTTACTCGATACTGAGATGAATTGACAGCATTTCGACTTGTGTTTTGTCGTGTAACTGAAAGTCAACTATTGTTATAGGACGCAGCTTTCGTGTTTAATGTATTCCTCATTCAATAGAGTACACTCCTCGTACACTGCACGTAACTGTTTCAAAGTATTACATTGTTACTGATGTTACCAAGTTGCAGTGGTCATCTAAGCTTCCCGTTTTGAGAGAAAGAAAAATATTATAGCGAAATATGGAAACTAAGAAGCGGACTATCAAAATAAACAAACATTTCCGGTTCAAGTCGTTGCAGTAGGTCTACTACACAGTAACGTAAATTAGGAGCAAAGTCCATTAGTAGATCGTTATCAGGAAAACCACCCCTCATAATGCAAACTGCCACTACAAGAATTTTCTAAACATGTCAATGAGTAGTCGAGGAAAGTGGACGCATTCTGTCAACTGAATCGCAACGCACGCCACTTTAAACGAGGGGATCCACCAAGTGTCAAACCCAGATCTTGCTGAAACGTCGCTCAGTGAGAGAGGGGCCAAAGAAGCGAACACGTGTCTCGGCTTATCTGCATACACTCGACCGCTTCTGAGAAAACGACGGTCAAAGTTTTCAATGCGCTGTTGCCATAGTGTAGACACCTTTTAGCATGTAAGGATTCAATTGAAGCTGTGGCTCAGCGGCTACCGGTAGCGACTTCAGACTTTTGGGCTGCGAGTTCGGAATGCCAGCACGGTAGCTCAGCGTTTTCGGTCAGATGGCTGCGTGCTCTCTGTAATAAAAAAAATGAGTCAAGGAATCAACGATCAACTTCAACGGATGTCTTGTGACGTCCGCCCAGACCAAACACAACGAACTATATCAAACAAATTGAAGAAGAAGAAAGGAAAAGAAAAGAAACCCGGTCGTTTCCTTCCCCCCCCCCCCCCCCCCCCCCGCTCACTATGTAAATCATCTACTAACGTTTTTTCCAATTGATGTTGTAACAATGTTGTCGTTAATCGTCAGCTAATTTACTGTGGATGAAAGAAGTTAAAAAAATAAACGAATGAGAAAATTATGTGAAATATTTGTGAATGTCCTTGCAACGTTACAGGTTGTAAGGAGGTTCAAAAATATTTCCCATTATTTTCTCATTCGTTTATTATTTTTTTAAATTCATTAATTATACAGAAAGTTAACTGACGAATAACGACAACATTATCTCAACATAAATTGGAAAAAATATTCGCGGATAATTCTGATAGAGAGAGAGGAAAAAATAATAATAAAAAACCCAATATGGTCTCCAACTCGGGAATCAAAGTTAAGAGGGAACGACGGTATCCACTGAGCCACCGCTTCAATTGCATTCTCGGACGCAAAAGGTATCTACGCTATAGCAACAGCGCGTTGATAACATTGACCGTCGTTTTCTCGGAAACGGTCGAGTGTCTGCAGATAAGCCGAAATACCTGTTCGCTTATATTGTCCTCTCCTTCACTGAGCAAAGTTTCCGGACACTCAGCGTATGGCACCTGGCGAGTTCCCCTCGTTAGTGAGTCGCTTCTTACGCCCGGCGAGAACTATGTATGCCTCAGAGTAAACTGCGCCACTTGGAAACACTGCGAGCGAGGATAAACACTTTTTCCTTCTTATAAGACAACCGTCTACAGCTAAAATTAACCGAGTGTTCTTCAGGTTGCGATAAGCCGAAATACCTGTTCGCTTATATTGTCCTCTCCTTCACTGAGCAAAGTTTCCGGACACTCAGCGTATGGCACCTGGCGAGTTCCCCTCGTTAGTGAGTCGCTTCTTACGCCCGGCGAGAACTATGTATGCCTCAGAGTAAACTGCGCCACTTGGAAACACTGCGAGCGAGGATAAACACTTTTTCCTTCTTATAAGACAACCGTCTACAGCTAAAATTAACCGAGTGTTCTTCAGGTTGCGATAAGCCGAAATACCTGTTCGCTTATATTGTCCTCTCCTTCACTGAGCAAAGTTTCCGGACACTCAGCGTATGGCACCTGGCGAGTTCCCCTCGTTAGTGAGTCGCTTCTTACGCCCGGCGAGAACTATGTATGCCTCAGAGTAAACTGCGCCACTTGGAAACACTGCGAGCGAGGATAAACACTTTTTCCTTCTTATAAGACAACCGTCTACAGCTAAAATTAACCGAGTGTTCTTCAGGTTGCGATAAGCCGAAATACCTGTTCGCTTATATTGTCCTCTCCTTCACTAAGCAAAGTTTCCGGACACTCAGCGTATGGCACCTGGCGAGTTCCCCTCGTTAGTGAGTCGCTTCTTACGCCCGGCGAGAACTATGTATGCCTCAGAGTAAACTGCGCCACTTGGAAACACTGCGAGCGAGGATAAACACTTTTTCCTTCTTATAAGACAACCGTCTACAGCTAAAATTAACCGAGTGTTCTTCAGGTTGCGATAAGCCGAAATACCTGTTCGCTTATATTGTCCTCTCCTTCACTGAGCAAAGTTTCCGGACACTCAGCGTATGGCACCTGGCGAGTTCCCCTCGTTAGTGAGTCGCTTCTTACGCCCGGCGAGAACTATGTATGCCTCAGAGTAAACTGCGCCACTTGGAAACACTGCGAGCGAGGATAAACACTTTTTCCTTCTTATAAGACAACCGTCTACAGCTAAAATTAACCGAGTGTTCTTCAGGTTGCGATAAGCCGAAATACCTGTTCGCTTATATTGTCCTCTCCTTCACTGAGCAAAGTTTCCGGACACTCAGCGTATGGCACCTGGCGAGTTCCCCTCGTTAGTGAGTCGCTTCTTACGCCCGGCGAGAACTATGTATGCCTCAGAGTAAACTGCGCCACTTGGAAACACTGCGAGCGAGGATAAACACTTTTTCCTTCTTATAAGACAACCGTCTACAGCTAAAATTAACCGAGTGTTCTTCAGGTTGCGATAAGCCGAAATACCTGTTCGCTTATATTGTCCTCTCCTTCACTGAGCAAAGTTTCCGGACACTCAGCGTATGGCACCTGGCGAGTTCCCCTCGTTAGTGAGTCGCTTCTTACGCCCGGCGAGAACTATGTATGCCTCAGAGTAAACTGCGCCACTTGGAAACACTGCGAGCGAGGATAAACACTTTTTCCTTCTTATAAGACAACCGTCTACAGCTAAAATTAACCGAGTGTTCTTCAGGTTGCGATAAGCCGAAATACCTGTTCGCTTATATTGTCCTCTCCTTCACTGAGCAAAGTTTCCGGACACTCAGCGTATGGCACCTGGCGAGTTCCCCTCGTTAGTGAGTCGCTTCTTACGCCCGGCGAGAACTATGTATGCCTCAGAGTAAACTGCGCCACTTGGAAACACTGCGAGCGAGGATAAACACTTTTTCCTTCTTATAAGACAACCGTCTACAGCTAAAATTAACCGAGTGTTCTTCAGGTTGCGATAAGCCGAAATACCTGTTCGCTTATATTGTCCTCTCCTTCACTGAGCAAAGTTTCCGGACACTCAGCGTATGGCACCTGGCGAGTTCCCCTCGTTAGTGAGTCGCTTCTTACGCCCGGCGAGAACTATGTATGCCTCAGAGTAAACTGCGCCACTTGGAAACACTGCGAGCGAGGATAAACACTTTTTCCTTCTTATAAGACAACCGTCTACAGCTAAAATTAACCGAGTGTTCTTCAGGTTGCGATAAGCCGAAATACCTGTTCGCTTATATTGTCCTCTCCTTCACTGAGCAAAGTTTCCGGACACTCAGCGTATGGCACCTGGCGAGTTCCCCTCGTTAGTGAGTCGCTTCTTACGCCCGGCGAGAACTATGTATGCCTCAGAGTAAACTGCGCCACTTGGAAACACTGCGAGCGAGGATAAACACTTTTTCCTTCTTATAAGACAACCGTCTACAGCTAAAATTAACCGAGTGTTCTTCAGGTTGCGTCAGATATTTCAGAAATGTTTCTTGCAATAGGCCTGCCGTATATGCAGAACGTAAACATTTCATTTCATGTAATATTTATCAGGATAAGACATGACAAAAGCGAACCAGGCCCTTTTGAGAAAAATTACAGAGTCTAAGTTGCTCCACTATGTAACGATACGGGTACAGGATTGCGATCTCACGTTTATGCGATCGATTTCCGTGTTACACATACTTGGCCATTGCGTTGTGGCTGCAGTCGTGAAGCAGGCAGTCTGTTTCCTACTAGCGCTGTTTTCGCAGCAGGTATTAACCGCGACGAATCATTCAGTCAACGCTAAACGGCCCATCTGGCTGAGGCAGACAAAGGCGCTATAATAGCGCTCCACGCAGAGGGATTTTCAAATGGTTATATAGCAAGAACCATGGGTCTTCACAAGTCGACGGTGGCCAGGTGGATTAGACGAAAGGAAGAGGGTGGTAACCTGAGTGGAAGGCCTCATGGCCGTAGCCGCAAAGCAACACCAGCTCAGGATCAGCAGATACGCCGTTTCAGTGAGAACCACCCATGTGTCAATGCACGACAAATTCAGCAGACTTTGGGTCTCAATGTTAGAAGTAAGACCGTCACTCGTCGTATAAAGTAAGGTGGACCGAGAGCAAGAAGCGCTGCTGTGAAAGAAACACTGACTGTTTCCCACAGAGAAGCCTGCCTTGCTTTTGCTGCTGAGAATGTCGACAAACCTCTCTAGTTTTGGAGGCGAGTGATTTTCACGGACGAAAAAGTTTTCTCTGCGGCATCAACCGGAAAAGTACTTGTTTACCGGCCAAAAGGTACTAGGTATAATCCAAAATATATTTACACTTGCCGAAGGAGTGGCAGCGAGTCGGTAACGGTATGGGCAAGGATATCGGCCGACGGATGTGGGCTCCTGTGGGAAGCGGAAGGAAGACTCGATGCGCGCAATTACATATCAGTTCTGGAGAACATGATGCTGCCTTCTGTGACAGCAATATTTGGCGATGATCAGATCATGTTCCAACAAGATAGCTCGCCTATTCATATGGCACGTGTGGTTAAGAGGTGGTTCGATGACCATAGTAATATTACTGTGATGGAACGGCCACCTAAAGGAGGTGACATGAATCCTATTGAGAACATTTGGGCAGAAACGGTTAGAGTAATACGGGAAAAACGACAGGCAAGGTTAAGTCGCCGACAGCTTCATGATGTGATTCATGACGCTTGGAATGAGTTACTTGAATCTCTAGTTATGTGGATAGAGTTGTGGGCTCAATGCCCAACAGATTTCGAGGAGCCTATACGCGACAGTAAGCAGCATCAGCAAAGGTTTTTTTTTTTTATTTTTATTTTTTTTAACCAATCAGCTGCAACAGATGTTTCAAGTTTTTTTTACAAACGTATATTTTAAATAATTTTAAGGAAACGCAGTAAATGGAATCTGGACAAACAAATTAATTCACAACAAGATATGTAATATTTAATTTGGTAAGAGAAGAAATACTCCCGCTATATATTCATGTAGTCTCTAAAAATACATGGCACACGTGTAGGCCCTATATGCAAGAAGGGTAAAAAGCAATTCAGCACAAATGAAAAATATTGAGGAGAAGCTCGCCGATGAAGGCGTAATTAGTGAGCGAAGGTTGGGCTGGAAGTGGAGGTAAGAAGAGAAAAATCAAATACCCAATAGATTTCGAGTCGTTGTCACAGCAGAGGGCGATTGGTATATGCGATTCGGAGCAACAATAGAAGAATAGTTTTATTTACTGATTTTTGAGGCTTTATTTTGTGACGTCTAAACAGTGCTGCTTCATGAGACCCACTATTTGTCCACATGTGGCTATACATGAGAGGTGTAAAAAATTTTGAGAGGTGCCGAAGTTCTCGGGAACAGTAAGGTATTTTAGACAAGAAGATGATTTTTAGTTCATTTCGTTTTAACCATTCACAGTATGCTTTGAGATTCTAACTTCTGATTTCATTTTATAATTATGCATCTTTTCTTCAGTGAATGTGAACGGTAGTAAGTTTCAAGATATAAAGGATAACTGGAAGTTTTTAATTTGTGGAATAGCGTAATTAACAGTTCATATTTTCAACAAATCTGTATTTTTAGAACATATTAAGAAGCAAGTCAAAAATGGCATTGTGGAAAGATCAGATTGGTCTCTAAAGGGTGACGACGGTCAAATAGCAAATACAAAACTATGGGTAACATCTTGCCCATTCTTCCTGTTGCAATATGTTAATCGCCTTGCCGATTCTGGGGAGAAAGTCCGCATTTCTTACCAGCCCACCTAATTTTCAAAACACTTGCATAGCACCACTTCTCAACCTCTTCGATACTCTTTTTTTCTGATTTTCCCACAGTTCATGATTCACATCCGTACAAACGCTCATTTCCAGAAATTTCTTCCCAAAATTAAGACCAATTTTTGATACTAGTAGACATTCTTTTGGCCAAGAATGTACTCTTTGCCTGTACTAGTCCGCTTTTTATGTCCTCCTTGCTTCATTCACCAAGTCTTGTTTCGTTTCCAATGTATCAGAAATACCTTCACTTAGTGGTCCAATTTTGTTGTTTAGTGTATCTCTAATCTCATTTGTGTTAGCCCTCATTCTTTTGACTTCCTTCAGTTTACTCTTAGGTCATAGTGCATGCTCATTACACTGTTTGTTCCGCTCAGCAGGTCCTGCAATTCTTCCTCACTTTCACTGGGGATGACAATGTCATCAGCGAATTGATATCTCTTCATCCTCAGTGAATCCCACTCCTGAACCTTCCTTTTATCTCCGTCATTGTTTCTTCGATGTGTTGATTGAACAATAAGAACGAAAGACTGCATCCTTTCTTGCATCGTTTTTAATCTGAACTCTGCAGCCTTAGTCTCACACTTTTTATTTTTATCTCTTTGTTCTTGTAAGCATCGTATATAATCCACCTTACACCCATTTTCCTGAGAACTGCTTCTGCTATCAAGCGCAACTTTAGAACTACCTCTCTGGTGACTTTATCTTTCCTGAAGTCAAACTGAACATCATCAAATAGTTTTCTTTTCCATTCTTCTATATATAATTTTTGCAATGTGGATGCATGAGCTGACAGCAGAATTGTGCGACATTTATCGTATTTACTTGCTCTCACTATATTCGGGATTGTGTGGGTGTTGATTTTTGAAACTCTGCTGCTATGTCACTATACACAAAAATTCTATAAATTAAACTGATGTTTTGTGTGATTGCCATTATTTCCAGTTATTTTAGAACATATACAACACCTTAGAAATGTTATTTATGCTTTCCGCTTATGTTATCGCAGATCTTCCGAAATTTCCCTGAAGTCTGTCTCATAATTAATACACTACGTGCTCCATATCAGCTCCCATTTCTTTTTCTATCACATCATCAGACTTATCCCCATTCCCTCCATCCCCCTCCCCCTCCTCCCCCACAGCTCAATTGTGGCGTCGACATGTGTACCTGAACTATTGCTGTTAAACAATGGTTTGCTGTCGATTGTAATGACAAAAATCCTATCACTGAACTGTTTTCAGTATCCCAGTCCCTGCTCTACTTTCTAATTCGTGATAAACCCTACTCCCTATCGCCATCTGACTAGAAACCATGATCTTTCCATTTCACTTCACTGACCAGCACTATGTCTTGATTGATCGTCTGCATGTTCCTTTCCATTTCTATGGCTTTCCTAGCACATGCAGACTTCGGACGTTTCAGGCTGCAATTCGTAGGATGTTACTTTTTCGTTATTCAAACTTTTTCTCGCTGTCACCTCATCATTGGCAGTTCGCTAACGGAGATCCGAATGGGTGAGTAATCCGTAATATTTTATCAATGGGGAGATCATCACGACACTTTAGAGTTATAGACCACATTGCCCTCTGAATCCTCATGCCATGATCACTGCTAATTCTTCACTTTTAGAGACAGCTGCCAAGAGAGTGCACTGAACCTCTGTCCGCTCCTTCGCCCTTTTTGAAAAGGCCATTGACGAGTATGGCATCTTATGCCGCAATCATTCGGCCTTCATTGTTTATGATTTTTATTCGAATTTTGAGTAGTGGGACCCAGGACGTTTTGATTACTAGTCAAAGACGCTGCTCCTAGTCAATAAAAAATCATGTAAGCATATAATCAATAGATAAACATAGTTTTCTGCCCTATTTTCGTGGACAACTTTACGAAAATCTTCCAGTATCTCTCGTTGTTTGATAATGGTCCTATTCCTACGTTGTAACAATATCGTTGTGGTAGCTGAAGGTTGCTTACTTTAAGATTCAAAAACTGTCACTGACTAAAAATTTTTTCTGTTGCGTACTCCGCAACTCAATTCACTAATTATGCTGTGATTGGTCATATTCTGTTCCAACATATACCAGAGTCCAGAAAATCGATCTTTATTCGTACCGAAACTGACCAACACCATAACCTACTTGGAGGTCAGAAACGTGACAACCTCCCACATAACAGCCAAGTGTCTAGCTCCCATTTCTGTTCAAGTGTAGCAGCGTTTTCCAACTATCTTCTGGAATGGTGAACTGCTGAACGTAAAACTCTTCCAGACACGACATTCTCCCGAAAATGTTAGATAAGATATTAGCTAATAAGCTCATTGATTCGATCAGTGCAGCTTAACCCTGGACACTGACACCTCTACCAGATTCAGTTCATTCCCACTAGTAGGTAGTTCACAAGCGTCACTGGTATATTTACTTTTCGGTACGACCACCGAAGTACACTTTCGGAACTTAATCCAGCTGCGTCCTTGACTTTCTCACATTCACATTCGCTATCTAAAAATCTCCTGTGTCTGAAGGACACACTGCCTTGGGGAAAAGCCAGGTGTCACAGGATTAAAATATAATGGTGCAAGTCGACGTACATGAGTGGATGACGCAATGTCTTAATAAAAAGGTTTTCACACGACATGAAGACTGATGATTGGTTTTATCACATAGCATTCATCCAACACTGCACTTAACCGTTATATAACGCCTCCGTATCTCCTGTTAATTAAATTCTCAGCACTTCAGCTACAACCGCCACTGAAAAATTACAACATTTTGGCTGCAACTGAGAGAGCAAAAATTTTTTTTGTTAAAAAGTGCTGGGAATAAAGACAGTTCTTTGTGTATATTGAAATCGCTACGGTTTTGATCGTACACCCACACACATTGGGTTGTTGACAGTGGGATGTGGAATCTGAAGTAGAAATGGCCATTTCAGAGAGTCCAGAATGAATTGAACATCTCAGGTTCGAAATCGTATTGCTTCGTGTTTTCTGTTCGTCATAAATATAGCAGTTCTTCATTTTTCAGAGGTACTCTTAATGGTGTTGCTTATAATACACCCATAGAGTTATCTTACCAGCCATAAAGTACACATGTGAAAACGCCATCTGTGTTCTTTGTAAATTATCTTCCATAGAACTACATTATAATGATTTTCTGTGAACCAGTTAGAGGCTTGAAACGAGGATGAAATAGTGGGCCAGGTTCTTAATCTCTGTTGGGACCACGTTGTGAAACAAATCAGTGGATGTAAGAGATGTGTGCAATCCCTTGACAGAAGGAGTGACAGTTTCAGATGAGAGAAGTGGGAGGTCAGATGAAGGCAAACACATGCATCTGCATTTCCATCTCCATTAGTGCATCCAACACTACCTAATCTAACAATTGACCAGCACTGGGCAAACATAAGAATACAAGATAGTTTCTGTGTAGGAAGTGTATAGAGATGAAAAGAATGGACAGACTAGAAGAAATGGAGTATTAGGTCAAACCAATCGAAGGAATTATGACTGAGAAGAGAGAATCTGCCAGAGCCATGGCATGGAAGCCTAAAGTAGGTCTGAGGACCAAAATCCAAACCTACTCCCTTCTACATTCATCTGGAGTGTACGGGATCTAATTGGTGTAAGTGCAGATAACATGTACACACATCAGTGTCTTGGTTGTTTTCCCACTGCGTCAAAATCTTCCCATATGCGATTCACAAACTTTCCAACCTGAAGTTATATGCCTGGTTGTAACTGCACTACAAAGTATATTACGCCTGTCAGTATAGACTACCAATTTTGCGTCCAAGTATCCACACTTCAATACCTGGTCTATTTCCCAGGGGAAAATAAATGTTAATGGCTTATTTGTGTCACGTGTTCTTGGACGACTAACCAACCTAAAAACATACTACTCATAAAAGCTATAATTGTTAGTCTACAAATGAGGTAAATACTGATTTAATGTTGTTTGGTACAACATCGTCAGTCAGCAACAGAAACATCTGCACTTATATACACTCCTGGAAATTGAAATAAGAACACCGTGAATTCATTGTCCCAGGAAGGGGAAACTTTATTGACACATTCCTGGGGTCAGATACATCACATGATCACACTGACAGAACCACAGGCACATAGACACAGGCAACAGAGCATGCACAATGTCGGCACTAGTACAGTGTATATCCACCTTTCGCAGCAATGCAGACTGCTATTCTCCCATGGAGACGATCGTAGAGATGCTGGATGTAGTCCTGTGGAACGGCTTGCCATGCCATTTCCACCTGGCGCCTCAGTTGGACCAGCGTTCGTGCTGGACGTGCAGACCGCGTGAGACGACGCTTCATCCAGTCCCAAACATGCTCAATGGGGGACAGATCCGGAGATCTTGCTGGCCAGGGTAGTTGACTTACACCTTCTAGAGCACGTTGGGTGGCACGGGATACATGCGGACGTGCATTGTCCTGTTGGAACAGCAAGTTCCCTTGCCGGTCTAGGAATGGTAGAACGATGGGTTCGATGACGGTTTGGATGTACCGTGCACTATTCAGTGTCCCCTCGACGATCACCAGCGGTGTACGGCCAGTGTAGGAGATCGCTCCCCACACCATGATGCCGGGTGTTGGCCCTGTGTGCCTCGGTCGTATGCAGTCCTGATTGTGGCGCTCACCTGCACGGCGCCAAACACGCATACGACCATCATTGGCACCAAGGCAGAAGCGACTCTCATCGCTGAAGACGACACGTCTCCATTCGTCCCTCCATTCACGCCTGTCGCGACACCACTGGAGGCGGGCTGCACGATGTTGGGGCGTGAGCGGAAGACGGCCTAACGGTGTGCGGGACCGTAGCCCAGCTTCATGGAGACGGTTGTGAATGGTCCTCGCCGATACCCCAGGAGCAACAGTGTCCCTAATTTGCTGGGAAGTGGCGATGCGGTCCCCCACGGCACTGCGTAGGATCCTACGGTCTTGGCGTGCATCCGTGCGTCGCTGCGGTCCGGTCCCAGGTCGACGGGCACGTGCACCTTCCGCCGACCACTGGCGACAACATCGATTTACTGTGGAGACCTCACGCCCCACGTGTTGAGCAATTCGGCGGTACGTCCACCCGGCCTCCCGCATGCCCACTATACGCCCTCGCTCAAAGTCCGTCAACTGCACATACGGTTCACGTCCACGCTGTCGCGGCGTGCTACCAGTGTTAAAGACTGCGATGGAGCTCCGTATGCCACGGAAAACTGGCTGACACTGACGGCGGCGGTGCACAAATGCTGCGCAGCTAGCGCCATTCGACGGCCAACACCGCGGTTCCTGGTGTGTCCGCTGTGCCGTGCGTGTGATCATTGCTTGTACAGCCCTCTCGCAGTGTCCGGAGCAAGTATGGTGGGTCTGACACACCGGTGTCAATGTGTTCTTTTTTCCATTTCCAGGAGTGTATGTTACATATCGTCAGGCACCAACAGAAATATCTGCATTTATACCTGTTGCACCTGTGTATTTAAGTTCTACACACCAGTTTCAATTTTTTTTTATTTCACATTGCATTATGTCTGTGATATCTCGTTTTTTTGTTCTTTTTTCTGTACATAGAATCTTCCTAGTTTCAATTCACTCTGAAAACATTACTTCTACTTTTTAATCTGATTATGTAATATCTGTCAGGTACAAATTGTTATCTTCTGTTTCTGCACTTACTTGACTACTTGTGTTGTTTGTCTCCAGGCAACCTAACTGAGTAATCAGCTCAAAACTTTCAGAATTTATTTCTTCAGCTCCCTATTTTCAAATACAATATCTTGATATATTTTAATTTGTCATTTCTTCTGAAGGCACAGGCTCCTGTGGGAGGACCCTAACACTTCCCTAACAATTTTTCTCATTGATATTTCTCATTTGCTTACATTTTAAGTCTGTGGTACACCCATTCTTACAGAGACATATTGTGGTTTCACTATTGTGCTGTAATTTGTTCATTTTTTATTTTTATCGAGAGTACATGCTCTTTCTATTTTGTGGATCATCCCTGGTATTTTTTTCTAAACAGCTTCTTGTCTGAAATTCTTTTCTCAGCAATTTCTCAATATATTTCATCTAGATATTTTAACACTTTTACTGTTTGTAGTTACCAATGTCTGTTATTAATTCTTCTGGTTCTTTTTTATGTTTGTACAAAATTTGGTTTTCTCTGAATTTTACCTCCTGTACTTACTGTTTCTTTCAAGTGACTGTTCTGCGTTTTTTCAATAATTTTATTTTAAGAGGATACAAGAAAATAATCTGGGGATGCCTGAAAGATTAACTTTAATATGCTGCTGTTTCGCTTTCTAGTGATGCATGGTATTTTCATAACTTTTCCTTCCAGTATCTTATTATATACTTTGTGTTCCTGGGGAAAAGAATAGGAGGCAAAGTATGGTTTGTATGAAAAAATAAAAATTTCCAAAGAGTTAGGAAAATCGATGACAAATTTAATTTTTTAAATTTTATAAGTGTTTCACAATTGTATTTGCCAATGTAAATTTCACGTCAACATCTCACATTACAATTCCTTGGGTTCCCCTTTTGACAGTGCCCAATGCTTTATTAAAAGATGAAAATATTGAAATCACATCTTTGTTATTGTCTAGTGGCAGAATATAGATTTCAAATTTAATATCTGTTCTGAGTAGGTTCTACCATTTTAGAATCCATCATGATCTTAAATTTGTTTTCCATTTAGAATTTGTTAGAAATTCCACTTTTTATATTTTTCTTCTGTTTGTAGTATTTGCAAATATTGACCCATCCAAAGTTCTTGTTCCTAATGATTTTGAATGATGTAGTTAGAGACTTCTCATTTGTGCTACTATGTCAGTTAGTATAGTAATGTAGTTGAAGTTCCCAAGGTGTATCCAATTTTCTAATTTGCTCTTTAGACTGTTCATAGTATTTCCATATACAACTATTTCCACTTTTTATATTTTTCTTCTGTTTGTAGTATTTGAAAATATTGACCCATCCAAAGTTCTTGTTCCTAATGATTTTGAATGATGTAGTTAGAGACTTCTCATCTGTGCTACTATGTCAGTTAGTATAGTAATGTAGTTGAAGTTCCCAAGGTGTATCCAATTTTCTAATTTGTTCTTCCCTTTTCCTTAACTAATTAATTTCTGCATGTCAAAGGATTTTTGTGGCTTTTTCAATCTCCTTATACAGTTATCATCAATTCTGGATGCAGTGGGAATAATACAGCAGACAGCTGCATGCCAAATTTTTTTCAAACCTTTACCTAGGTTTCGAAATATAAATCTGTCTGCCTCAAAAGAAGAAATAACACCTAAAAAAACCTAAAAATAGGCTACATTACAACCAGTACAACGAATTGCAGCGAAAAGAAACATCAAAAACTACATTCAATGGAAATATAAAATAAACTTGAAAGTTACATTTTGTGTGGAAAGAGAAACGAAGACATAAGCCTTAGTCAGCAGTAAAATGATCCATATTTATATGGATCATTTTACTGTTGACTAAGTCTATGTCATAGCCAAAAGTCTTCACAACAGTAAGAAAGATACATGTAAAATCTAAGGTTAGTTGCATCATGCACGCAGACAACTAACAGGACAGAAGCGACAAGACAGCAAGAAACTTACATACAGGTGGCACTCACATAAGAAGCGGTGGCAACAACAAATACACCCTTCTCTTGCCTATGCAAAATAACTATGTCTTTCAGTTTAGCAAGGGAGTGTGCACATTGTATGAGATGCTCAGTATACGTAGAGCTATGAACGTTACCAATACTTTTACCTAATAAATGTTCTTTAAACTAACAAACAAAATGGGTAGAACATAAGAAGATTTATTGGTATGAGGATATTGCTCCACAGAGAATATAGAGGATGAACTTGAAGCAGGATGTGTAGACGATTTATGTATGAATGGTTAAGAGAAGCCCTTAATTCCACACACAGAAAAGCTACTGGTATGGATGGTATGAACGCTGAACTGCTAAAATGCGGAGGCACCCTACTGCAAAAGACATTACTACATTTATTTAATGTGTGGTGGAGAAAGGCAGCTATTCCAAACGCATTTAACAGGCAAAGGTGACGTAGCTATTTAAGAAAGGAGACCGAAATAGCTGTGAGGTACTGTGGAGGAATCAGCTCACTTGACGCCAAACACAGTTTATGCAAGAATAGTGTATACGAGGTTAAAGATTATATGTGAGAGTTTATTAGGTGAAGAACAAGTGGAATTTCGGAGGGGCAAACCGACAGTAGATGCATTATTTATAATAGAGCAAATAATAGAAAAAATAAAAACAGTATAATAGGGAAACACATTTAGCTGATAGAAACTGTGGAGAATTATGAGAAAAATAGGATAGCCACAACACCTAGTAAACGTTTTAAAAAGTTTGTATAAACACAGGACTGTAATTTTAGATCTAAATGGCACTCCAACAGAGCTTACAGCCACAGACAAAGGCATAAGACAAGAGTGCAGCATTTCACGCACACTTTTTAACATTTATTTAGATGACGCAGATGGAAGGAGATTTTTAACGAGGGAATTAAGAGTAACCGTAATTCCCGCTTGAACTGTCGTTTTTATGCAGACGACGCTACACTGCTGGTGGATAATGAAGATAAGCTACAAAGAGGAATACGTTTATTAGATAAGGTTCGTCAACAGTATCACTTGACAATTTCAGAAAAGAATGAAAAATTAATGGCTTTCACGAGAAACATCCTGAACGCACAAAAACTGTTATCAACAACAGAACAATGGAACTGGTCAAATATTTTATTTATTTAGGGTGTGACGTCGCATATGAGTATGACGAAAACACAGAGAAGAAATCAGCAAACTTCGAGAATAAATGTGTAACAACAAACATATATCTAAAAAAAAGAAGAAAGATACAAGATTGAAATTCTATAAGACAATGGCAGTTCCAATGATTGTTCATTTAAGTGATTCGAGGGTTATAAGTGAACGTCAAGAAAGTCGCATACCAGCAATGGAGAGTAAGGTTTCCAAGAGCAGCAAAATGGATGAACAATAGCTGACAGATTCAGAAATACGGAAATGAGGAAAGATGGTTCAAATGGCTCTGAGCACTATGGGACTTAACTTCTGAGGTCATCAGTCCCCTAGAACTTAGAACTACTTAAACCTAACTAACCTAAGGACATCACACACATCCATGCCCGAGGCAGGATTCGAACCTGCGACCGTAGCGGTCACGCGGTTTCAAACTGAAGCGCTTAGAATCGCACGGCCACACCGGCCGGCAAATGAGGGAAGAGCTGAATATATTTAACATCCTTAACAAAGTACAAGAAAATAGAACTAATTGGAAAGAAAATCTCTAAACAATGAGTGGAAAAAGATTACCTCTCCAGTTAAGGAGATTTAAGCCATTTGGGAGAAAAAGTCGAAGAAGACAGAGGAAGCGATGGGTACTGTAATAGGAAAAACAAAGAAAAGTTCTAATGCTTGTAGTGAAGATGAAGATGATGATGACGATGATTATGAATCTAACTTTGACTGCTCTTCCTATCTGCCCTATGTAGAAACAGGGACAGTCATTCTACATTCTTTTATAGACATGTGTGGCCTTAGATTTTACATGAATCATTTTTACTGTCGACTAAGCCTCATGGCTATGCCGAACATTTATATGGATAGTTTTACTCTTGACTTAGCCTTTTATCTTCGTTTCTCTTTTCACGCTGTACGTAACACTTAAGTTCATTTCATATTAGGTTTCCTTCCATTAGGAAGGTACATAATTTTTGATGTTTATTTTTGCTGCATGTGTGACTTCCATGTATTGGTTGTATATATCCTATTTTTAGATATTATTATTTCTTCTGAAGAGGACAGGTTTATAGCTGTCGAAACCTAGGTAAAGGTTAGAATAAACTTCTGATGTGCAGCTGATTGGCTGTACAATTCCCATTGTATACATAATTCTACCCTTGATAACTGCTGCCATGTTAAAGGTATTACATTTTGTACTTGCCCAGGTATCTGAGGTTGCTGCCAAGTATATGGACATTTCGCTTAAAATTTTAAAAACGCGTATAACTGATTTTAATTATCAGTGTATGAAACGTGGTCTGACGCTATCTTCTGTATAAGCATAGTGTTAAACAGCGTAACAAGGCCCAGTCAACATGTTGTGTCTATCATATTAGTGGACTATTATGCTAAAAAAGATAAGTTGAATGAAGAAGCGTCTATGTCTTTTTTTTTAACTGAAGCTTTCAAAGACAGGTTTAATTATTAAGTAGACAACATTTGATATATCAGTGATTGTTGTACAACCAATAACGTGAAATTACTGCCAGACACGGACTAATAACGCCTGCATACCTGCTAGTAATCAGCATGAACACAAATTCTACGGTAGGATGGTAAATAGGAGTGAAATTAGGCTTACACAAGAAGAAAAAGATGTTTTACATGAAAGTCTCAAAAATAATGTGACGCCTAGACTTACTGATCCCATTGTTATTGAAAACTTTTCTTGTAGATCTTAAAACCGTTCTTGACAATTCCAAAATAGTTTAGAATTCCATTTGAGTGCTTTAATATGTTAGAAAAAGAATGTTCTTCCATAGACAGCGTGCTGCCTCTAGAGGAGACGTTAATTAGCATTAAGAACAGTGATACTTTAATAACTAAATCAGATAAGGGAAATAATGCAAAAATCGTCCATAAGAGCAAATATATAGCTAAAGCTAACAGATTTTTTGAGGGAAATAACATCATAGAGATTGACATTGACCTGACTGCTAGAATACAAAAAGAAATTAGGAACATTTATAAATTAATAAAGTTGGTTGCAGAGTTCTGAAAAAGTCTCTCGTAAATATTACTGCCAATCCACTAGTTTGAGGAGTCAGTTTACGACAGTTCACTGTCGACAGTACTGGCAGTGATTACCATAACTTAGCCAGGTTTCTACACACAAAGCATAAACAAGCATGTGTGTTCGAAAAGGGTTTTTCGTTAAAAATTCATAACATTTCATTGACAGATTGAAAACTACTAAATATTACTCGCAGGCGAAGCTACCTCTCTTTTAAATCACTGGATTATTACGAACGTCCTACTTGACACTACTTGAGAGACTGATGAAAATAATTTGCTTCTTCACAATACGTTGACAGAACCTCACCTTCCTGAACAGCTGAACATACGTCGTTGCTTGAAGTTTATACTTAAACACAGTTTCTTTATGGGAAACAGTAAATTATTTATACAGCCATTTGGCGTAGCAATGGGAAGGACCCTTGGCGGCATTTTAACTGATAGTTTCATAAATTCCCTAAAAGAATATTTACTGTTAAAAACAGTCTTGATCACGATTTATTTATCAAGGTGACCGGTTTCGACCACTACTGTGGTTTGAAGATGACCACAGTAGTGGACGAAACCGGTCACCTTGACAAATAAATCGATACCAAGACTGTTTTTAAGAGTAAATATTTGTAACAAATTTATCACTGCCACTCCCATAATCTATTCAAAAGTCCCTAAATAAAATGGCTCTGAGCACTATGGGACTTAACATCTGAGGTCATCAGTCCCCTAGAACATAGATCTACTTAAACATAACTAACATAAGGACATCACACACATCCATGCCCGAGGCAGGATTCGAACCCGCGACCGTAGCAGTCTGCGGTTACGGACTGAAGCGCCTAGAACCGCACGGTCACCGTGGCCGGCTCAAAAGTCCCTAAAAGAATATTTCATCAAGAGTAATTCTGAGCTAAAAAGTCACATTGGCTTCAATGCTTGGTACGTTGAAGATTTAATTTTTATATTCGAAGGTAATTAGATCAACTGTTTCATACTTTCAGTCAGTCTCATAACAAAGTAGTGCCACGTGGAGTAACCACACGGCTTGAGGCGCCATGTCACGAATTGCACACGGCCCCATCCCACCGGAGGTTCGAGTCCTGCCTTGGGCATGATTGTGTGTGTTGTTCTTAGCACAAGTCAGTTTAAGTAGTGTGTAGATCTGGGGACCAATGACCTCAACAGATTGGTCCCTTAGCAATTCACACATTTGAACACCTTTCAACAAAGTAATTTGCACTAAGGAATTGCAGAACAAAAATAGTGAGTTGAATTTCCTTGATCTCACTTTGCGTATCAAACGATAAAATTGACTTCAGAATCTTTCATAACCAAACGTCTTTAGATAGCATAATCCCAGTTGATCCAGCCCATGCCCAAACACAAAACTGATCATTTTCCTTTCTGATGTTCATTGTATTTTGGTTACTCCGTTATCCCAAGAGAATTTTCGGGAAGAGATAAAGTTGATTAAAATTATAGCAAGTAATAACGGCTACGAACCGTCATTAGCAGACCGTATATTCGAAAACCGCTAAAAGTGCTCCACTCTAGGAGATGATAAACTGGATAAAGAATGAGAAGAGGGATAGTATCTCTTGTCTTTACCGTTTCTAAGAAAAATATCATGTAAGCCGCCTTCTTACTAAGAAATATGGCTCTAAAAATTCGTTTTCGACCAACAACAGTTTAGGGAAAAAATTTAATTTGCGCCTTAAAGGGTAATGACGAACCATTTTCTCATTCTGCTGTCTATAAAGTAAGGTGTAATGACTGCCACTGTTTCTATAGGGCAGACAGGAAGAGCAGTCAAAGTTAGATTCAAAGAACAGTTATTGGATAAAGGGAGCGATAACGTTCATGGATCTACTTATGCCGAGCATGTCTCTTATGCCGAGCATGTCTCTTCTATCCAGTTGGTTGTCTGTTTGTAGCCTTAGATTTTACATGGGTCATTGTTACAGTAGACTAAGCCTTTAGGCTATGCCATAGCGTTTATATGTATAGTTTTACTGTTGATTAAGTCTTATGTCTTCGTTTCTCTTTCCACACAAAATGTAACACGTAATTTTATTTTGTAAAATGTAACACGTAATTTTATTTTGTATTTCTACTGTATGTAAATTTGATGTTTCCTTTTGGTGTGCATGTGACTTCCATGTAATAGATGTAATATATCAGATTTTTAGGTGGTGTTAGTTCTTCTGAGGAAGATAGATTTATATCTGTCGAAACCTAGGTAAAGGTTTGAATCAACTTATCACATGCAAACTGTTGACTGTATGACACCCACAGCATTCTACATTTGCTTACAGCTGCCATGTTGAAAATTTTAATTATGAATTGCAATATTGTGTTATGGTGTATCAAAACTATTCTTCTCATATGATATTAAGTCTTCCTACACAGTATTTTTTCTTGTGATCTTATAGTTTTATGTTGTACTAAACTACGTTTTTCATATAGTGATCAGAATCAAAAATTCACTATTTGCACTTTAAGATTCAAAAATAGTTCATGTTTGATTTATAAAAACATAATCAGTTAATCTTCTAATGCAACATTTGGAGATGTAGTTTTGCATTTCTTTGGAGTTTTCCATGGGAAGTTGATATCAAATTGAACTTACCAAAATACATTAAATAGTGTTATGCCAATTTATTGATTTTTCATGTACTAAATAATTTCTTACTGTTAGTCTGAGATCATTATTTGCAATATGTATATTAAAATTTATAAATATAAAAAAGTTTAGTTTGTTTCCTGGTTGTCTTATTTGTAGGTTATACTAGGTTTCCTACTTTTGGGGGATTCTTCTGATTAATTTATTGGTTCTTAGGATTAATAAGGATATATATTTTACTTTTGTATGAACCAGATTTGAAAATTTTATGATCATAATACTCAGGACTAAATAATGACACAATGTGAACTGCTGGTCTATTTTTAAAAATCTACAGTTTTCTATAGCAGCTACACATATGTCTAAAAATCTGGTTTCTTGTTCTGCTACACTCTCTATTTGATTTTCATCCAAACTGTTCTTAATCATTTTTTCTCAGTTACCTCTTTTGTATAATGAGTTTGGATTTCAAAAATGTAGGAATACATAATTTCTCAATTTTAATTTCAAAAGTTCCAAGGTTGCCCTAAAATATCGCAGTTGCAAGTATTGGAACTTCCATGATCCTTGATCCTAATGAATCTGTATGACATTGTTTGTATTCTTCACTTGAGTTACTCTCTCAATTAGTATATTCATGCAGTTGAGATAGTATTCTGTAACTGAAATTGTGTATTGTTATCACTATTATTTTACTTATTTGCTATTTTCTGACAGATTTTATATTTGTATTTTTTTATAATTTCATAATGGATCATCGATTTCATTTCATATATGTACTGTTCTTAATACAACAAAAAGAAGCATGATAAGAGCATATACTTTACAAAGGGTTGTCCTTATCTTTCTGTAAATGACATTGTTTAAATGGTAGGTAATAGGTATTTGGAAAGAGTATGTAAAACCAAATCTGATAGTCACAGAAAATAGAGGGAGACTGGATATTAGGATTAAGTGTGCCTCATTGAATATATGAGTGAGCTGAGTTGGAATGTGTTTGAGTCTAGCAATATGATAACAGCTTATAAATATTTCATCTATGCTGTGTCTACAGCCAAATGATCCTGCACGATTCTCTTAGCCTCTGAGCTACACTAGTCTCTCATTGTGTGGTCATATCTTATGACCCTAAGATCTAAAACTCTCACTTTGCTGATATCCTGACTCATAGGCTGACACACATTGTTATGAATTTACATTAGATGTGACGACTACAGGAAATAGCTCATGACATATCCCAGGAGTATACACTGTGATGTAGTTATATAAAAGGATTTACAGGTTATTTTTATGTATCTCACTAACTGTTAACATAGGTGAAGCAAGTGTCTTATCTAACGGCGAAAAGAGACGATCAACAAATCTTGGACCAAGACTGTGCCAGTTGTAACTACCCCTGTGGTGAAAGAGGTACTTCAGTAAGCCGATAAGTCATGGTGAATTTGGAAACTGTACAGTTACTTGGGCTTTTAACGTCCAAAGCGAATGTCACTTTTGATTGTGCATTAAATCCAATCGACGTGTCTCAGTAGAGCAACTTATTTTCGGAAAAAAGCAGGAGACATTTACGCTTGGGCCTACCAAAATAGTTCAGCAGACTCGCTTCATAGGATGAACACTGGACACTGAGAGGACACGTGTGAGAAGAAAACAAATACTCAGAAATCATTTCTGCAAGATCACAAGTCAAGGGAGCCAGCATTAGGGTCTGGGGACGTTCCTGTAGTGCTTTCAAATACCATTAAGCCGCTTAGGAGGCTCTCCTGATCGATTTGAGTATAAATCTATGCTCAGAGATCACACTGTAGCGTAGTACGAAGCACTCCCTGTCTCTATTCTGATATAAGCTCGAGAGTTGTTTTGTAATGCAAGGTGTACAAGAGAATACGGCCGAAACGTGGGACATAGTACTTATGCACACAATAAGAAGAAATGTTACGTGTGCATAGCCTCATAAATACTTTATCCTCGTGTTAGAATTCATTTTCTAGAACTCATCATAGCCTATAATCATTATAAATACACACTAAGATAACATACCTGCATACCACATGAAAATTTATAATATCTAAAATGTTCCAACTGTTGGCACTGGTACACACATCACCATCCTTTGAACTGAAGCCGAGGTGTGATGGTGTATACCTAAAGCACTGCTGCCTTTGACGATATGAGTACTATGATTCTTGTATTAGGATCTTATGTATAACAACTTTTATATACGCATACAAATAAAGGTCTGGTAGATTTAAGTTTAGAGAACATAGAGCCCATGGAGTTATTCTACTTTTCCCTACCTACCTAGAATCTGGTATTTAGTAGTGGCGGCTACTAACTAGAGGAGTTTCATCATGCATGAAGTGCATATGTCTTTATGCTGATAAATAAACGTTTTCTAGCAAATCTGGTCGAGTTGGATAATGCCTTTCGTGCAGATACAGGACGTAGTGTTACGACTCATACTGCGCGCAATAGGCTGCATGAAGGGCAACTTCCCTCCTGAAATCCATGGCGAGGTCACTCTTTGCAACCACGACATATGCTGTGCGGTACAGATGGGCCCAACAACATGCCGAATGGACCGCTCGGGACTGGCATCACGTTCTCTTCACCGATTAGTGTCGTATATGCCTTCAAACAGACAATCGTCGGAGACGTATTTGGAGGCAACCCGGTCAATCTGAACGCCTTAGACACATTGTCCAGCGAGTGCAGCAAGGTGGAGGTTCCCTGCTGTTTTGGGGTGGCATTATGTGGGGCCTACGTACGGCGCTGGTGGTCATGAAAGGCGCCGTAACGGCTGTACGATACGTGAATGCCATCCTGCGACCGATATAGCAACCACATCGGCAGCATACTGGAGAGGCATTCACCTTCGAGAACAACAATTCGCAACCTCATCGTCCACATTTTGTAAATGAGTTGCTTCAGGATAACGACATCGCTCGACTAGAGTGACCAGCATGTACTCCACACATGAACCCTATCGAACGTGCTTGGGATAGATTGAAAAGGGCTCTTCATGGACGACGTGACCCACCAACCACTCTGAGGGATCTACGCCGAATCGCCGTTGAGGAGTGGGACAATCTGGACCGACATTGCCTTGATGAACTTGAGGATAGCATGCCACGACGAATACAGGCATGCATCAATACAAGAGGACATGCTACTGGGTATTAGAAGTACCGGTGTGTACAGTAATCTGGATCACTACCTCTGAAGATCTCGCTGTATGGTGGTACAACACCCAGTGTGTGGTTTTCATGAGCAATAAAAAGGGTGGAAATGATGTTTATGTTGATTTCTACTCCAATTTTCTGTATAGGTTCCGGAACTCTCGGAACTGAGGTGATGTAAAACTTTCTTCGATGTGCGCATTTAAAATTTAAAGTTCTTAAGATTGTACCTGAATAAGTAATAATCATGAGTTGTGAAAAGTCGAAATTCTTTAACAATGACATGGTCATCAGCTGTAAAATAAAAGGAACAAAACTATAGTTCACTTGCGACAACACGGCTAGTCAACGTCCTCATGTGTGTCAAGAAGGGCACTAGCGTTATCACACACATAGTGGGAAATTTACGAGTAAGTATCATGGTAATGACTGAGGTCGCCGTTACATCATATAAATTGCAAAATTTTATAGCATAGAAAAAATTTTAAATCATATAGATGAGATCCAAGAGCATATAACGACAAACCCAGGATCAATAAACAAACTGTCTAAAATCTGTGACATTATGTCCTCGAAAGAGAAAATTAGACAGTGTAGTGAAATGTCTTAATTCCATCTGATGATTAAAGGAATTTTGCGGATATATCTTTGGACTCCAGAATATTTAAGGTCCACCCCTTTACTTCTCTGTGAAATACTTTTAAATTATTAGTTGCATCTGTTATAAAGTGGCCAGGATCACGTAAGTAGTTACCGAAAGTAGACACCGAATTTCTCAGACTTTCTACCGGCGTATTTGTTGCTCGAACAGTCCACGGGTATACTGCCGGTTCATAGTGTCCAACGGGCACAATATTTCGGCGATAAGACATGTCGCCATCGTCAGGTGCGCTGACGAACTGAGCTCCTGAGGGCGGCAGTATACCCGCGGACTGTTCGAGCAACAAATACGAAGGGAGAAACTGAAGAATCACAACATATACCTTTACGGGGAGGAGATGTATCTCAGCGTGAAGAAACTCGACAAGCTGCACCACCGAAGATGCCGTTTGCTGACTTCTCTTGCATTTTTGAAGAGATGTCGTACCGAGCAGATTGTGCCGAATTTTGCTAAGGTTACGCCTAACATCGATTCTGCAGCAGCCAAGAGAATTAAGAGACGGACCTGCCTTGCTTTGTTTGGTCCGTGAGAGGGTGCACTTTACTCGCCGCAGCCTTGAATACAACTCCCATGAAGTATTTAATCTTCATCTTAAACTGGCCAATCGGTTTAATTCATGGACGTGGGACTGGGTTGATGGTGTTACCTGGACGACAGCCCATTCTGCACATAAAAAGGCCACTGGACGTCAGATTTCAAAATTCTCACGTCCGTCGGATAAACCATCGCTGGAGGCACCATGCAAGACGATCATCAATCTCACTGACATGGAGCTGTCTCATGAGGCGGTTTCGGTTCTGGAGAAGGGACTCAACTTTGCTCCCACCCCTAGTTCACGCCGGTCGCGGACATAGTGCAGTGGAACAGGTTGCAGCGCGATTACCACCTGAAGCAGCAGAAGAAGTGCGTCGGGAAACCTGCCGGTCTCTGACCAGAACTAAACCTACGAAGACTAACATTACCAGTAGAGAGCGGGCGGCCATTCGGGAACTAAGAGAGTGCTCTGAGATTGTTATCTTACCTGCTGACAAAGGCAATGCCACTGTTGTTCTTTCCCGTAAGGACTACATTGAGAAGATGCAGCGCCTGCTACATGACGACTCCTGTAGGAATATCAACGCTGACTCCACGAAGAAGGTGGAGAATAAGACCAGGGCTCTACTCAAGGACGCGGATCTACCAGAGGGGGACGCCAAGAAATTGTCACCTCAAGGACCTGTACCACTCTATGGACTGCCTAAGGTCCACAAAGAGGGGGTACCTATGCCCCCGATCGTCAGCAACATTAGGGCACCTACTTACTTGCTGGCAAAATATCTGGCTGAATTATTTAGCCCCTATGAAGGTAAATGCCCTCACCATATCTGTAATTCTGTGCATTTCGTGAAACGTCTCGACAACTTCAGACTGAAAGACACTGATATCCTAGTGAGCTTTGACGTGGTTTCACTATTCACCAGGGTGCCTCTACGAGAGTCAGTCGAGCTTATTGGGCAGAAATTTGACGAGAAGACCACCGAACTCTTTAGGCATGTCTTGACCTCAACGTATTTTCTGTTTAATGGGGAATACTATGAGCAAACGGATGGAGTGGCAATGGGCAGCCCACTCTCGCCGATGGTCGCGAATTTGTACATGGAGTACTTCGAGGAGGAAGTCTTGGCGTCATCCAATTGGAAACCTACTTGTTTCTTCCGTTATGTCGATGACACGTTCCTCATCTGGCCCCATGGTAGGGACAAGCTCCTGGATTGCCTTACACACCTAAACTCCATACATCCAAACATCAAATTCACTATGGAGACCGAAGCAGAAGGAAGATTACCATTCCTGGACGTCATGGTCAAGACAAGAGCTGATGGTACCCTGAGCCACGGTGTGTACAAAAAGAAAACGCACACTGACGTGTACCTGCATGCAGACAGCTGCCACCACCCTTCTCAGAGGAATGGAGTACTAAAAACACTAGTACACAGGGCGCGCAGCATCTCAGACGCAGAGAATCTGCCCCAGGAAATGGAACACTTATATCGGACAAACAGTACGCACCATCGAAGATCGTTGCCGAGAACATCAAAGGCACACTCGACTGAAATATCCAAATAAGTCGGCAGTAGCAGAGCACTGTTTGTCCGAGAAACACGAGATGGATTATGAGCGTAGCAAGATCCTGGCTCAGACCTCTAAAAATTGGGACAGCGTTATAAGGGAGGCTATCGAAATTCGCAGCAGGGAAGATCTTATCAACCGAGATTGCGGCTACAGTCTCAACAAGGCTTGGGACCCGGCATTGAATGTAGTTAAGAAGACTCTCAGCAAGAAGTTCGAACTGGCGACCAGGGCGGACGTAGCAAGCACATCGACGCTACGACAAATTCGGACGCCCACGTCTTCGCGACCGCTGGCGCGCGGGCGCGGACGGCGAAGAGAGCGGCCCGCGGGGGGAGGGGATTTAAATCGGCCGTCCGCCCTCAGAATCTCAGTTCGTCAGCGCACCTGACGATGGCGACATGTCTAATCGCCGAAATATTGTGCCCGTTGGACTATGAACCGGCAGTATACCCGTGGACTGTTTGAGCAGTGGAGATACTATCTGTAAATTGAAGGGGGAACATTGCTGTTAGCTGAACCGGACATTAAGCGGAATCAGCGGCGACGACCGAAAATGTGCACCGGACCGAGATTCGAACCAGGGATCTCCTGCTTACTAGGCAGGTGTGGTAACCACTGCGCCATCCGGCACACAACATTATCGCAATTTGCACAGATTATCTCTGTGCGCCTCACAGTCGATCCACATTTCCACTGAGTGCCACCTATCCGCATTTCGATACTTAGAGATTTACACAGGAGGTGAGACGTATTTGAGCAGTGGCACTGAAGAAAGTGGATCCTTTGCCCAGCCAGGGTGATCAACGGATCCAATTTCAATGCTTCAGTGCGAATGCACAAATATGTCTGACATCCTATGGGAATCTCTAAATAGTGAATGGGAGTCTAATTAACAGAAACTGCAGATAGATGGCACTCGGTGGGAGCGTGGATCGGACATAAGGCGTATCGAGATAGTCCACGCAGCTGCAGTAACGCTGTGTCCCGCAGTAAGAAGGAGATCCCAGGTTCGAATCCTGATACAGTACAACTTTTCGTCCGTCGCCGCTGATTCAGCTTAATGTCCCACTGCAGCTGACAGCAGTGATCCCCCTTTAATTTACTTATAATGTTTCACAGCTGCGGGATCTGCGTAATGTCTGTTCGTTTGCAGGAACAAACATCACGCATTCAAATCAGTAAGTGGAGATACTCATCTTGATTTTTTTCATAGAACTGGTGACTCAACTCGTCGTCCGACAGTTTTCTGGGGTATAATCCATAAGAGGCGCAGGTATGGTAAGTATCTGAAGATATTACGCTCTTAAAAGATAAATTGTCGTAATATACCTCGTAGGTTACTTGCAGCTAACAATTCACTTCTCATTATTATCGTGTAAAGTACTGACAGGAAATGGCCACTTTGAAAATAAACTGGTTTCCAAATTAACCCATTTATATTCTTTCTCATAATTGTTGGATTACAAAAGTTGAAATTTTGATTTCACACCGTTTTGGCAGTATTCGGTTCACAAGGTAAAAATTAGACTCTATCTTACATGCAATCAAGTGGCAGAATTACCTTGCCCCCTCTCTTCCAACACATCACAAAGACACTCTGTCATCATCACCAGCACCATGTAACAGTTACAGTTTTCCAGGTACTGATAATGAGCCTCTTCCACTTCGTACTGTCCTAATACACCTGTTCACGGAGAACATTATGCACTGCCCATCCTCTGATCACTAGAGCAGCCTTAATAAAGTCCATCCATGAGATTCGAGGTCTTCCTTGAGGTCTTTTCCCATCCACCTGTCTTTCCAAATTTATCCACAAAGACTCTTTGGACAAAGTTATATTACAGACCCTGGCCACTTTATTGGACGCACCTCGAGTTTTCAACGTAATAACAGTTTAGGAGGTATAAAACCCTGCAAGGATTATTTTGATGAGTCTAAATGAAGTGACTTAATTTGTTTAAACATTAGAAACTATTAATAACTGATAAACCACACAGTTTTAACACTAGCTGTCATTTTTAAAATTTCATAACTTCTTAATAGTTTGTCACTCCCCCTTTAGCAGCTATTAATGCTTCAATCCGCCTTTGTATACTGTTAATATAGGTTTGTACAGTAACTTGCATGTGTGGGTGAAGATACCAGACCTGAAGAATCTTTCAGTGAGACAAGTTTTTGTGGCGATTGCTTTCTTTGCCGCTTCCTTTTCACCAACTCCCAAACATTTTCAGTTGGGTTCATACCGAGCGATTTTCCTGCCCAGGGTAACAAATGGACGTTTCCTTGCTTTCAAAAGGTTTTTACAGATCGTGCTGTATGGCATGCAACTCAGTCCTGCACAAACACAAAAGATTCTCTTTTATGGACCCGTTTTTTTATTTGAGGTAGTAGCCTCCTCCAACACCTCCTAGAACTGGTCTGTTCACTCAACCAAGTACAGACGCCCAGCGTCTTTAGCACTAATGGCAGACCTTGGCGGGATGTTTCACAGTTCGCACTTTACACCAAGGAGCCTTCGTACAAACTGAGATATATTTACCAAAATATCAAATGTGAACCCATCACTAAAGCAAAACTGAAACTAAATTAAAAAGCCTTTAAGATCTGCATTAAGATTGTTCTTGAACTCAGATAATTTATTTTTCACTATTCGATGAAGGCAAATACTGTCTAATGTAATGACACTCTCCGATTACCAGAAGCCTAAATCTCGATACTTGTGCTCCTTTGCCCCTGCAAGACGTTTTGACATAACTGCAGGAGTTAATTTTGGCTTTCTAACAGGCCTATGAGCTTGAAGTTCATATGTAAAAGTTTGCGTCTTATACACTCCTGGAAATGGAAAAAAGAACACATTGACACCAGTGTGTCAGACCCACCATACTTGCTCCGGACACTGCGAGAGGGCTGTACAAGCAATGATCACACGCACGGCACAGCGGACACACCAAGAACCGCGATGTTGGCCGTCAAATGGCGCTAGCTGCGCAGCATTTGTGCACCGCCGCCGTCAGTGTCAGCCAGTTTGCCGTGGTATACGGAGCTCCATCGCAGTCTTTAACACTGGTAGCATGCCGCGACAGCGTGGACGTGAACCGTATGTGCAGTTGACGGACTTTGAGCGAGGGCGTATAGTGGGCATGCGGGAGGCCAGGTGGACGTACCGCCGAATTGCTCAACACGTGGGGCGTGAGGTCTCCACAGTACATCGATGTTGTCGCCAGTGGTCGGCGGAAGGTGCACGTGCCCGTCGACCTGGGACCGGACCGCAGCGACGCACGGATGCACGCCAAGACCGTAGGATCCTACGCAGTGCCGTAGGGGACCGCACCGCCACTTCCCAGCAAATTAGGGACACTGTTGCTCCTGGGGTATCGGCGAGGACCATTCGCAACCGTCTCCATGAAGCTGGGCTACGGTCCCGCACACCGTTAGGCCGTCTTCCGCTCACGCCCCAACATCGTGCAGCCCGCCTCCAGTGGTGTCGCGACAGGCGTGAATGGAGGGACGAATGGAGACGTGTCCAGCGATGAGAGTCGCTTCTGCCATGGTGCGAATGATGGTCGTATGCGTGTTAGGCGCCGTGCAGGTGAGCGCCACAATCAGGACTGCATACGACCGAGGCACACAGGGCCAACACCCGGCATCATGGTGTGGGGAGCGATCTCCTACACTGGCCGTACACCACTGGTGATCGTCGAGGGGACACTGAATAGTGCACGGTACATCCAAACCGTCATCGAACCCATCGTTCTACCATTCCTAGACCGGCAAGGGAACTTGCTGTTCCAACAGGACAATGCACGTCCGCATGTATCCCGTGCCACCCGACGTGCTCTAGAAGGTGTAAGTCAACTACCCTGGCCAGCAAGATCTCCGGATCTGTCCCCCATTGAGCATGTTTGGGACTGGATGAAGCGTCGTCTCACGCGGTCTGCACGTCCAGCACGAACGCTGGTCCAACTGAGGCGCCAGGTGGAAATGGCGTGGCAAGCCGTTCCACAGGACTACATCCAGCATCTCTACGATCGTCTCCATGGGAGAATAGCAGCCTGCATTGCTGCGAAAGGTGGATATACACTGTACTAGTGCCGACATTGTGCATGCTCTGTTGCCTGTGTCTATGTGCCTGTGGTTCTGTCAGTGTGATCATGTGATGTATCTGACCCCAGGAATGTGTCAATAAAGTTTCCCCTTCCTGGGACAATGAATTCACGGTGTTCTTATTTCAATTTCCAGGAGTGTAGTTCTATAACGTCACTGTGTTCCAGTTTCATTTCAGTTTATTTTCTACACGCAAATCAGATCTCACGGGACAACTTTTTGAAGGAGCGCTCAGACCTTGGTGGAAATGTTAGTCTTCCACCACACCTTTTCTTTCTCTGAGGGACTAATTCCTCAACAAAATCAATTTGGTTCTTTACACGCCTTACGGATGATTCTGATATGCCCAATCTTCAAAAATTCTCTCTTTCTGAGTGTATTTTGGTACCACTCACTGCTTTTACTTCTGCAGTTTTTCAAGGCATCAAATCATTCGCTTGATTTATTATTTTTGTGTCTTGTTATCTAAAGTCGCTCAGTAACCAGCAGACATTATCCTTAGAGACTACACCAGGAAATCAACAATATTAGATTTTAATAATGCACTCACACTTTAAACACGTCAGTTCTTGTTGTTCTCGAAACTGTAACTAGTCATTATTCGCCAACAATCCGCTCTCACAAGAATGATGCAGCACAACAAATGAGCTCATTTCATTCAATAATAGCTCTCAGACAACATTCAGCCCGTTGGACAATGATAGACGAGATAGTTTACACAACCCAATTAATAAATTGTCAAAAAGCTCGGGTACACGTGATAATACGGCCTCGGACCGTACAGTATTGAATCTGCGTCATTTGTATTATGATAAATACATAACGAACTGACGGTTACCGATGGAAGACAAAAAATAAATTGTATAAGGTATTTAACGTTTTCGTAAGTAATTCTAAACTGAAAGAAATGTACTATCAAAATAAAATAGGAAAAATATAAAAAGAGAAATGAAATTTCAATAATGGTCACCGAACAGCGCAATAATCGCGAACACTCTAATTATGAAAATAAGATGTGCAAATTTCAAAGGAACATCGTCAAAATATGAATAGTATCGACTCATTCATTAAACAGAGATATCATCTACTATTGAACAGGCGACATTGTGGTAAGATTCGTTTAAATGTTCAGGTGGGCGTGCCTTCTGTGGAACGTATTTCTGGCCATATGTGCACGTGATCTTTCTATGCTCCTTGTTCTCTAAGAGATCGCTCCCTCCAGTTTGTTCTCATTTAGTACAATAGTCCTACACTAAGATGAAAAATGTCGTGCAATACGTGCTAATAACCTCTCGGAGCTCCTTTCGCCCAGCCACGTGGCATGGACTCAACAAATCACTGGAAGTCCCCTGCAAAATTGGTGCCGGTGCAGGCTTTTGTGCGCGAACTGACTGTCGATTACTTCCCATAATTGTTAGATGGGATTCATGCTGGGCGATCTTGGTGGCCAAACCATTCGCTCACATTATCCATAATGTTCTTCAAACCAAACGTGAATAACTGTGGCCCGGTGACATGTTCGCGAACATGAGTCAATGAATGGCTGCAAATGGTCTCGAATACCCGAACATAGCCATTTACAGTCAATGATCGGTTCAGTTGTACCATAGGACGCATTTACAGTCAATGATGAGTTCAGTTCAGCCAGAGGACCCATTCTATTCCGTGTAAACACAGCCCACACCATTATGCAGGTTGACAACTTGGATCCATAGCTTCATGGTGCTTGCGCCGCGCACGGACCATACCATCAGATCTTTTTTTTTGGAAGGGGGGGGGGGGCTCATCAGTCTTCTGAATGGCCTGATGCTGCCCGCCACGAATTCCACTCCTGTACTAACCTCTTCACCTTGAGTAGCACTTGCGACCTACGTCCTCAGTTATTTGCTGGATGTATTCCAGTTTCTGTCTTCCTCTACAGTTTTTGCCCTCTACACCTCCATCTAGTACAATGGAGGTTATTCTCTCACGTCTTAACAGATGCCCTATCATCCTGCCCCTTCTGCTTATCAGTGTTTTCCACCAATTCCTTTCCTCTCCGATTCTGTCCAGAACCTCCTCATTCCTTATCTTATCACTCCACCTAATTTTCATAATTCGTCTGTACCATCACATCTCAGATGTTTCGATTCCCTTCTGTTCCGGTTTTCCCACAGTCCATGTTTCACTACCACACAATGCTGTACTCCAGACGTACGATCTCAGAAATTTCTTCCTCAAAGTAAGGCCTGTGTTTGATACTAGCAAACTTCTCTTGGCGAGGAATTCCCTTTTTTCCAGTGCTAGTCTGCTTTTAATGTCCTCCTTGCTCCTTCCATCATTGGTTATTTTACTGCCTAGGTAGCTGAGTTCCTTATCTTCATCTTTTTCGTGACCATCAGTCCTGATGTTAGGTTTCTCGCTGTTCTCATTTCTGCTACTTCTCTTTACTTTCGTCTTTCTTCGATTTATTCTCAAACCATATTCTGTACTCATTAGATTGTTCTTTCCGTTAAGCAGTTAATGTAATTCTTCACTTTCACTCAGGATTGCAATGCCATCAGCTAATCGTATCATTGATATCCTTTCACCATGAATTTTAATTCCACTCCTGAACCTTTCTTTTATTTCCATCATTGCTTCCTCGATGTACAGATTGAATAGTAGGGGGGAAAGACTACATCCTTGTCTTACATCCCTTTTAATCCGAGCACTTCGTTCTTGGTCGTCTACTCTTATTATTCCATCTTGGCTCTTGTACATACTGTATATTACCCGTCTCTCTCTATTGCGTACCCCTATTTTTCTCAGAATTTCGAACATCTTGGCTATTTTACTTTGTCGAAGCCTTTTTCCAGGTCGTCAAATTCTATGAACGTGTCTTGATTTTTCTTTAGTCTTGCTTCCATTATTAACCGCATTGTCAGAATTGTCTCTGTGGTGACATTGCCTTTTCTAAAGCCAAACTGATCGTCATCTAACCCATCCTCAATTTTCTTTTCCATTCTTCTGTATACTACTCTTGTCAGCAACTTGGGTGCATGGACTGTTAAGCCGATTGTTCGATAATTCTCGCACTTGTCAGCTCTTTCAGTTTTCGGAATTGTGTGGATGATATTTTTCCGAAAGTCAGATAGTATGTCGCCAGACTCATACATTCTACACACTAACGTGAATAGTCGTCCTGTTTGCACTTCCCCCCATTCTGAGGTAATTTTATCTATCCCTTCTACCTTATTTGATCGTAAGTCCTCCAAAGCTCTTTTAAATTCTGATTCTAATACTGGATCCCCTATCGTTTCTAAATCGACTCATGTTTCCTCTTCTATCACATCATACAAATCTTCCCCTCATATTTGGTGTCCGCGGTCGGGAATTACGGGCGCAGCAGATCGATGCTCTTCACGCTTGAACCATGATCGAAACCTGAAGTGATGCACATCGAGAAAAGAGGTATTATATTGCTGTTCCAGCGTCTTAGGGCAAACTAGATCATAATCTCGCCACTTGTTCTCATCTGCACCAACGCAGTGTAACTTCTGTGTAAATTCATCAAGGTGTATTCAGTATTAGATAATTTCAGATTTCATTATCCATATTTTGAGCCAGAGTAAATATTTCAATCATTCAAACCTTCGTCTTTCCCAACCAGCCTACACAGGTTTAAGTGTTCGTTGCGTGCTTGTGCTGTCATCAAACCATGTTTTTTTTGTGTCGTCATGATTAATATATATTTTTGTCCAATTTTAAATAAACTTCCGCCGTAACTCTTATAAAAGGTAAATCATGTGTTGATAGATTTATCACCCATCAACTGACAAAATAATGACAGGGCGACCATTTCATTAACAAGTTGACAGCATTCAGATTCATTTAAATTCTGATAACTGCCATAACCTCTAATGCAGGCTGTCAACAACAAACACAATTAATGGGTAAAATCTATTTCGCAGATGCATGGGACAAGTAGTCAAGTGGGAGCTTTACTAGTGAATGTGATTGTTGTCAGGGCGATAACTCAGAGTCGCCTGTCACCTTCCAAAACATACCGAAAGTCCAGTGTAGTCTTGCAAGGTAATGCCACAAATCTGATATTCTCGGCACGCTCTTGACACTTTTAATCTCGGAATACTGCATTTCCTAACGATTTCCGAAATGGAATGCGCCATGCATCTGGCTCCAGCTGCCATTCCAAGTTCAGAATCTGTTAATTCCCGATGTTCGGCCCCAATCACGTCGAAAGCCTTTTCACAAGAATCAGCTGAGTACAAATGACATATTCACCAATGCACTGCCCTTTTATACCTTGTATACGTGATACTACCGCCATCTGTAATTCTGATCCCATGACTTTTGTCACATCAGTCTTGTTGTTGTTGTTGTTGTGGTCTTCAGTCCAGAGACTGCTTTGATGCAGCTCTCCATGTTACTCTATCCTGTGCAAGCTTCTTCACCTCCCAGTACCTACTGCAATCTACATCCTTCTGAATCTGCTTAGTGTATTCATCTCTAGGTCTCCCTCTACGATTTCTACCCTCCGTGGTACCCTCCAATACTAAATTGGTGATCCCTTTATGCCTCAGAATATGTCCTACCAACCGATACCTTCTTCTAGTCAAGTTCTGCCACAAATTTCTCTTCTCCCCAATTCTATTCAATACCTCCTCATTAGTTATGTGATCTACCCATCTAATCTTCAGCATCCTTCTGTAGCACCACATTTCGAAAGCTTCTATTCTCTTCGTGTCCATACTATTTATCGTCAATGTTTTACTTCCATACATGGCTACACTCCATACAAATACTTTCAGAAGCGACTTCCTGACACTTAAATCTATACTCGATGTTAACAAATTTCTCTTCTTCAGACACGCTTTCCTTGCCATTGCCAGTCTACATCCTACATCTCTACTTCGACCATCATCAGTTATTTTGCTCCCCAAATAGCAAAATTCATTTACTATTTTAAGCGCGTAATTTCCTAATCTAATTCCCGCAGCATCACACGATTTAATTCGACTACATTCCATTACCCTCGTTTTGCTTTTATTGATGTTCATCTTATATCCTCCTTTCAAGACACTGTCCACTCCGTCAACTGCTCTTCCAGGTCCTTTGCTGTCTATGACAGAATTACAATGTCATCGGCGAACCTCAAAGATTTTATTTCTCCTCATGGATTTTAATACCTACTCCGAATTTTTCTTTTGTTTCCTTTACTGCTTGCTCAATATACAGATTGAATAACATCGGGAGAGGTTACAACCCTGACTCACTCTCTTCCCAACCACTGCTTCCATTTCATGTCCCTCGACTCTTATAACTGCATTCTGGTTTCTGTACAAATTGTCAATAGCCTTTCGCTACATCTTGCTCACCAGATGGTAGAGTTTTGTTACGCCTGGCTCTCCCAAGGCTGTCATTAGTTCTAATGGGATGTTGTCTACTCCCGGAGCCTTGTTTCGACTCAGGTCTTTCAGTGCTCTGTCAAACTCTTCACGCAGTATCATATCTCCCATTTCATCTTCATCTGCGTCCTCTTCCATTTCTATAATATTGTCCTCAAGAACATCGGCCTTATATAGACCCTCTATATACTCCTTCCATCTTTCTGTTTTCCCTTCTTTGCTTAAAACTGGGTATTCATCAAAGCTCTTGATATTCATACAAGTGGTTCTCCTTTCTCCAAAGGTCTCTTTAATTTTTCTGTAGGCAGTATCTATCTTGCCCCTAGTGAGATAAGCCTCTACATCCTTACATTTGTCTTCTAGCCATCCCTGCTTAGCCATTTTGCACTTCCTGTCGATCTCATTTTTGAGACGTTTGTATTCCTTTTTGCCTGCTTCATTTACTGCATTTACTCAGTTAAAAACGCTAAATCTTTTAGTAAAATGATGAGGTTATATCCACGACCCCCTCGAACCTCACGACCCCCTCCGCAGGATCGGTGCCTGGGTACAAACGGGAGCGGGCGAGCAGCAGGTGTAGTGAGCGGCAGCGTGAGAGAGCAGACGGGACCGGCGGTGACTGGGTAACGGGCTGGCAGGCGGGCAGCCGAAAACCCGCCGGGCAGGCCATTGTTGGCACAGCGGCAGTCAGAGACACAAAAAGGCTGAGTAACGAGTCGTCCGCTCAGCGCCTCGCCTTTCCGCACGGCTGGCCCGCCTCATTTATACAGCAGCGACGCGACGACCGTTTCGCTACGCTGTCGCTGCCACATTCGATCTCCTGTTCCTCTTCTTATTACGTCACTCGTATTCCACAGATTTGGTTGAGACAAAGATATCGACATGGACGAAAGAGACAATTATTTAACAAAGGCGCACGCCGAAACAGTTAAAAGCTAATCCAAGCCTTCCATGTCCTTTTATTATTATTCTTATTATTGCTAAAACAGGAAACACAGCAAATGAGATCGTTATGCTGGATTTCATATTTCATTACTAGCCGGACATTTCCCAAGCGTCTACCTGTACGACGTATCGGCAGATAATTCGCGGAGATACCAGTTAAGTAGCTTTTTCTAGTTGGCAGATGCCTATTTTATCAATGTCAGTGGTTTCAGGTACCCACAAGGATCTTTAGGCACCGCTACAAGTGTATCGAAAATCAATGGAACTACTTTCTCTGGCTTATGCCATAGCCCTATTATTCGATTTTCACCTCCTCCCAGCTGCTAAGTCTTTCGTTTCTTGTCGTTTCTGCTATCCCCTGGGTTGGCAATGTCAGTGATCGACACTCTTCTTCTCCTCAGTTGTGATGTCTAGCGTATTGCTTTCCTGTGTTCGATCTGTCGGAAGTCTCACAGTAATATGTCATTTTCGTTTTCGAGAACTTTTGCTCACTTGTGTTTCCATCAGTCCCTTGCCACTGACAGACAGTAACTGTGGCATTAGAAGCATTCCTGTTCCATCATTATTCCTTTGCTGGTAACTAGTCTGAGCGACCTTTTTCAACACTTCGAGATATAGTCAATTGTTTCTTCAGCTTCTTTGCAGAGTGCACTTTTGGTCTTTTGTTGATTTCTCGATTCTGGCTTTGGTGGCATTAATTCTGATAGCTTTCTCCTGTGCAGCAGGAACCCGTCCTAGAGTTTTCTCTTTTAGTGTTCTCTTCGTCAGCCAACACCACTTCTTTTCTTTACTTATTTTCCCTTTTCTGAAAACTATTACCATTATTATTATTATTGCTATTACTAGCCGTTTCCTTGCAGCTTTGCCCAATCATGTGTTCAACATAATACAGTCCACACTTCCTCCATCCTCTCTGTTTTCATCACTTCCTCCATCACTCTATCTATCTCATCCTCCCATCTGTCTCTGTCTCCTCCTCTCCACTCTCTCTATCTCTTCATCTCCTCCTCCTCCTCATCTCTATCTATTTTCACTCCTCCTTCTCTCAATATTTCATCCTCCCCCTCTCGTCTTCCATCCCCCCATCACCTCTCGCTTTATCTTCTCCTCACCATCTCTCTGGTCATCTCCTCCTCTCCTCTCTCTGTCCCCACCTCCTTATCCTGATACCACTCCAACACAACAAGCCTGTCATGCATGGCAGACTACACATTGTGTGCTGGAAAACCATTTCATGCTCCTGACATACAGGCTGCCACGAAAAGCAAGGCAGGCCTATAGTCATCTAACACAGAACATCTGTAGTTCAGGGCTGAGAAACTGTTTCTTGCCTCTTACATGTAGGCTGCCCTGCAAAGCAGGTCAGTCAGATAGCCAATACTCTTCCTACACAATATGCCTGTCATGCAGGGCAGCCTGTGTGCCAGGAGCTAGAAAAACACATTTTTGCATATATTTCTGTCCCTACTGGAGCTATGAATCCCACAGTACTGATGCTTCTGAGGCTTGGTGTTTATGTGCCACATTTGGTTGAAATCAGTCCAAGGGTTTGGGAGATTCCGGAACATATACACATTCACACTGATTTACATGTACTGAGATTATTCTTACTGTTTCCTTTGTTCTATTAGAGAGTAAGTGGAACTATCAGATAGCTTCAGTATTCGAAAACGTCTTTATCCTGTCATTGTAATCATTCATGCATTCTAGAGTTTCAGACTCCTTTCTGTTACTTATTTGGATGTGAAGGGCGGTTATCTTCTATCTATGTGTTGTATGCTATGCTCACAAAAAAGGCTAAGTCCTGTAGACAATGTAGAAAGTCAGTACAATGAAAACCCATTCCACAGTTGCAAATTTCACTTTTTTTATACGCTCGATGACAAGTTTCGAACCAGCGCCCATTTTCAAATCATTGCAACATAGTCAAAAATGGTATTTCCGAGAATGCAAAAATATGTCAAAAATGTGCAAACGAACAGTTACAGTACATACAGATTTCCTGTATGCCCTGTAAGTGTTTTTTTTTTGTTTTTTTTTTGTTTTGTTTTCTTTGTACTGATTAACAGAAATAGCTGACCCACAGCCATTCCACTTCATAAATATAGAAAGTAAGTTCACTGTGGTGACAAGTCATAGGATACCTCGAATATCGTGTCGGATCCCCTTTTTCCTGGCGTAGTCCAGTGACTTTACGTGGCATAGACTCAAAAAGTCGGTGGAGAAATATTGAGCGATGCTGCCTCTGTAGCTGTCCATAGCTGCAAGTGTTGTGCATGACGTGACCCTCTATTACTTCCCATAAATGCTCAATGGGGATCATGTCAGGATGGCTGATTGTCCAAATAATTCTCTCATCCAGAATGTTCTTCAAACCAGTCACGAACAATTGTGGTGCAGTGACTTGACATAGTTGTTTTGAAACATGAACTTGGTCCCCAAGTAGCCGAACATAACCATTTCAAGTCAATGATAGGTTCAGTTAAACTGAAAAAGAAGTAAACAGTTCATTCCAAGTAAACACACCCCATACCATTAACGAGTCATAACCAGTTTGCGCAGTGTCTTGTTGCCAACTTGGGTCCATGTCTTTGTGGGGTCTGTGACACACTCGAACCCCATCACCAGCTCTTATCCATCTGAAGTAGGAGCTCATCTTAACAGGCCATGGTATTCCAGTCTCTAGGGTCCAAACGGTATGATCACGAGCCTAGGAGAGACGCTGCATGCTATGTCGTACTGTTAACAAATGAATTCGAGTCGGTTGTCTGCTTCCTAATGGATATGTCCGTCGTACGTTACACATTGATTTCTGTGGTTATTTCACACAGTGTTGATTGTCTTTTAGCATTGCGTTGTCTGTGGTGAGAGGTAATGCCTGAAATTTGGTATGCTCGTCAGTCTTGGCGCTGTGGATCTCGGAATATTCAATTCCCTAACGATTTCCGTACTGTAGCTCCAACTATCATTCCGTGTTCAAAGTCTGTTAATTCCAGTCGTGTGCCTTAGTCATGTTTGAAACTTTTTCACATGAATTACATGAACACGAATGACAGCTGCCGTTTTGTACAATGTGTAAGTGATACTACCGCCTTCTGTATATGTGCACATCACTTTACCTCAATGTAGGGTAAAGAGAGTTGGGGCGTGACAGAATAAACTTCAGAGAGCCACCAGATCTCAGACACGAGGAGACAGGGCCTGTGAAAGAAACGAAAGGAAAGTTTGCATGGTTGCTTTTATTTTGCCACAAAACAATGTAAACAGGTGATAGCACAGTGGAAACAATATAGAGAATAAAGAACGCTAACAACTGCAACATTCATAGCTGTGGACAAAGAGTTTTTGGTTTTTTCCCACTTAACGGATTTTTACACACATTCCAACAACTGGTTAATGTGCTCAGTATGGGTTGTGACCACCTCTAGCAGCAATACAGGTCTGACAACAAGGGGTATGCTGTGTATGATGTCATCAGTCTCATGTTGAGGCAGTAACGCCCATTTTGTCTATAGAGCTGGTTGCAGTCTTGGAGGGTGGTTGGCGGATGCTGACGTGATGCAAGCCATCTCCCTAGTGCATCCCAGACATGCTCCATGGGATTCAAGTCGGGAGAGCGAGCAGGCCACGCCATGCTTGCAGTACCTTGCTGATTCTCCTGTATAATTTCATGAAAAGATGTTCGAGTGGTAAACATAATCCCTGCTCACACTATTAGGGATCTTCCTCGATGTCTCTCTCTTTCCACAACGTTTGGACCCCGAAATCGTGTTCCACGTTCCCTCCAGAAGCTAATCCATCGAGAATCACCCTCCAGGCTGAACCGGGACTCATATGTGAAAACAACATTGTTCCACTGTCCGACCGTCCAGGTGGCATGTTTACGAGTCTACTCTAGACGTTCCCTTCTGTGAAGACGCGTCAGAGGTACACATACAGGCCAATCTGCCGAAGCCTTCTGCACACCGTTTGCCTCGATACAACGCTTCCAGTGGATGCTGCGAGCTCACATGCCAGTTTCTGTGCAGTACTAAGGCAGTAATGTCGTGCCCTTACAACCAAATAACGGTCCTCCCTTCTGAAGTCACACTTGGTCGGCCCTGTCCTGATCTTCGGGATACAGTTTCGGTCTTTATAAACTGTCGCCATATCCGTGAAGCAACAGAACGATTCACATTAAGCCATTGGGCCAAATAAGTCTGCGACTGTCCTGCTTCCTTTCTTTCTACGGCCCTCCACCACAGAGGGTCTGATAGGGATCTTCCGTGTGCCACACTGCATCATCAGTGACTCTGCACACAGCTATTGTGTATGTGGGGCTGCCTCGTTCCATAGGTACCCTGACGTCATCGTTGACATAGTTGTCCGTTGAACTGAATGCCATCTTCCGTGCAGAACTTGATCGTGCGGATATCTGGTTGACGTCTTGTATGAATATATCGTGAATTAGACACAGGGCGGGAAAATAGCGATTTTTTGCTTTAATTTTGGACACCACCGTAATGGAAAACAAACCTCTATGATCGAGCGCCCAGAAGAAAAACGCGAAGTCCGTCAGAAGTTAGAGTGGACGTCAGAGTTAGTAAAAAGCAGTCGTGGGCGAATGCAGCCAGAGTTAGTCTGGAGTCGCTGGGAACTAGCTAATTAGCTGCAGATCTTCAGAAAGCAGACAGAACGGTGTCAGGCAGTCGCTGTCTCTATAGTAGGACTTGCCTACTATTATGGACGCACCTCTAGTAGGGTACTGAATTCTGTCCTCATATACTCAATAAAACTTAAAAATTAACTGCATCTTGTGAACCGATTATCCTCTCTTTCTCTATATACCCCTTACGGAATCTCATCATGCCAAGCAAGCCTCCCTCTTGCTTAGATCTGCAGACTGATATCTCTTTAGTATGATCCCACATCGTTAATCCCTTGTAAAACCTGTCCTGAGACGCGATAGGTCCACATAGATACCAGTCTGCAACACCAAACTGCTTGAGTTCCTTATAGGCGTCGACTAGCTATCACATTTTCGTTTCTCGGTCCAGTTTCAGATGTGTAACATTTTCTCGGTTAACAGTGAGTCGTCCACTCTGATATGTAAGTCCACATAATTTCAGACGTCTTTTCCGTGCAATGAAACGGAATCTTACCTTCAGGGAGAACAAGTCTTTTTAATTTTTGCGCATCGAGATACCATCTTAGATCTTATTTATTTTATCGTATCGAAACTTGGTAGAAAATCCGAAGAAATTCTGGTCGTATGTAAAGTACACAAGCGGCAAGACGCAGTCAATACCTTCGCTGCGCAGTGCCGATGGCACTGTTACCGACGACTGTGCCGCTAAAGCGGAGTTATTGAACGCAGTTTTCCGAAATTCCTTCACCAGGGAAGACGAATGGAATATTCCAGAATTTGAAACACGAACAGCTGCTAGCATGAGTTTCTTAGAAGTAGATACCCTAGGGGTTGCGAAGCAACTCAAATTGCTTGATACGGGCAAGTCTTCAGGTCCAGATTGTATAGCGATTAGGTTCCTTTCAGATTACGCTGATACAATAGCTCCATACTTAGCAATCATATACAACCGCTCGCTCACCGATAGATCTGTACCTACAGACTGGAAAATTGCGCAGGTCACACCAGTGTTTAAGAAGGATAGTAGGAGTAATCCATCGAACTACAGACCTATATCATTGGCGTCGGTTTGCAGTAGGGTTTTGGAGCATATACTGTATTCAAACATTATCAATCACCTCGAAGGGAACGATCTATTGATACGTAATCAGCATGGTTTCAGAAAACATCGTTCTTGTGCAACGCAGCTAGCTCTTTATTCGCACGAAGTAATGGCCGCTATCGACAGGGGATCTCAAGTTGATTCTGTGGTGTCACCGCCAGACACCACACTTGCTAGGTGGTAGCCTTTAAATCGGCCGCGGTCCGTTAGTATACGACGGACCCGCGTGTCGATACTGTCAGTGATTGCAGACCGAGCGCCGCCACACGGCAGGTCTAGAGAGACTTCCTAGCACTCGCCCCAGTTGTACAGCCGACTTTGCTAGCGATGGTTCACTGACAAATTACGCTCTCATTTGCCGAGACGATAGTTGGCATAGCCTTCAGCTACGTCATTTGCTACGACCTAGCAAAGCGCCATTATCTTTTGCTATTTATCTTGTGATGCATGTACCGTCAGACCGATGTTCACCAATTATGGATTAAAGTTAAGTATTCCAGAAGCTACGTACTATTTTTGCTACTATAAAGACCTTGTCATTTTCCAGACCTCACGCCATCCTGCGTGAGCTTAAACGCGTGCCTTTCGGCTATCTCTTAGTGGCTTGGCTGTCTTGCCAAGTCACAACAGATTCCGTATTTCTAGATTTCCGGAAAGCTTTTGACACCGTTCCTCACAAGCGACTTCTAATCAAGCTGCGGGCCTATGGGGTATCGTCTCAGTTGTGCGACTGGATTCGTGATTTCCTGTCAGGAAGGTCGCAGTTCGTAGTAATAGACGGCAAATCATCGAGTAAAACTGAAGTGATATCAGATGTTCCCCAGGGAAGCGTCCTGGGACCTCTGCTGTTCCTGATCTATACAAATGACCTGGGTGACAATCTGAGCAGTTCTCTTAGGTTGTTCGCAGATGATGCTGTAATTTACCGCCTAGTAAGGTCATCCGAAGACCAGTATCAGTTGAAAAGCGGTTTAGAAAAGATTGTCGTATGGTGTGGCAGGTGGCAGTTGACGCTAAATAACGAAAAGTGTGAGGTGATCTACATGACTTCCAAAAGAAATCCGTTGGAATTAGATTACTCGATAAATAGTACAATTCTCAAGGCTGTCAATTCAACTAAGTACCAGGGTGTAAAAATTACGAACAACTTCAGTTGGAAAGACCACATAGATAATATTGTGGGGAAGGCGAGCCAAAGGTTGCGTTTCATTGGCAGGACACTTAGAAGATGCAACAAGTCCACTAAAGAGACAGCTTACACCACACTCGTTCGTCCTCTGTTAGAATATTGCTGCGCAGTGTGGGAACCTTACCAGGTGGGATTGACGGAGGACATCGAAAGGGGGCAAAAAAGGGCAGCTCGTTTTGTATTATCACGTAATAGGGGAGTTGGGATGGAAGTCATTAAAGCAAAGACGTTTTTCGTCGCGGCGAGATCTATTTACGAAATTTCAGTCACCAACTTTCTCTTCCGAATGTGAAAATATTTTGTTGAGCCCAACCTACATAGGTAGGAATGATCATCAAAATAAAATAAGAGAAATCAGCGCTCGAACAGAAAGGTTTAGGTGTTCGTTTTTCCCGCGCGCTGTTCGGGAGTGGAATGGTAGGGAGATAGTATGATTGTGGTTCGATGAACCCTTTACCAAGCACTTAAATGTGAATTGCAGAGTAATCATGTAGATGTACATGTAGATGTAGATGTAGATGGCAATAACAGCAAACAACGATAAGTATATAAAGTTTAATTTTACATGTATATCTAGTTAAGTATTTACATATACTTTAGTTTTACTTTTTGGCACAAATTGTATACACATTTTTAAATTGTGAAAATTACTAACTTAATATTATTGACTACTTTGACTGATATAATTGCAAGTTAAAAAGGGGAGATACAGTTAGTCATAGTTCAACATGTAATGATTGAAGCCAACTACAGTAGAGGGAGTGGGATTAATAAAGTCACTATATGGTTCAGGATACTTCCTATGAGAACAGTCCCTAACAATATGTTGAACAGTTTGTTCTTGGGCTCCACAATCACAGGTTGGAGAATCTCGGAGTCCCCACTTGTGCATCATAGCGCTGCACCTGGCGTGGCCAGTTCTTGTTCTGTTCAGTCTTATCCACTCCCTCCTCTGCAGGAGGTTGGGTGACAGTTGGGTCTTGGATACCTCGATGTGCTATTGTTGCAGCATTCCAGCTCTTGTGCCACTCTTCTTTAATGTCGAACTTCTTATCGTGGACCAGTGGATTGCGAGATTTTAAGCGGTCTGGGTGAGGGTTGTTTAAGACTGTATGAATTGGGAGATCTTGTGGGTAGTCGGGGTGGTGTAGTTTCCTCCATTCTCGATCGATTGCTTCTTGCCGTCGTAATTCAGGTGGTGGGATGTTGCTGATGGTGTGCAGCCAGGGGATAGGGTGGATTTTGATGTGCCCCTAATAATCCTCGTTGACTCGTTCAGGTGTACGTCCAGCTTCCTCGTGTGGGCACGGCAACTGGGTACACCAGCGTAAGTATTGTAGTACGTAAAGTCGATGGGTCGGCACCCCATGTTGTACCAGTTAGTTTCTTTACGATGTTGTTTCGGGTCTTTAGTTTTTGGCTTGTTTTTTCCAAGTGTTTTTATACGTCAGAGACCGATCTAGTGTGACACTAAGGTGTTGTTGGCGGAAGCTGACATTCAACTGCTGGTTTGCAATTCTGTTGTTTGAATGGAATGCGCAGACTTCTGTCTTTGTTGCATTTGGATGGAGTCTCCATGCTTTGTAGTATGTGTTGAGAATTTCTAAGTTTCTAGATAATATAGCTTCTCCTTCCTCAAGTGTACTGGTTTGTACGGCTATGACAAGGTCGTCAGCATAGCAAAACTTTGCGCTAGCTGTGTTTGGAATGTTTACTGGTGTACGGATTGAAAAGTAGGAGTGCTAGGACGGACCCTTGGGGGAGCCCGTTTTTCAGGGTACATGACTTGCTCTGTTTTTATCCAATGCCAACCTTGAAGTAGCGGTTCATCTTGGATATGAGTACTTTACGCAATATCTGTCGTTACACTTTCTCAACGACCTTGAAATTCACGGTTAATGATGCCTACAGTGATTGTAGGAGGACGACTGTTTGCTAGTGGCCCAGTGCGGCTTGTGTTAAAGAATGTCTTGTAATGTATATTACAGATGACTATGTAGACTTTACGCACTTATTTTGCATATAAGAAGGTAAAAGAACGGACACGTAAAGTTACAGACAAATATCGGTTTTCTGTAGAATTCTTGAATATGCAAGAATTCTCAGTGCGAATATAATAAATTTCCATGGAACTGAAAAGTTTCTGTCCAATGTGTTAGAAAGCATCGCTCGTGCTAAACTCAACTTGCCCTTTTCGCACAAGATGTACTGCAAACTATGGCTAAAGAGCAGCATGCAGATTCCATGTTCCTAGATTCCCGAAAATCATTTGAGAGGGTGCCCCACTGCAGGCAACGAAGATAAGAGCGTATGAAATACGTTCTCAAATATGTGAATGGATCGTAGACTTCCTAAGTAACAGAACCCAGTACGCTGTTCTCTTCTGCGAGTGCTCGGAGACAAGGGTATCGTCAGCAGCGCCCCAGGGAAGTATGACAGGACCACTATTATTTTCTATACACATAAATGATCTGCGGTTGTTTTCTGATTATACTGTCGTGCAGGGAAAGGTCTCGTCGTTGAATAACTGTGGGAGGATACAAGATGACTTCGACAACATTATAGTTGGTGCGATGAATGACAGCTAGCTGTAGAGCTAAATGTAGAGAAGTGCAAGTTACTGCAAATGAGTAGGAAAAACAAATCAGTATGTTCGAACACAGCGTTAATAGTGTTATGCTAGACACAGTTACGTCATTTCAATATCTGGACATAACGTTGCAAAGCGATATGAAATGAAATATGTGAGGTTGTGGAGGGGAAGGCGAATGGTCGAATTCGGTTTAGTGGGAGAATTTTACGGAAGTGTGGTTGAGCTCTAAAAGGAGACCGAATAATGGACGCTAGTGCAACCTATTCTTGACTACTGCACAAGTGTTTAGGGTCCGCACCAGGTCGGATTAAAGGAAGACAGCGAAGAAATACAGAGGCAGGCTGCTAGATTTGTTACCCGTAGGTTCGAACAACATGAAAATATTACGGAGATGCATCGGGAAGTCAGATGGGATTCCCTGGAGGGAAGGCGCTGTTCTTTCCGAGCAACACTTAGAGAACTGACGTTTCAAGATGACTGCAGAACGATTTTGATGCCGCCAACATACATTTCGCGTTTAGACCTCGAAGATAAGATACGAGAAATTGCGGTTAATATGGAGACATATAGACAGTCGTTTCTCCCTCGCTCTGTTCGCGAGTGGAAAAGAAAAGGAAATGGCCAACAGTGGTATAGTGTACCTTCCACAACGCACCGTCCCGTGGATTGTGGAGTGTGGATGTAGATGTAGATGTGGATGCTGCCCGAGTTTTATTGCACTCTTTGTCATTGCCAGTATTCTCGATCATTTCACATGAGTACCTGAAGTGTTGAATCCGAGCAATGTTGTTGTCTCGCCACGAGAAAACCCAGATGTTCATATTAGGAGCCTATATACTGAGTTTTCTTATAATATATTTGGATGACAGTTTTTAAGAATTTGAAGAATTTATAGAGCCTATTGGCCTCAAAAGTCGTTCTCGGCAAAGTCAAAACATTCGGTAATTATACTTTTATATTTTTTCACATACTGAATGGAGTATTTCTTTCTGCCATATTTTCGCTCTCATCAATACCAGACTGAAGAGAAATGGGGATAACCCAACATCCTGAATTATTCCTGTTTTTTACATGAAATGTTTTAGAGATGAATTTTAATTTAGAAGTAGTGTTTGTTGAAGTCTGTTGGATTATGTTAGTTGTTTTGTTATCTACCCCATATTCATATAATGCACTAAACAGGTTGGTGCACTCAACTGAGCCATTTTTTTTTTTGGTCTAAAAACTGGCCACTGTGAGAATCTGTTGGCGGTGCTGTATTATCATCTTGAGGTTCCAGATCTACTCTGCAGAAGATCGGCCATGTCGAAAGCCCGTCTAGTGTTAATCCACCTTCAGTTCCAAATGCTGGTCTCATCTGGTAAGGAGGACGTGATACAGTACATTTTAGGACACTGCCAGAAGGGAAATGGCTCAACTGCCTGGGTCCGTCTTGTCACCATGCGTAGAGAGTAAATCAAAGTTTTCCAAACTTTAGGTATAACTTCGCTCTTCCACAAATTTGTACTGACGACTTGTAGTCTCTCACCCAAGAATTTATTTCCGTTCTTGAGCATCTCAGTAATTAACACCGTCTTTCCCTCGTGCTTTGACGTTTTTGAGGTGTAATATGATGTTACGTATCTCATCGTCGTCGGTAGAACTGATGCTTGGTATGGAATGGATTTGTTAAGAGACAGTTTTTCTGTAGGAGACTCACATTTTTGTAGTCTCCTGAAGTAATGCTTCAAGATGTAGCAACTAGCCTTCGTGTTCGTCTCGACTGATGTGGCTGAAAGATGAAACTAAATACTGATTACTTTGTGTTTTACCAGTTCTGTCTTAAAATCATAATGAAAGTTAACTTTTTTTTAAAAAAGTCCTTATCAGTTTCCTCCAATCTGTTGAAGTAATACATCCGTTTAATTCGTCTGTTTCGGAAGTTTTCTTTTGTATTTCTAAGGGAATGTAACACTTCTCTTTGCTTTAGCGGCTGTTCCAATTTTTTTAAGGTTCATATTCGGAATTCCCAGATTTTATCACATTCTGATGTCCACCACATGAGCGTATGTTGTTGAGGTTTTCCGATTTTCCATGCTGGTCCTTGAATGGTTTAGTAAAGTGCATGTTATGTTTGTATGCAGTGATTGTATACATTCCTGTGTACATTATTTCAAGCATTCTTTGTGGATGCTCTTATAATTAACGTAGTTAGGCTGGACGTTTGTAGATGTTATGAACATTATTGTTATTTTAATATACCAATACTGATCAGCAGTTCTGTCGTGCGTGAATATGTTTCAGTTACTTGCGCTGTTGATGATTCGTGCACTTGATGTTCGTCGGAAGCAACGTGCTGCTATAGAGTTCCTGTCTTGTGATAACGAGACAGTGGCAAATATTCACAACAGATTGAAGAAGGTGTATGGGGATGATGCTGTTCACCGCTATAGAACTAGTCGTTGGTCAAGCAGATTGTTTGGTGGAAGTGGGCACATCAATACTAGGGACATCTCACGCATTGGCAGACAGAGCACCGTGCGAACTCCTCACAATGAGCAACGTATTCACAATCTTATTTTGGCTGACAAACGCATAACAGCGAACGAACTATTAATCCGAGTGGGAGTAGGAGAAGTAAATGTGTGCAGAATTTCATTCAGTTGATGTTGCAAAGGTTTGTATGAGGTGGGTTTCGAGAATGTTGACGTATTCTCTCCCCCCCCCCAACCCTCACCCCCCCCCCCCTCCCCAAAAAAAAGAAAAAGAACACGAAAGACAGTGTGCAACGAACTTCTCGAACAGTAAGATAATTATAGAGATGATCTCCTTGCAAGAATTGTGACGGGGGATGAAACCTGATGGTATCAGTTTGAACTGTTGATGAAAACACTATACTCGCCAAAGAAGAAGAGGATCAAAGCTGTGCCTTCAGCATGAAAGTGATGGGTACCTTTATTTGGAAGGACTGTGGCTTGTGGATATAACGTGAAGTGGAACAACCAACAGCTGTGATGCACATGTGGCAGCCCCTAAAAAACTTCATGTTCGAATGTCTCGAATGGACAAGATCGACCAAAATAGGTTTTGCTACCGCATGATAACTGCTGGCCACATTTCAGTGAGAAACCCATGACCGAGATTATAAATTTTGGGTGGACAACATTGAAACATTGACGCTATAGCCCGGATCCAGCACTAAGTGACCACCTCCTCTTTGATTAACTCACAGAATCTCTTCGCGGAATGAGATCTGAAGCTAATGACTCCGTTGTGAAGGTTGCTGAAACATGGTTCAAGTGTGCTGGTACTGACTTCTACCGTGCAGGTGTACAGTCCTTAGTTCCACGGTAGCAGTTGAAAGGGACGGAGATTGTGTGGAAAAGTGACATTTTGTCTATCAAGAATGTATCCACTTACTATAAAAATAAAATCAAAGGTAGATGGAAAATAAATTGTATTTTTTTAAAAATAGTTCATTTCTTTTCAAGTGAGCCTCGTATTTACAAGACGTAGAACGAAATATATCTAACCCACTTGACAGAGAACATCGGTCGCTTTGTAGCGTTATAGACTGCGTAGAACTGCTACCAGACGGTATTGTACCTCTTCACACCCCCACAAAAAATTTACATTTCTTCAGAAAAGTCCATTGTTATTGCAATCGTTGTGGATCTTATCTCTGTTTGTGCTTGCATAATTAACCGTTTTACCAACGGTTTCGAGGACGGGTTGAATCTAAATGAATTTTGCGATAAGTTTGTTAAATTGTTCTGATTACTTATCTTCTGGATTTCGATCTCTTCTTTATTGATACTCAGCGTCTATTAAGGATGGTTCCGTGAATGCTGGAGGTAAGATTCTCACTTCTCAGATACGCACTATGAAATGAACAGTTATAAGCGTTTGCTCATCAAAAATACATTTTACTTTGTTTTCAACTTTTGTACCAAATTTAGTCATTTCAACAACTGGTATACCATAAGTAACTGTCCGACAAAAGAATGATCTATCACTTTACTTCTGACAGGCTCCAACTACAATAACTTCTTACAGTTCCTGTGATAGAAAAATATTCATATACAAAGATACGCATACACTATCGATATAATCGATGTTTTTTTCTAAAGAGACACTAACATTTAACATTTCATTAAGAAAAGTATGTTTTTTATTAATTCTACCTTTTTGAATGATTATACTAGTAGGAAAAAATAAGGATTATATTAATGATGTATGAGGAAAGCAATGAAAACGGATGTGCGTTGAGCAGTCCCCTTACACCGTTCACCGTTGACGTAGCTCATAGCAGTGAACTGGTTTCTACGTAAGGTCAGTTGTATGGAATCAGCGCAGTAAAGTGAATCAACATGGAGACGTGACGTGTCTACAAGGAACGGTGAAGTGCTTGTAGCCATGTAACACGGAGTATGAACAGTGTTCGTAAAATGATCCTAACCGAAACTAAGCCGAAGAGAGTCTCACAAACTGTCAGTAACAATCGATTTCAAGAGGAATTTCTGCTATTAGAACTATCTCAATCACTTTCAGTGGAGGAGAACGAACATTAGGGTTCGCATATCTCTCGAAAGATTTAAAGCTGCTTATAAAGCTGTAGATCTTCAATGAACCAAAAACGAAAAACAGAAATTGGACACTGCTGACTGCAGGTGTTTAGTGTGGCACGACAGTTGGCAGTTATACCTTTTATGTTTCCAGAATGAGATTTTCACTCTGCAGCGGAGTGTGCGCTGATATGAAACTTCCTGGCAGATTAAAACTGTGTGTCAGACCGAGACTCGAACCCGGGACCTTTGCCTTTCGCGGGCAAGTGCTCTACCAATTGAGCTGCCCAAGCACGACTCACGCCCCGTCCTCACAGCTTTACTTCTGCCAGTACCTCATCCCCCAGGCTGTGACTAAGCCATGTCTCCGCAATATCCTTTCTTTCAGGAGTGCTAGTTCTGCAAGGTTCGCAGGAGAGCTTCTGTAAAGTTTGGAAGGTAGGAGACGAGGTACTGGCAGAAGTAAGGCTGTGAGGACGGGGCGTGAGTCGTGCTTGGGCAGCTCAGTTGGTAGAGCACTAGCCCCCGAAAGGCAAAGGTCCCGAGTTCGAGTCTCGGTCCGGCACACAGTTTTAATCTGCCAGGAAGTTTCATACCTTTTATGTGATTAATGCAAGGTGTTGGGTACACCGATGGTCCATCGGCGATTTCATCCGCAATGTGTGAAGGATGCTGAAATGATGAAGTTGGTTCTATGATTTTTTTATTGGAGGTGTATTCATTCACGTTATGGTGAACGAGAACTGGGACATTTACTTCAACGTTCTCCGTGTTGCTCATTTCTCTACATCGTCATGTGTACGTTGCGGGTTCTCTGAAGATGACACCAAACGTTTATCTGTTGTGAAGCTATCATACAACTATGTCATGAAACGGTGGTAGGAATGCTACACCAGTTGTCAAACGTGTGTTATTTTTAGCACAACATGTTTCAAGACTACGTCAACCCCTTATCAAACGCCATAAAAAAAAGAAACCAATAAACTGCAATACTACACCCACTGACAGCCAAATAAAACTACAGTGTTCAAAGGAATTAGGGGAACATGAATGTGAGCGTCTGCCACACTGCGTTGACCAGTAACTGTGGACTGAGTATGTTACCAACTTATACCTTTATCTTTCACAAATTAAGTGCACAATAAAACATCATCACATCCTCGATCGTTTACATATAAAGAACTGAAATGTCCGACAGATGTCGAAAACAAAATGAAAATAAGCACTCATCCCGTCATCCTGGGTCCGTTTCATTAGAGTTGGAGATCTTCAAAAACGTGTATGCCCTCCTTGAGGATCTATCTCTGTCTGATACCTACATGGCTTGCTTAGCATAAGTCTCTGGTATCCATTCCCATTCTTCAATGAGAGCCTGCGGGAATTCTTGGCGAGTCTGCGGTTGATCAGGGCGACTACGAACACGTCTGTCGAGCATGCTCCCATTATGCACGTGGATTTAGGTTGGGACTCACCACAAGCTAATTCATTACTTCAACGTCCATGCTTCACAAGACAACCCTGCTGAATTAGAATTATATATTAATACCTTCAGCTGCTGACGGGCGTTGATATATATCAACGGGGACAGGTGAAAATGGGTGCCCCAACAGGGACTCGAACCCGGGATCTCCTGATTACATGGCAGACGCTCTATCCATCTGAGCCACCGAGGGCACAGAGGATAGTGCGACTGCAGGGACTATCTCGGGCACACCTCCCGCGAGACCCACATTCTCACCTTATATGTCCACACACTACATTCGTAGTGTCCCTACCCAACACACTCATTACTCGTGGAAGACATTCTTACCACGTCCCGTAAGAGTTTGGGTAATATGTGTGCATCCGCACTCTATCATGGCCAGTATTGCCAGAACTATACACACCATATCCATATAAGTATATCCCTGCTGAACGCCCGCCATCTAGGTCCTAGCATTAGAAGGAATTCAGGGCCACCACCATATGCAGCAGCCACAACATGGTCCAACAGGATCTGTTCGATGAACTGCCTGGCGATAAGAGGGCCATGGACAACGACAAGATTCGTATGGCTGTCAACACTGAGGCCTCCCCACAACATCGTAGAGCCTTGGAAATCTGTCGAGATCCTGGATAACATTAGGCAGGTACCGCTCCCTACCGGTATCCGCACGAGAACACGGCCATTAGCTTGTCTCAGAGGATATTTGGACTCGTCTTTCAATAACACGGGGTACTCGAACAGGACGTCTGCGTCGTTAGGTTCTTTGTCGTAGCCTGTTCATTACATTCTGAGATTATTGGCCGGCCGAAGTGGCCGTGCGGTTAAAGGCGCTGCAGTCTGGAACCGCAAGACCGCTACGGTCGCAGGTTCGAATCCTGCCTCGGGCATGGATGTTTGTGATGTCCTTAGGTTAGTTAGGTTTAACTAGTTCTAAGTTCTAGGGGACTAATGACCTCAGCAGTTGAGTCCCATAGTGCTCAGAGCCATTTGAACCATTTTTTTTTTTGAGATTATTAGATATCGGTCTTCACGTGGATTTGTAATGCGTCAGCGACCTTGTCCAGTTCGCCTTAGGCAGCGTGTCCATAACATATGGATGTCACATGGAGAGGCGTTGGCATGTGCAGCATCACGGCCGAAAGTCCACCCTTCCTCGGTCAAACACCGTCCTTGCATCTATCACTGCAGTAAGGTATCGCATTGTCATGCGCTTGGTTGAATACAACGTCCACAAATCACAATTTTCGTGTTTGTGCCTTACTGTAAGGCACTGGGACTCCGGTACTCACTTTCTTCTGAAGAGTCCCGTGACACCGTAACGTATAACACAGGTAATAGACTGCGGATAATTGAAATTGTTGCCTACAATGAAAGCGAAGATCTCAAGCCATTCGATAAGACCACAGGTACCGCCTGTATCCAAATAGATTTAAAGTACCGTACACTGCTACACGTGTTCCCGTAATTCTTTTGACAGTGTATTTTTAAATGTTTATGTCTCCCTCTAGTATAAAATGCCTTAAAGCTTCTATGGCATTGAGCACTGTCAAAAGTAAAAACACAGCAGCAGACACGGATTTGTCAAACTCTTCTTAGATCATCTCATTTTGGCGTTATAAACTAAAGGTAGCCGCTTTCAGTTACCAAAGATAGTATTTTTCTGCAACGCATATGTCAGTATACAGCTCCCAATGATGCTACTGTCTGTCATAAAATCTACAATTGTATGTCAATTGCTAGTAAATTCTAAGAATCAATAGTACACATGTGTTGCAAAGTGTGCATCCATATATAATTGCCAACAAAACACATAAAGTACACGCGCCTTAAGAAAGGAATGCTTCAGCTGTTAAATGAGAGGACAGAAGTGCCTAAGGGCATTTTCTGACTTAGTTCAGTGATGTCCTCCTTGGGAAGTAGCCATCAACTTAATCGAATTAGTGGCGTTAGGTTTTGTGTATTCTATTGGCCACCGTATACTGAGCCGTGCCGAGAGTCGATAGGTCGCTTCATAGGTCACTTCACGCTCTCCACAGTATTCATCTTTGGCCAGAAGACGTGACTGGCGGCCTGACCGGCCGCACCGGTAGTAGCCTCGCTCTCTTGAAGTTCATTTGTGGGACGGGGAGGTCGGTCGAGAAGCAGTGCTGGGAGTGGGATCGCAGTTTCACTCGGTGTTGGCTCGAGTGGCCTCATATTCTGGATCAGTGGTTAGTCGCCGCAATCCTTCCCGCTGCAAGTGAGGCGTGTTGTCCATGACGGCAGGCACCGACTGTAAGCAGTAAACCGCCTGCCGTTTACAGTCGCAGCAGCGTTCTTGTGGACAGCGGCTGCTACTGGAAGCAGGCGGCTCCCGCACCGACATCAACATGTGTTTTCTAGCAACTTGCCCTACATCATTACTGGTGAGCACGTATTACAACTTTCTCTTTGACTAACGCCATTGTGCCGCACGTTGTCATCTTGGAGCAAGGAAGTGCCGTGTGCCCAATTCTTGCACTCTCTGCAGTTGTTTTAATCGAAGGTGCTGTGTATTCTGCTCGTCGTGTTGCTGGCTGGTGCTGATCTGATTGCCTGGGGCCGTACACGCATGTTTTAGATAATTAAATTGTATACGGCAACTCTGCCTCCCTTAGCCTTGCTGGTTTTGTAAATGAACAAAGAGTGTGGAAACTGTGCATTTGGGATCGTGTCGGACCTCTTTTCTTCCCCGGCATCGTGCTGCAGCTCGCCGTGGTATGGACTCAACAAATAGTTAGAAGTCTCCTGCAGAAACACGGAGTCATACTGCCTCTATATTTTGAGTCGTCTGTCTACTGACTGGTTTGCTACTAACCGCCACGATTTCCTCTCTTGTGCCATCCTCTTCATCTCAGAGCAGCACATTCAACTTAAGTTCTCAATTATTTGCTGAATGTAGTTCAATCTCTGCCTTCCTCTACAGTATTTACCGTCTATAGCTCCCTTTCGTATAATCGAAGTTACTCCCTGACGGCTTAATAGATGTCCTCTCATCCGCCCCTTGTTCTTGTTCGTGTTTTCCATATATTCCTTTCCTCGCCAATTCTCCAGAGAATCTTCTGATTCCTTACCTTATCAGGCCACGTAATTTTCAATACTCTTCTGCAGCACCGCATCTGAAATGCTTCGATTCTCTCCTTTTCTGGTTTTCCCACAGTGCATGTTTCACTATCACCCAACGCTGCACTCCAAACGTGCCTTCTCAGAACTGTCTTCGTAAAATTAAGGCCTAAGTTTGACACTAATAGAATCCTCTCGCCCAGGAATGCCCATTTTGGTATTGCTGGTCTGCTTTTCATGTCCTCTTTGCTCCGTCCGTCATGAATCATTTTTTGCCTAGGTAGCTGAATTTCTTAATTTCGTGATCATCACTCCTGATGTTACAGTTCCCGCTGTTCTCATTACTGCTATTTCTCATTACTTCCGTTTTTCTTCGATTTACTCTCAATCCACATTCGGTAATCATTATACTGTTCACTCCATTCAGCAGATCCTGTAGGTCTTCTTCACTTTCACTGAGGATGAAATCTCATCAGCGAATATTATCAGTGATATCCTTTCACCTTGAACTTTAATTCTACTTTTGAACCTTACTTTTATTTCCCTCATTGGTCCTTAGATTTATAGATTCAACAGTAGGGATGAAAGATGAAATCGCAGTACTACACTCTTTCGAAAAAGAGCTCTTCGTTCTTGGTCTTTCATTTTCCCTCCTTGGCTCTTGTACGTGCTGTATACCACCCGTCTTTCCCTACAGCTTATCCATAATTTTCTCAGAATTTCGAGCATCTTTCAGTATTTGACACTTTAAAACGCTTTTTCCAGATCAACAGATCCTGTGACGTTGTCTTGACATCTCTTCAGTCTTATTTAGATTATCTACCGCAGTCTCATAAATGCCTCTCTGACGCCCTTTCCTCTTCCTAAAGCCAAACAGATCCTTGACTTTTATTTGAGCTGCGTCGACTCCCTCTCCTTCTACAAACTGCACGTCTCGTTCGCACGAGTTCGCAGGCTCGGCATAGAGTGCGCTGTTCACCTAGAGGGCGTAGTGACGATGCCGCGATCAGGGAACCGAGACGTTGCAACGACGAGTGCTGAACTGAGACCTGTGTGGTAGGGCGGCGACTTCCTCTTCCTCTCTCTCTCTCTCTCTCTCTCTCTCTCTCTCTCTCTCTTTATGTCAAGGGCGTCACCGACTCCGAATTATTGCGAAGCGTACTGCCTTTGGGCATCGGAAAGATTGTGTGTACAACGGCTTTCTGGGATCAGGCCCGTTCTTAGTGTAAAACTCGCTCAGTTCTTCGTGAATTGATTAATTTTCCGTCTGGTAATCTAGTTGCGTATGGTAGCTGATTCGTGGCCACGAAATTAAGCCCCCCCCCCCCCCCTGTTGCTTGTTCGCCTAGTGTGAATTTTGGCTCCGAGAAACCCATTTCTTGAATGAGATTTTCACTCTGCAGCGGAGTGTGCGCTTATATCAAACTTCCTGGCAGATTAAAACTGTGTGCCCGACCGAGACTCGAACTCGGGACCTTTGCCTTTCGCGGGCAAGTGCTTTACCATCTGAGCTACCGAAACACGACTCACGCTGCAGAGTGAAAAATCTCATTCTGGAAACATCCCCCAGGCTGTGGCTAAGCCATGTCTCCGCAATATCCTTTCTTTCAGGAGTGCTAGTTCTGCTAGGTTCGCAGAAGAGCTTCTGTAAAGTTTGGAAGATAGGAGACGAGATACTGGCAGAAGTAAAGCTGTGAGTACCGGGCGTGAGTCGTGCTTCGGTAGCACAAATGGTAGAGCACTTGCCCGCGAAAGGCAAAGGTCCCGAGTTCGAGTCTCGGTCGGGCACACAGTTTTAATCTGCCAGGAAGTTTCATATCAGCGCACACTCCGCTGCACAGTGAAAATCTCATTCTGGAAACATCCCCCAGGCTGTGGCTAAGCCATGTCTCCGCTATATCCTTTCTTTCAGGAGTGCTAGTTCTGCTAGGTTCGCAGAAGAGCTTCTGTAAAGTTTGGAAGGTAGGAGACGAGGTACTGGCAGAAGTAAAGCTGTGAGTATCGGGCGTGATTCGTGCTTTGGTAGCTCAGATGGTAGAGCACTTGCCCGCGAAAGGCAAAGGTCCCGAGTTCGAGTCTCGGTCGGGCACACAGTTTCAATCTGCCAGGAAGTTTCAACCCATTTCTTGTCTGAAAGCGTAGATCGAACTTTCGCATATGAGCGTGATTGTTCCGGCCGTTTAAGAGTCTCACGGCAGTGTCTCGTTACCATTACCTTTGTAAATCGGAAAGGAGCGAGTTGAGTTGCAAATTTTCGGGGGCTTTGGTTTCTTAATCTATGCTCGGCAGTACTTCTGGAATTATTTTTCTATTCTACCATCTTGTTTTGTGATACCCACTGTGCATGTGTACTTTAATGCGTTCACTCAGCTTTAGCCATCTCGCTGAGCGCTGTAACAGCAGCAGTGTTAAACATTCAGTGGTGGCCTTCACTTACAAGGAGACGGCACGAAGTGAGGTCCGGGATTTTTCCGCAATTTTGTGTGGTGAAAGAGGACCCCTAACACCTCACGTGGTTAAAATATTAGGATGCACTACTCGGAAAATAACGAGAACAATTGATCCAAAGTTTCTTAGGTGCCTTATGAGTATAAAATGTTAGTCCATTGCCGAGCCGCCGTCTGGCCTATATGGTTGGCGGTCGGACCCTTACGCCAGAGGTCTTGGGTTCGACTCCTCCTCCGGCACTTTTTTTTTCTTTTGTTGCTTGCAAAATTGCAGCGCATTTTTACAGGAGAATCGTGAAATTAATTCCCGGGAAGACTGTATAGAAATTCATTCTGTAATTGACCATCAGTTATCGTCACCAATATCCCGAGACATGATTCAATATGCCTGGTTTGGCTCAAAATTATCAAAACTCAAACCATTTTCGAAATGTTAGTGGGGCATATTTTTGTACAGATTTATTGCAAACGCCCTGTGATTGTAAAACATCTGCTTTTTATATGTTGTACAAGATGTCGCAAAAATTATTGCTTTGCTTGTTTTTACGATAATTACCACTGCGGTTCTTGTTTATAATTATTATATGTATAAAAATTGAATGTTTCCCAATCGAATTTGTTATTCCGATTAAAAACCCAATGATTCTCCTTATATACTTTACAATGAAAAATGGAAAACCCACCGCCATGAACTGTGTTGTTGGACAAAAAGAAAATAATTTTTATTCCATAATGTAGCTAATTTGTTAAAGGTAATGTAGGTTTGGGAAACTTTCTGAATAATTGGTGGAATAACAAAAGAAAATGAAACAGAAGGAAAAAAAAGGTGGCAGAGAAGGAATAGAACCCGAGACCTCTGGCGTAGGAGTCCAAGCCCCAAACATCTAGGCCAGACGACGGCTCAGCTGTGGATTAACGTTTTATACTCATAAGGCATCTAAAAAACTTTGGATCGACTTTTCCCGGGATTTTCCTGGTAGTGCGTCATAATATTTTAACCACGTGAGGTGTTAGGTGTTCTCTTTCACCACACAAAATTTCGGACAAATCCCCGACCCCACGCTCGTGCCGTCTCCTTGTTAGACGCAGCTTGTCTGTGCCAGCGTCACGGACAGTGTGGTATGCCGCCTTATACGACGCTTGGAGCTCAGGACTTTTGCTGTTGTGCTTCTACACGCCATGCTGATCTGCACCACCTTCGCCGAGGAGGTAGACGCTCTCTAATAAGGGGAAGGCCTCAGACACGGCCAACGGATTCGGCTCAAATTTGGCAGGTCGCTTGTGTACAACCTAAAACGAAGGAATCTAAGTTATTTTGGGTCAACACCCCCGCGTTTTTGAGGAAATCACCCCTAAAAGTTGTGAAGAGTAATCGACACAAAATTGGAGGGATCGATAGATAATTGTAAATAGAGCATTTTTCATCATCGGGTGTGGGGTCCGCAAACGCAAACTTTTCCAGAAATCGAGGAAATAAACTTATATAACTGCCGCTGCTGTACCCACATGGTAAACGCTATTCGGCGACAGCGCTGATAGCGCACCGGCCAGGGTAACTGGCTGGGTCTCGAAGAACCCGGGTTCGAATCTCGAAAGATAGGACACAACAAACAATAACTAGTTACTACAGCATAAACAGACGAGCTAATTACCACAAACTACATACAGTACTCGTCATATGTTACTTACGGAAGGGCACTTTATTCATTCACAAAACGTATTTCATTCGGTGCATTAACGATGGAAAAATCTCTACATGTATCCGCGAGGTTTGCGGCAGCCTAATGACGGAAAACAACTCTTTCCGATTGACTTCTGTAATGCTAGTGCTGGACACCTTCACTCTTCCAGGTTCACAACTATGATAGAACGAGGCAACCGGGACAACTTAACTCTCCGCGCGTGCATTCTGTCCCGTGCCTCGCTGTAAACAAGCGTCGCGCGGTTGGCTATCTGTGATCCCTCGTGAGAAATTCGCAGCACTCTTACTCGGAGTTGTTTTCATGTGACAAGGCTTAAAAGTTTAATACTTTACTAACTCGCGGCGTTTGGGAAATTAGTTTGCCTACCTTATTATTATCATTTCTTATTGATTTACTTACCTTATTAACCCTCCTGTCCCTATCAATTGAGATATGGAAAGATACAAACGAAAAGAATAACATCCGCTAGGTTTCTTCGAGATTCGAACCCGGGTTCTCCCATTTCGAGCCAGTTACCTTAGCCATTGCGCTATCGTTGCTGCCGGCGAAAAGCTTTTTGCATGTCGGTACAGAAGCGGCAGTTGTAAAAGTTTCTTATCCCCATTTCTGGAAACGTATGCGTTTTCGGACCCCATACCTTATGATGAAAAATGCTCTACTTACAATTATCTATCGATCCCGTCAATTTTGTGGTGATTGCTCGTCATAACCTTTAGGGGTGATTTTCTCAAAAACGAGGGGGTGTTGACCCAAAACATCTTAGATTCCTTCATTTTAGGTTGTACACAAGCGACCTGCCAAATTTGAGCCGAATCCGTTGGCCGTGTCTGAGGCCTTCCCCTTGTAAGTTATGTAATTGTAATCTATTAACCGTTTCATGTAACAGCTATTTCCTCATCCTAATGGCATAAGCGGTCAGAAGAGGTCACCGCTCGCTAACTTACGTAATTGTAATCTAATAACTCTTTCATGTAACTGCTGCTTTTCACATTCTAAGGGCGTAAGCGACCAGTTACTGTATGCCACTTTGGTACCCCTTGTTTTAACAGTGTAATATGTTTCTAAACATGGCCACGTTTTTCTTAATTCGCATGGGAAGCTAGTCCAATTGTATAAACTGCTCCTTCATTTGGTTTAGTAGTTTATTTAATGTGTCAGTAGCCCTCACCCCCCTTTCTTTTAATGTCGGAGCTTGTAACGGCAATGGCTTTGGGCACGTCGCGATTGGTCTGGACACAGTTGACTGTATCTCGTAGTTGCAGTGCCTAGATGTAAAGAGACTGCTTTTACTTACTCCTTATTATGTCAGTCACCGCTGTGTTTGATTCTGCTTATTGTGTTTGGTGTTACCAGCTAAATCTTGCAAGAGGAAAAGCATATAAGCTGCATTGCCTGCCTTAAATCTTATGCCGAACACTCTGGCCGCGTGTTGTTAATTGTGGCTGGTCTTGAGCGGTGTAGAGTTCCCTTGTACTAAACATTAAAAAAAAAACAGAAAACAAAAAGAAAAGTCCGCAAAGCCAAATATTAAATTTATTTTTCCACTCACAGCGCCGGAATTTGTTTCTTGCTGGAGGTACACAGGCAGCGTCTAGTCCTGAAATTTCGTATTTATTTCTTTTTAATTCTAAAATTCAGGCCCTTGCCCCTTAGTTTCATGGTTGTTTAAATGTTGGGTCAGCCCAGTGGAGAAAGTTTGTAACGTTCTTGTAAAAGGTACGGAAAATTATATTTGACTTAATTGCGCCCGTTACTTTCTCCCAAACTGCGTCATTGGTCAAAGCATATATAGTATGTGGTTTAAATGATAATAACATTAGGGTTTCCAGTTTCATGCGCTTGTCTATAAAGAGCTATAATTTGATGCAAGGTTGTGTTTCATTTTATAGCTATTCCTGGTATCCAAACTGTTGCTCCCTTTAAAAAAAGTAGTTAGTGATTTAACGGGTCATTTTTTTACCTCCTGTTTAATGTGTTTGTTGCTGAGCTCAGAAATTGTTTATCTTAGTATTTATAGTGTTTTTCTTTCAAGTGGTAACAAAGTTTGTCAAATAGTGAATGATGTGTACTTAAAACCTTCGCCCAGTCTTTCCATCTATCCGCTCTCCCTTTTGCACTCCTAATGTTACCGCCCTCGCTTTCAATTACATCAAAGGCTGTTTTAACTTTTCTATGTGCTGAGTCAGTCCTTCTGAAAGTCATTTTTTTTTTCGAATCTTCACATTTTTCATGCAGCCATTTCGCTTTAGCTTCCCAACAATTCCATTTTATTCCGCTCCTAAGTGACTTGTATTTCTGCATTCCTGAATTTCCCTATACATTTTTTTACTTCCTTCTTTCATCGATCAGCTGAAGTACTTCTTCTGTTACCCATGGTTTCTTCGCAGGTACATTCTTGTACCTATGTTTTCCTTTCCAACTTCTCTGATTGCACTTTTTAAAGGTGTATATTCCTCTTCAAGTAAACTGTCTACTGGGCTATTCCTTACCGCATCGTCTATATCCTTACAGAAGTCCATGCGTATACCTTCATCCCTTAGTGCTTCCAGATCCCACTTATTTGCGCATTTTTTCTTACTGAGTAGTCTCTTGAATGTCTGCCTATGGTACTCTTCATCATTGCTCAATTCTGATCTGGGTCAGTCTGCTCCTGGATACGCCTTACAATCCAACATCTGATTTCGAAATCTCTACCTGACCATGATGTAATATAACTGAAATCTTGAGTACCTCCAGGCATTTTCCAAGTGTACCTCCTCCTCTTGTGATTCTTGAACAGAGTATTCGCTGTTGCTAGTTGAAATTTGTCATCCCTTACATCTACTCTTTCCCCTACATCTGCATTCCAGTCCCCCATGACTATCAGATTTTCATCTTCCTTTTCGTACCGAATTACCTGTTCAGTATCTTCATATACTTTCCCCATCTCTTCGTATTCAGCTTCCGACGTCGGCATGTACACCGAAATTGTCGTTTTCGGTGTTGTTTTGCTGTCGATTCTGATAAGAAGAACCTTATGACTGAAATGTTCAGCGTACTTCACTCTCTCTGCCCTACCTTCCTATTCATAACGAATCCTGTTACGGTTAGACGATTTTCTGCTGTTGTTGATATTACCCTATACTAATTTGACCAGAAATCTTTGTCTGCTTTCCATTTCACTTCACTAAACCACACTATATCTAGACTGAGCCCTAGCATTTCCCTTTTCAGATTATCTGTCTTCCCTACACCTTCAAAATTCTCAAATTCCATGCCTCGACTCGTAGAACATTATCCTTACGTTCGTTACTGAATTTTTAGTCGTTGTCACCTCGCACTTGGCAGTCCCCTTCTCGGAGATCCGAATGAGGGACTAGTCCGGAATCCTTTAGCAGTCAAGAGATCATCATGAGACTTTCCTCAATTGCCTGCCACATGTCCTGTGGATACACATTATGTATCTTTAATGCAGTGGTTTCCATTTTCTTCTGCATCCTCATGCCGTTGCTGATTCTTCCGCTTTTAGCGGCAGTTTCCAAACCGAAGAGTAAGAGTATGCCCTGAAACTCTGTCTGCTCACGCCCTTTTTGACAAGGCCATAGGTCTTCGGCTACCATTGTTGGTGATATTTATTCAAAATTAATTGATGGCGGCGTTCGAACCCGGGACCGAGTACGTTTTAATTATTCAGTAAAGACGCTACCTCTAGACCACAGGTCCATTCCCTCGACAGCCGTCCATAACAGCGAAAGTGATACCGTTGTAGGATTTTGTGCATGAACTGGCCTATCGATTATGTCCCGTAAATGTTCGATGCGATTCATGTCGGATGATCTGGGTGGCCAAATCATTTACTCGAATTGTCCATAATGTTATCCAAACCAATCGTGAACAATCGTGTCACGGTGACATGTTAGCGTACAAGAAGTCCATGAATGACTAGAAATGGTCTCAAAGTAGCCGAACATAACCACTGCCAGTTAGTCTTCGGTTCAGTTGGACCAGAGGACCCAGACCCTTCCACGTAAACACAGCCCACACCATTATGGAGCCACCACTTACTTGTACCGTGCCTTGTTGACAACTTGGACCCATCACTTTGTAGGGTCTGCGCCACACTCTAACCCTAGCATCACCTCTTACCAATTCAGCTCAGGATTTATCTCACCAGGCCATGGTTTTCCAATCGTCTAGGGTCCAAACGATATGTCCACGAACCCAGGAGAGGCGCTGCAGGCGATGTTGTTCTGTTAGCAAAGGCCCGCAGGTGGTCATCTGTTACTTGTCTGTTAGCACCGACAACTCTACGCAAACGCCGCTGCTCCCGGTCGTTAAGTGAAGGCCGTCGACCACTGTGTTGTGCGTGGTGGAGCTAATGCACGAAATTTGGTACTCCCGACACACTCTTGACACCGTGGATCTCGCAATATTACATTCCCTAATGCTTTCCGAAATGGGATGTTCCATGCGTCTAGCTCCAACTACCATTCCACGTTCAAAATCTGTTAATTACCATCGTACGACCACAATCACGTCGGGAACCTTTTCACATGAATCACTACCACCCTCAGTGTATGTCCATATCGCTATCTCACGACTTTTGTCACCTCATTGTATTGTCAAGGAACTTGTTCATTGTAATAAACTGTATTTCAAATTTATTCGTGTCACGAATGGTGTTCAGCCCCATTTGCCCAGTTCTTCCATCCCCGAGGCAACCAAACGGTAGGCCGCGTTTCACATACGGCTCCTCACGTTGCTACATAGGTATAGAACTGATTGACAAGTTTTATAATAATGGTATTGTCGCGGTCTCGTGACATGGGTTGCAGGAAAGTACCATCGTTGGTGGATGAAAGCGACTGCCATAAGTTTACAGCCGTATCCTGAGAGAATTTAGTTTACAACTGTGCTTTGAAAGTATAACACGCCAAAATAAGCTGATCTAAGAAGTTTTATGTGTGACAGTGCCTGATTGCTGCTGCGTTTTTACCTTTCACGTTACCTAATAGCATAGAGCCTTTAAGGTATGTTCGAATGCTGCCTCGGGCATGGATGTGTATGATGTCCTTAGGTTAGTTAGGTTTAAGTAGTTCTAAGTTCTAGGGGACTGATGACCTCAGAAGTTAAGTCCCATAGTACTCAGAGCCATTTGAACCATTTTTGAGGTATGTTGTGCTACAGCAACAGACAAACATTTTATATAGTTGTCAATAGGCGTAGAAATGCGATTCATTGATTGGGTTCCTTGTTTTATATCTTAGCGGGAAGTCACCTGGTGGTGACTATTTTTATATAATGTCCTTATACACTGATGTGACAAAAGGATAGTGGTATGAACATATACAGATGGCAGTAGTATCCCGTACACAAGATATAAAAGGACAGTGCATTGGCGGAGCTGTCGTTTGTACTCAGATGATTCATGTGGAAAGGTATCCGACGTGCTTATGGCCGCATGGCAGCAATTAGCAGACTTTATACGCGGAATGTTAGCTGGAGCTAGACGCTTGGGTCATTGCACTTCGGAAATCGTTAAGAGATTAAATATTCCGAGATCCATAGTGTCACGATTGTGCCGAGAATGCCAAATTTCAGGCATTACCTCTCACCACGGACAACACAGTGGCCGACGGCCTTGCCTTAACGACCGAGAGGCGTTTAGTAGAGATGTCAGTGCTAACAGACATGCAACACTGCGTGAAATAACCGCAGAAATCAATGTAACACGTACGACGAACGTATACTTCAGCACAGTGTGAGGAAATTCGGCGTTAATGGGCTGTGGCAGCAGACGACCGACGCGAGTTCCTTTGCTAAACGCATGCCATAGTCTGCAGCGCCTTCTCTGGACCCGCCACCTTATCGGTTGGGTCACAGACGATTGGAAAACTATGGCCTGGTAAGATAGACCCCGAATTGAGTTGGTAAGAGCTGATGGTAGGAGTCGAGTGTGGCACGGAGCCCTCGAAGCCATGGACGCGAGGTGTCAATAAGGCACTGCGCAAGCGGGCGGTGGCTCAATAATGATGTGGGCTATGTTTACATGGAATGGTCCTTCGGCTACTTGGAGGTCATTTGCAGCCATTCTTGGGCTTCATGTTCCCAAAAAAACTGTTTAATTTTTATGAATGCCATTGTGCCTTGCCACTGGGCCGCAATTGTTCACGGCGGGTTTGAAGAACATTGTGAACAATTCTAGCGAATAATTTGGTTACCCAGATCACCCAAGGAATCACATCGAACATTTGTGGGACGTAATCGAGAGGTCAGTTCGTGCACAAAATCCTGCATCGGCAACACTGTCACAGTTATGGACGACTTTTGACGCAGCATGGCTCTGTAGTTCGGAGGAGATTTCCAACGAATTGTTGAGTCCATGCCACATCGAGTTGCTACACTACGCCGGGAAAAAGTTGGTCCGACACGATATTAGAAGGAATTCCATGACTTTTGTCGCCTCAGTGTATATTAGCTACTCCGGAACGTCATATTACTTTGACCGGCTGTTTGATAACTCATCGAGAAATATCGTACTTGAGAATATACTGAACTCTTTTCGCATAGCTGCCTGATGTACAAGCAGCCAGCAAGGACACATTCGTTCACCTGAATGTCACATCAAAAGCCACGATTAGTGCGACGATGCAGTCCCCGTCTATACGGCTTCTTCAGCCCTCGTAGCCTTGCCCTGTGGCGCCCAAATGCCACGACCGGGATCGTAGCTCATGCTGGTAGGTTCCAGGAACTCTTTTCTCTTCTGTGATTAATGTTGGAGGTCAACGACAGTCGGTTCGAGCCACTTTGTTTATCTGTTAGCTTTGGCCCTGAACAGAGGGTCGACATCTGCTAGGACGAGTTCCCAGAACATCAATGACCCCAATCGTAATCTAATTGTGGAGTTTGTATCCGACCATTATGATCGTCCCAACGTGAAGAGTGGTATTACAGGCGCCACAAGACACCCTGCTTCCTAAAGCGTTCGTTTAATTAGTCTCCTGTGCCACCCGATAGACAATAAAGTCATTATAACTTTTTCGTCAGCCACCATCGATTTTAGACTTTTCACAACCCTACTATCATCCCAAACAAAACGCGGACTCTATATTATTTGTAACTCTACTGTCGCCTCAAAACTTTGCAAGACTTATAATACTGGGTGTTTCAGAAAGACGTATCCCGTTTCAAAAAAAAATGGTTCCAATGGCTCTGAGCACTATGGGACTTAACATCTCAGGTCATCAGTCGCCTATAACTTAGAACTGCTTAAACCTAACTAACCTAAGGACATCACACACATCCATGCCCGAGGCAGGATTCGAACCTGCGACCGTAGCGGTCACGCGGTTCCAGACTGAAGCGCCTAGAACCGCACGGCCACACCGGCCGGCCCGCGTTTTGGGATGGACTGGGTCCTTAGCCGATTATATGCTGTTGGAGATCGTGACTCGTGACCTACCTTTTGGGTGCTTTTGGATACGGACTTCAACTGGAGTGATAATGTGATGTCATTGTATTGAAATCATTCGATGGATACACATTTTCTGCCCTCTGTGTGCAAGTGTGATGAACCTGAAACAGATTACTGGTTGAATCTCAATCACGAAACTCTGTGCACAATTGCTCTTACAGTTCGCCGCTACCAAACTTGTGCTTTCTGGCTGTACTAATCCGTACTGGCGTCTGGCGATCGCGCAGTTCCAGACTGAAGCGCCTAGAACCGCTAGGCCACCAGGGGCCGGCTATCCCATTTCATAAGAGTCGCAATAAAAAGTTCCCGCCGATGATCAATACGCACGTAGGTATACGCATTGTAGGTAAATCGAAGCGAGTGCAAGAGAATTGCTTGATGTAGTTTTGAAGACAACAGGGAGGACTGTGTCGATCCAGACTATACACAACCGTGTCCAAAAGATGAATATGTCCTCAAGGTGTTCATTACGAATAACAGTAAAAACTCCCCAGCACCGTGGTGCATGACAAAATCTGAAATATATCATTTCTATGACGTATATATGCAAACTGAAGTGACGAATGAAAATTTGTAGCAAATCCGGGCCTCCTCCTGCTCAATAGTCAGATGCTCTAACCACTATGCCACACTGGCAAACTAGCTTTGAACAACTACACGGACTACGCTAGCACGCCTCCCTCATGAACCCAAATCTTCATTCACGCCTCAGCCCACTTGGTATTCCCCCTAAACTTGAACAGCATTGCAGAGGCTCTCCAACTGTGTAGGAATAACAACTCAGAATCGGACGAAATGGGGATCTGGAACCATGTAGCTTCGTATCACTGAAGCACCTGTAGGTTTCAAGAAAGATCCCTCGTTTTGTTCGTTGCTGGGGTTATAGTTCCTACACAGCTGCAGAGCCTCTGGAATGCTGTTCGAGTTTTGGGGGAATACCGAGTGGCCTGAGGCGTGAGTGAAGATCTTGCCTGAGGAGGGAGGCGTTCTAGGATAGTCTGTGCAGATGAGCAACATCATTGTGCCAGAATGGCGTAGTAGTTAGCGCATCTGCTTAATGATCAGAATTCAGGATAAGTTCAAAGTAAATATTATTTGTGTTGGAAAATAACTGAAATATATACAATACCAAACTGATTATTAGATATGTAAGAAATATGAAAACCGCAGAGAAATAACGTAAAGGTGGTTCGATGAACCCTCTGCCACGTACTTCATTGTGAACTGCAGAGTAATCTTGTAGATTTACATGTAGAAAACAATTCTAGTGGAATATGAAAGTAAAGATCGTTGCCGAATATAGACTCAGTGCTACAGGGGAAAAAATATCTCGTCCTACTGTTGTGATCATGTAAGGTATCACTTATTCTGTAACGTAGTGTATGTGAGAGCGTTACCGCATATTCTACGGAAATTCTAGATAAAAATTATTAAAAACCGAAATAACCTTTTTTTTTCTCGAAGACATGCGGACACTTTGATAAAAGGAATTCTCCAAACAGACTCTGCCACCCACTGGGAACATGCAGAGACGAAAACAAGTGATGCATGGCAAGCGTATGGTGTACAGTATATGCTACAGTCAGCCACAGTTAGGGTAGTGCATTCTCTGAGCTAGGAAAATTACACTATGTGATCAAACGTATCCGGCCGCTGCTGTCGTAGGTTCGATTCCTGCCTTGGGCGTGGATGTTTGTAATGTCCTTAGGTTAGTTAGGTTTTAGTAGTTCTAAGTTCTAGGGGACTGATGACCACAGCAGTTGAGTCCCATAGTGCTCAGAGCCATTTAAACCATTTTTGAACCTCAGATGTTAAGTCCCATAGTGCTCAGAGCCATTTGAGCCAAACGTATCCGGATACCTGACTGAAAATGACTTACAACTTCATGGTGCCCTCCATCGGTAATGCTGGAATTCAGTATGGTGTTGGCCCACCTTTTTCCTTCATGACGGTTTCCATTCTCGCATGCATACGTTCAATCAGGTGCCGGAAGGTTTCTTGGGGAATGGCAGTCCATTCTTCACGGAGAGCTGTACTGAGGAGAGATATCGATGTCGGTCGGTGAGGCCTGGTACGAAGTCGGCGTTCCAAAACATCCCAAAGTTGTTCAGTAGGATTCAGGCCAGGACTCTGTGCACGCCCGTCTATTACAGGGATGTTATTGTCGTATAACCACTGCGCCACAGGCCGTGCATTATGAACAGGTGCTCTTTCGGGTTGAAAGATGCATTCACCATCCCCGAATTGCTTCTGAACAGTAGGAAGCAATAATGTGCTGAAAACTCCAATGTAGGTATGTGCTGTGATAGTGTCACGCAAAACAATAAAAGGCGCAAGCCCCCTCCATGAAAAACACAACCACACTATAACACCACCGCCTCGGAATTTTACTGTTGACACTACACACGCTGGCGGATGACGTTCAGCAGGCATTCGCCACACCGACACCCTGCCATCGGATCGCCACATTGTGTGATTCGTCACTCCACACAACGTTTTCCCACTGTTGAACCGTCCAATGTTTACGCTCCTTACACCAAGCGAGGCGTCGTTTGGCATTTACCGGAGTGATGTATGCCTTATGAGCAACCGCTTGACGATGAAATTGAAGTTTTCTCACCTCCCGCCTAACTGCCGTAGTACTTGCAGTGGATCCTGAAGTAGTTTGGTATTCCTGTTTGATGGTCTGGATAGATGTCTGCCTACTACACATTACGACCCTCTTCAACTGTCGGCGGTTTCTGTCAGTCAACAGACGAGGTCGGCCTGTACGCTTTTGTGCTGTACGTGTCCCTTCATATTTCCACTTCACTATCATATCGGAAACAGTGACCTAGGGATGTTTAGGAGTGTGGAAATCTCACGTACAGACGTATGACACAAGTGACACCCAATGACCTGACCACGTTCGAAGTCCGTGAGTTCAGCGGAGCCCGCCATTTTGCTCTCACGGTCTCTAATGACTACTGAGTGCCGCTGATATGGATCACTTGGCAGTAGGTGGCAGTACAATGTACCTAATAAGAAAAACGTATGCTTTGGGGGTGTCCAGATACTTATGATCACATAGTTTATATGCTACGTAAGGACCGAGGAGGATACAGGTATGATAACTTTACGTCAAGCACCCACAGTGGAACAAGCAGGAACTGGAAAACCGCATTTCAGTTAGTGTTTTCTTTTTACTTCAAGGTAAAGTTTAATCTTTAGTTTGATACAGCTTATTCGTCCATTCTACATCTACATCTATCTACATTTATACTCCGCAAGCCACCCAATGGTGTGTGTCGGAGGGCACTTTACGTGCCACTGTCATTACCTCCCTTTCCTGTTACAGTCCCATGGTTCGCGGGAAGAACGACTGCCGGAAAGCCTCCATGCGCGCTCGAATCTCTCTAATTTTACATTCGTGATCTCCTCGGGAGGTATAAGTAGGGGGAAGCAATATATTCGATACCTCATCCAGAAACGCACCCTCTCGAAACCTGGACAGCAAACTACACCGCGATCCAGAGCGCCTCTCTTGCAGAGTCTGCCACTTGAGTTTGCTAAACATCTCCGTAACGCTATCACGGTTACCAAATAACCCTGTGACGAAACGCGCCGCTCTTCTTTGGATCTTCTCCACCTCCTCTGTCAACCCGACTTGGTACGGATCTCACACTGATAAGCAATACTCAACACTCGAACGAGTGTTTTGTAAGCCACCTCCTTTGTTGATGGACTACATTTTCTAAAGACTCTCCCAATGAATCTCAACCTGGCACCCGCCTTACCAACAATTAATTTTATATGATCATTCCACTTCAAATCGTTCCGTATGCATAGTCCCAGATATTTTACAGAAGTAACTGCTACCAGTGATTGTTCCGCTATCATATAATCATACAATAAAGGATCCATCTTTCTATGTATTTGCAGTACATTGCATTTGTCTATCTTAAGGGTTAGTTGCCACTCCCTGCACCAAGCGCCCATCCGCTGCAGATCTTCCTGCATTTCGCTGCAATTTTCTAATGTTGCAACTTCTCTGTATACTACAGCATCATCCGCGAAAAGCCGCACGGAACTTCCGACACTATCTACTAGGTCATTTATATATATATTGTGAAAAGCAATGGTCCCATAACGCTCCCTTGGCACGCCAGAGGTTACTTTAACGTCTGTAGATGTCTCTCCATTGAGAACAACATGCTGTGTTCTGTATGCTGAAAACTCTTCAAACCAGCCACACAGCTGGTCTGATATTCCGTAGGCTCTTATTGTGTTTATCAGGCGACAGCGTGGAACTATGCTGCTATGTAAACCACGCCCACACACGTTGGCATTAATGAGGCGGTGCAGGACGCCTGTCATCTGTTTACGTGGCGCCCTGCCGCCGTGTAGTCGCTCTGTGCTGCGAGCACGTAACGTTCGGCGCTGGCCGGCTCTGGGGCCAGGGCAGGGCCACGCGATCTCGGCCGCGGCTCTCCGGTTACGGCGGCCGGGCCGACCGCAGCGGCCGCAGAGACCGCACGCTGGGCCCGGCTGGCCGCTGCCGGACAGAGGTCAGTCAAGGAGCAGCGCAGGCCCGGCACGGCGCACGTGCGGCCCACCTGCCCGCTGCGTCATCGGCCCTTCGTCCTCGCTACGGAACAGTCCAATCCCACATGTCGAAACCTGCTCTGAAATTACTTTTTATCCAGGAAGAATGCCCCGAAAGAAAGAAAATGTGAGAATTTTAGCTACGAAGACATGCTGCAAGTACTTAAAAAAAATCCGCGCGGGATTAGCCGAGAGGTCTAGGGCGCTGCAGTTATGGACTGCACGGCTGGTCCCGGCGGAGGTTCGAGTGCTCCCTCCCTGGGTGTGTGTGTTTGTCCTTAGGATAATTTAGGTTAAGTAGTGTGTAAGCTTACGGGCTGATGATCTTAGCAGTTAAGTCCCATAAGATTTCACACACATTGGAACATTTTGAATTTCAAAAAAACACGTTGAAAATTGTGCAATTATGGCTCGCCATACGCATGGAAAAATACAGGGTGATTCAAAAAGAATATCACAACTTTCAAAATCGAGAACTCTGAAAGGAGAAAAGGAGAGGTACACTATTTTTGTCGTCGATTGAAGGATGTTCTGAAGTTTTATTTGGTTGTTCATTTGGCCGCTACGAGCGATTTGGCGCGTAACCTTCATTTCTGTTGTCAGTGCAAAGATGGCGACTGCTCAACAAAAAGTTTTTTGTGTTGTCGAGTACGGCAGAAGTGAATCGACGACAGATGTCCAGCGTGCATTTCGGACCAAGTATGGTGTTCACCCTCCTGATAAGTATATTTTTATATGGATATGGTGTCTGTTCTTTCGGACATGACCTGCAGCCGTCTAGAATGAAATTAGAATTGTATTAATACCGTCAGCTGCTCACGGGCGTAGATATATATCAACGGGGACAGGTGAAAATGTGTGCTCCTACCGGGACTCGAACCCGGGATCTTTTGCTTACATGGCAGACGCTCTATCCATCTTTTTTTTTCCAATGTCAGGCTTACCACCTTTGCTGACATACATATTGTTGTACTATCGCATAAATAGTGTCTACAAAGTCCATATGTTGACAAATAGTGGCTAATTAGAAAATTAATTAATTAAGGAAATGAATAAAACTGAAAATGCCCAAATTAAAGACATGAAGACATTTCGGATAGTACAAATACAAAAGAAACATGGTCCTGTAGCAATGAAATGAAATTCGTGTCGGGGGCGACACCTGCTCACGACCTGACGTTCGATAGGGCAAGAGAGCCATCTATCGACTCGTTCTCCAGACGTTGGTGTAAGACTGGGTCGTCTTCTCGAAATTAACTAAGGGTCCGTAAGTGTGATCGATGTCTATCTCGGCTTCTTCGTCTATCTCATCTCTCACCCGTCACACCCCATCTGGCCGGCGGGTCGGTAAATGTAAGCAGCAAGTAATTAGCGAAGTCTTGCCTATATTTCTTATGCTGTTGCAGCTTCGTGTGTCCATCCAGGAGAAAATGCCAAAAATCAATCTTGTCCTTTTCCGATTCGTTATACACGTAGCCCATCACCATTACCCGCACCCATGTCACTGCATTGGTTTTTTGGACCGGGAAATAAGAGTCTTGGGGGAAAAAAAGTGTGTCTGATGAAGTTGTGTGAGGGGCGGAGCGTAACAGGAACGCCAATATCTGTTGTGCCAAGTGCCACACTGGAGCCGTCCCACTACATGCTAAACGATGTTCATCAGTGTCCACTGTTGCGCAGCCTAAACATAGTGGAGTGTCTGCCAAATGAATCGCGTGCCGCCGTTGATTCGTTGCGAACTTCCTATTTATCACCACATACCATGTTGAGCATACCGACGTTGGGAGGTAAACGTTCCGTATAACGCGCCATATCTGTCGCCAGTCCTTGTCTGGGTACTTCTTTTCCAGGGTATTCCTGGGGCACCGGCGCAGTAAGAGTTGGTACACGTCTCGCGTCGACGGTAGTCGTGTTGTTGGGAAGGAATCTCTGACATAGCTAAGCTCCAAAAAAAAAAAGACTTGAAATGTGACAGCTTCGGTGAAATATGGCCCACATCGACTGGGGGCAGCATTGAAGTGGGCGCTAGTACATCGGCCAACGCACCCGAGATATTGCGAAATTGACCGCGCCACTGTCGGAAAATCGTACTGACGAATAACGCCCGTGTCTTTTCATATACGTTCACTAGACCAAGTCCACCCTCTCCAGTTGGTAGCGTAAGCGTTGTGTATCGGATCTTAAACAGGTGTCCCACAGTCACGTAGGTACCGAAAGTTGCTTGTATCCGTGATGCCATTGTGCGCGTTAAAGGCAGGACATGCGCTACGTGAGTGAGTCTCGGTGCTAGGTATACGTTAACATAGGTCACCCTCTGAATCATATCCAACGCTCTTAATTTCTGTAACAGCACCATTGTCCGCATCAGCTTCAATATGCGTCGGTAGTTATCCGCTGCTGTCCGCTGCACATCCGTGTGGAACGTAATACCTAGGCATTTTATGGTCTTAACTAAGATGAGCGGGCCTTCCTCCCCCGGTTGTAATCCTCGACCGACATTCATGCAGCGTGACATTCCTGCCGCCATCCCGGGTATCGCTGTATCCATGCCAACGCCGTACGTACTTCTTCGCCTGTCCGTGCCACCAGCATCACATCGTCAGCATAAGCGCGGCAATGAAAGGTCAGTTGTGGCAACGGCACACCCTCCAACCGTCTTCGGAGACCATATAGACAGGGTTCCAAAGCCATTGCATAAAAAAATATCGAAAGGGGGCAACCTTGACGAACTGACCTTGAAATAGCAATGTAGTCAGTGCCCCGCCCATTCACCGAGACCTTTGATCGTACGCCGTGTAAAAGTCGCATGATCACTAGGATGAAGGCCTGTGGGATTCCCAATCTGCCCATCACCGCATGCAAAAAGGTGTGATCCACTCTGTCGAACGCATGATCGAAGTCAATAGCGACGAGTGCCCCACGCACTCGGCATGCCGCTGCTAATGCGATGATATCTCGGTAGTCACTGAGCGCCGTATGTACGTTGCTCTTACCGCCGAGGCAAGTTTGATCTATGAGGAGTCTATCAGAAAGTGAAGACCGCAGGCGAGCCCCAAGGATGCGCGCGAAAATCTTATAGTCGCAGTTCAAGAGAGTGAGTGGTCTATAATCTCCTGGCTTTCTGCCACCACGTGGTTGGGGTATTGGGATGATGGTACCCTCCGTGAATTCGGCAGGTATCTCAGTCTGCGGTAACAGGAGTTCGTTGTACATCTGAATCCAGGTCCGTCCCATGAGGTATGCAAAGGCGCGGTAAAATTCAATTGGGAAGCCGTCCTGTCCTGGGGACTTGTTCGGAGCCCCCCTGGCAATTGCGTCTGTCAGCTCGTCCTCTGTTATCGCTGTGATGAAAGTCTCTGCATCCAGTGATGGTCCTATATCTGGCATTTCCGAGATGACATCATGTAGTGTCTCGTGGTTCACATGTACAGGTCCATATAACTGGCGGAAATAGTCGGTAAACACATGCGCAATATCACGCTGGTGCACAACTTGCTGGCCAGTTTCAGAGATTAGTTCCCTGATCAATGTCCTGCGTCGTCGTTGGCGTTCACGTACCACGTGGTGCATGGAGGGGGTTTCGGCAGCAACTGTGTCCGCCAATCTCGCCCGGACCATTATACCTTATCGGTATTGTAATTGTCAACTGTCGAAGCTGCGTTGGTAAAGTACCGGAACTTCAAGCGCTGATAGAAAGCACCGAAGCTGAAATCGTTATAGGTACAGAAAGCTGGCTTAAGCCAGAGATAAATTCTGCCGAAATTTTTACAAAGGTACACACGGTGTTTAGAAAGGATAGATTGCATGCAACCGGTGGTGGAGTGTTCATCGCTGTTAGTAGTAGTTTATCCTGTAGTGAAGTAGAAGTGGATAGTTCCTGTGAATTATTATGGGTGGAGGTTACACTAAACAACCGAACTAGGTTAATAATTGGCTCCTTTTACCGACCTCCCGACTCAGCAGCATTAGTGGCAGAACAACTGAGAGAAAATTTGGAATACATTTCACATAAATTTTCTCAGCATGTTATAGTCTTAGGTGGAGATTTCAATTTACCAGATATAGACTGGGACACTCAGATGTTTAGGACGGGTGGTAGGGACAGAGCATCGAGTGACATTATACTGAGTGCACTATCCGGAAATTACCTCGAGCAATTAAACAGAGAACCGACTCGTGGAGATAACATCTTGGACCTACTGATAACAAACAGACCCGAACTTTTCGAATCTGTATGTACAGAACAGGGAATCAGTGATCATAAGGCCGTTGCAGCATCCCTGAATATGGAAGTTAATAGGAATATAAAAAAAGGGAGGAAGGTTTATCTGTTTAGCAAGAGTAATAGAAGGCAGATTTCAGACTACCTAACAGATCAAAACGAAAATTTCTGTTCCGACACTGACAATGTTGAGTGTTTATGGAAAAAGTTCAAGGCAATCGTAAAATGCGTTTTAGACAGGTACGTGCCGAGTAAAACTGTGAGGGACGGGAAAAACCCACCGTGGTACAACAACAAAGTTAGGAAACTACTGCGAAAGCAGAGAGAGCTCCACTCCAAGTTTAAACGCAGCCAAAACCTCTCAGACAAACTGAAGCTAAACGATGTCAAAGTTAGCGTAAGGAGGGCTATGCGTGAAGCGTTCATTGAATTCGAAAGTAAAATTCTATGTACCGACTTGACAGAAAATCCTAGGAAGTTCTGGTCTTACGTTAAATCAGTAAGTGGCTCGAAACAGCATATCCAGACACTACGGGATGATGATGGCATTGAAACAGAGGATGACACGCGTAAAGCTGAAATACTAAACACCTTTTTCCAAAGCTGTTTCACAGAGGAAGACCGCACTGCAGTTCCTTCTCTAAATCCTCGCACAAACGAAAAAATGGCTGACATCGAAATAAGTGTCCAAGGAATAGAAAAGCAACTGGAATCACTCAATAGAGGAAAGTCCACTGGACCTGACGGGATACCAATTCGATTCTACACAGAGTACGCGAAAGAACTTGCCCCCCTTCTAACAGCCGTGTACCGCAAGTCTCTAGAGGAACGGAGGGTTCCAAATGATTGGAAAAGAGCACAGATAGTCCCAGTCTTCAAGAAGGGTCGTCGAGCAGATGCGCAAAACTATAGACCTATATCTCTTACGTCGATCTCTTGTAGAATTTTAGAACATGTTTTTTGCTCGCGTATCATGTCATTTCTGGAAACCCAGAATCTACTATGTAGGAATCAACATGGATTCCGGAAACAGCGATCGTGTGAGACCCAACTCGCCTTATTTGTTCATGAGACCCAGAAAATATTAGATACAGGCTCCCAGGTAGATGCTATTTTTCTTGACTTCCGGAAGGCGTTCGATACAGTTCCGCACTGTCGCCTGATAAACAAAGTAAGAGCCTACGGAATATCAGACCAGCTGTGTGGCTGGATTGAAGAGTTTTTAGCAAACAGAACACAGCATGTTGTTATCAATGGAGAGACGTCTACAGACGTTAAAGTAACCTCTGGCGTCCCACAGGGGAGTGTTATGGGACCATTGCTTTTCACAATATATATAAATGACTTAGTAGATAGTGTCGGAAGTTCCATGCGGCTTTTCGCGGATGATGCTGTAGTATACAGAGAAGTTGCTGCATTAGAAAATTGTAGCGAAATACAGGAAGATCTGCAGCGGATAGGCACTTGGTGCAGGGAGTGGCAACTGACCCTTAACATAGACAAATGTAATGTATTGCGAATACATAGAAAGAAGGATCCTTTATTGTATGATTATATGATAGCGGAACAAACACTGGTAGCAGTTACTTCTGTAAAATATCTGGGAGTACGCGTACGGAACGATTTGAAGTGGAATGATCATATAAAACTAATTGTTGGTAAGGCGGGTACCAGGTTGAGATTCATTGGGAGAGTGCTTAGAAAATGTAGTCCATCAACAAAGGAGGTGGCTTACAAAACACTCGTTCGACCTATACTTGAGTATTGCTCATCAGTGTGGGATCCGTACCAGGTCGGGTTGACGGAGGAGATAGAGAAGATCCAAAGAAGAGCGGCGCGTTTCGTCACTGGGTTATTTGGTAACCGTGATAGCGTTACGGAGATGTTTAATAAACTCAAGTGGCAGACTCTGCAAGAGAGGCGCTCTGCATCGCGGTGTAGCTTGCTCGCCAGGTTTCGAGAGGGTGCGTTTCTGGATGAGGTATCGAATATATTGCTTCCCCCTACTTATACTTCCCGAGGAGATCACGAATGTAAAATTAGAGAGATTAGAGCGCGCACGGAGGCTTTCAGACAGTCGTTCTTCCCGCGAACCATACGCGACTGGAACAGGAAAGGGAGGTAATGACAGTGGCACGTAAAGTGCCCTCCGCCACACACCGTTGGGTGGCTTGCGGAGTATCAATGTAGATGTAGATGTAGTAGATACCTTCCATTCTTAGTCGCGTCAGCTGTAATAACTTGGCTTTTATCCTGCGCATGGCCGTGTGCCTTTCCGGCGATGGTTGTTGGGTCATCAGCTCCCTCAGGGCTGTAAAATAAAAATCAGCCGTTGTGCGGTTCCACTGCGATTTGTCCTGCCCGTATCGTATCAACGTTCTCCGTAACGTTGGTTTTGCGCATTTAATCCACCACTGGAGAACCGAGGTGTATGCTCGTTGGCGGCGAACGCAGGTCTCCCAGGTCGCCTCTATCGACCGGTGACATTCAGTGTCACGTAAAAATGCACAATTCATTTTCCAGTGACGTTTACTCCGCCATATCTTCTGACGCGTTAGTGAAATCGTACAGACGTACGCCATATGATCCGTAAAAGCCGCTGGCCAGATTTCGGCATCCAGTATCGTCGTCCGTAGAGCTCGTGTCACGTACACTCTATCAAGTCTACTCGCCGAGTGTCCCGTGACAAACGTATAACCCGGTCTGTCACCATGCTGCAGTTCCCAGGTATCCAGAAGCGCCATTTCGGTAATCAACGCACGCAGTTCCGTGCATGGCACATAATGAGGTACTTGGTCCTTTTTGTCGACGACACAATTAAAGTCGCCGCCCACTATATAGTTATCAAAGCGTCCAGCGAACAACGGTGCTATCTCTTCGGTGTAAAAAGTCGCCCTTTCTCTTCGTTTTGTGGAGCCAGATGGTGCGTATAAATTGAGGAAACGAACGCCGTCGACAGTGATCGCTATGCCGCATGCCGAAGGGAGAGACCTGACGTCCTCCACTCCTATTCCTTCCCTGGTGAGAATCGCCACACCGCATCCACTTTCATCGTGCACTGAATAATGTGCCTCGTAGAACTCGTAGAACTCCGGCGGCGATGTGAAACGCACTTCTTGTAGGAGTACAATATCCACGTCCGCAATGCGTAACATATCTTTCAGCATTTGAATTTTAAGCGGTGTCCGTATGCCATTTAATGTTTATCGTGGCAATGCGGTACGCCTGGCTTGTGTTCATCAGTTGTAGGGCGGTGTCATTAAGCGTCCATCTGCACCCCCGGCGCTCCTCAACACACTAAGTTGGTCAACATTTCCCGACCCCTCCCGGCCTCTGGCCAGGACTGTCCTCAATCGTCGCGTTCGTATTTTCATCCTGTTCCTGTTGGTCCATTTCTTGCGCCCAGTCCCCCAGCATATTTCCGGAACTGGTCGAAGGATGGGAGGTAACGTTGTCATCGCTCTGATGTTGGACAGTTGTCATCTCCACTTCCGCCTTCCGGTCACCAGAAGGAGAGTTCAAGTTATCGTCGCTGTGTAGTTCCTGCATCGTCATCTCGGTATCTGTTGAATCCACTGGTCTCAGGTCGATACTGTCGTTGTCGTCCACTGTCCCCTCGGGACTATGGCTATCGTCAGCAGAAGTCAGTCGACGCTTCTTTCTTCTCTTCAGCGAACGCTGTTTCCGTTGCCTTGCTTCCGCATCGGATGTTGGGGTTGCGTATCCTCCGTCTTGGGCCTGGCCTATCACGCTCTCGGTGGAAGCACTGGCAGCCACCACGGATGAGCCTGGAGCGGCCGTCAGCTGCATCTCTTGTGTGGTGTCCTGTGTCTGCTGTGGTGGAACCGGTGGTCGGAGTTCTAGTCCGTTGGTGTCCATGTTCTCTATAGGGGGCAGCTGCTGGTGCCCATCGGAAGTCTCCCTCACGTCGCCTCTCAGGGCTTCCACAAAGGTCAATGGTAAGACAGTCGTCGGTTGTGGCGCCTGAACGTCATCCCGTGGAGTTTGCACTAAACGTCGCTGGAGGCTTTCCGAGCGGACGTGACCTTCTTTCCCGCACCCCGAGCAAGTGCGAGGTTGCCCATCATAGATTATAATCGCTCGGCAACCTCCTATGTACAAATAAGAGGGGACGTGCTTGCGCAGTTCTATCTGTATTTGTCTCACCCCATTTAAAACGGGGTACGTGGTAAAACTCGTCCATTTTTCGCCCACATGGGATAGAACTGTACCGTATGGTCGAAAGGCGTTGGTAACAAGTTCAGACGGGACCTCAAACGGAAGTTCGAAGACTCGTATAGTGCGGATCCCCATGCCCGCGTGATCGACTGTAACCGTACCAACATTCCCGTCGACATGACAGAAACGATACCCGTTCGGTGATCGTTGTAGAAGTCTTTCGCAAGCAGCCTCGTCAACAAGCTTGACATAGACGACGCTGGAAACGAGCGATAAATTGATTCCCCTAGACAGGTCAGGCGTGCACTACACACCGGAAGCAGCTACTAGGGTAGCAGAGTACGTGTGGCGTGCACACGGGGGTTTTTTAGGTTAGAGGGACCCCCCCTTGGGCGAAACGATAAAATACCTGACGGCTTACCAGAGAGGACATTATCATCGTTGATAAAGAACGTCCGTCCTCAGAGACCAAAAACAGGAAAAGTTAACGTAATATTGGTAAACTGCAGGAGTATCCAGGGCAAGGTTCCTGAATTAGTATCTCTTATTGAAGGAAATAGTGCGCATATAGTATTAGGAACGGAAAGTTGGTTAAAACCGGAAGTGAACAGTAACGAAATCCTAGACACAGAATGGAATATATACCGCAAGGATAGGATAAACGCCAATGGTGGAGGAGTATTTATAGCAGTAAAGAATTCAATAATATCCAGTGGAGTTATTAGCGAATGCGAATGTGAAATAATCTGGGTTAAGTATCAAAGGTGGGTCAGATATGATAGTCGGATGCTTCTATAGACCACCTGCATCAGCAACCGTAGTAGTTGAGCGCCTCAGAGAGAACCTGCTGAACGTCGTGAAGAAGTTTCGTGATCATACTATTGTAATAGGGGGAGACTTCAATCTACCAGGTATAGAATGGGATAGTCACACAATCAGAACTGGAGCCAGGGACAGAGACTCTTGTGACATTATCCTGACTGCCTAGTCCGAGAATTACTTCGAGCAGATAGTTAGAGAACCAACTCGTGAAGCTAACGTTTTAGACCTCATAGCAACAAATAGACCGGAACTTTTCGACTCTGTGAATGTAGAAGAGGGTATCAGTGATCATAAGTCAGTGGTTACATCAATGACTACAAGTGTAATAAGATTGCCAAGAAAGGAAGGAAAATATATTTGCTTAACAAGAGTGATAGGGCACAAATCGCAGAATATCTGAGTGACCACCATCAAACGTTCATTTCTGAGGAAGAGGATGTGGAACAAAAATGGAAAAAATTCAGAAACATCGTCCAGTACGCCTTAGATAAGTTCGTACCGACTAAGGTCCAAAGCGAGGGGAAAGATTCACCGTGGTATAACAATCATGTACGAAAGGTACTACGGAAACAAAGAAAGCTTCATCATAGGTTTAAGAGTAGTCGAATCATAGCTGATAAGGAAAAGCTGAACGAAGCGAAAAAGAGCGTAAAGAGAGCAATGAGAGAAGCATTCAACGAATTCGAACATAAAACATTGGCAAACAATCTAAACAAGAACCCTAAAAAGTTTTGGTCATATGTAAAATCGGTAAGCGGATCTAAATCCCCTATTCACTCGTTGACCACGATGGCACCGAAACAGAGGACGACCGAAGAAAGGCAGAAATACTGAATTCAGTGTTGCGAAACTGTTTCACTGCGGAAAATCGTAACACGGTCCCTGACTTCAGCCGTCGCACGGACGCCAAAATGGAAAATATTGAAATAAACGATATCGGAATTGAAAAACAACTGCTATCACTTAGTAGCGGAAAAGCATCCGGACCAGACGAGATACCCTTAAGATTCTACAGTGATTATGCTAAAGAACTTGCCCCCTTTCTATCAGCAATTTATGGTAGATCGCTGGAAGAACGTAAAGTACCTAGCGACTGGAAGAAAGCGCAGGTCGTTCCCATTTTCAAGAAGGGTCATAAATCAGATGCGAATAATTATAGGCCTATTTCGCTTACGTCAATCTGTTGTAGAATAATGGAACATGTTTTGTGTTCTCGTATTATGACGTTCTTAGATAATACAAATCTCCTTCATCATAACCAACATGGATTCCGCAAACAGAGATCATGTGAAACTCAGCTCGCCCTATTTTCCCAAGAAATTCACAGTGCCGTAGACACTGGCGAGCAGATTGATGCCGTATTCCTGGACTTCAGGAAGGCATTTGATACGGTTCCGCACTTACGTTTAGTGAAAAAAATACGAGCTTACGGAATATCGGACCAGGTTTGTGATTGGATTCAGGATTTCCTAGAAGAAAGAACACAACATGTCATTCTTAACGGTTCAAAATCTGCAGATGTAGAGGTAATTTCGGGAGTACCGCAGGGAAGCGTGATTGGACCTTTATTGTTTACAATATACATAAATGACTTAGTTGACAACATCGGTAGCTCCGTGAGGCTATTTGCAGATGACACGGTTGTCTACAAGAAAGTAGCAACATCAGAAGACTCGTACGTACTCCAGGAGGACCTGCAGAGGATTAATGCATGGTGCGACAGCTGGCAGCTTTCCCTAAACGTAGATAAATGTAATATAATGCGCATACATAGGGGCAGAAATCCATTCCAGTACGATTATGCCATAGGTGGTAAATCATTGGAAGCGGTAACGACCGTAAAATACTTAGGAGTTACTATCCGGAGCGATCTGAAGTGGAATGATCACATAAAACAAATAGTGGGAAAAGCAGGCGCCAGGTTGAGATTCATAGGAAGAATTCTAAGAAAATGTGACTCATCGACGAAAGAAGTAGCTTACAAAACGCTTGTTCGTCCGATTCTTGAGTATTGCTCATCAGTATGGGACCCTTACCAGGTTGGATTAATAGAAGAGATAGACATGATCCAGCGAAAAGCAGCGCGATTCGTCATGGGGACATTTAGTCAGCGCGAGAGCGTTACGGAGATGCTGAACAAGCTCCAGTGGCGGACACTTCAAGAAAGGCGTTACGCAATACGGAGAGGTTTATTATCGAAATTACGAGAGAGCACATTCCGGGAAGAGATGGGCAACATATTACTACCGCCCACATATATCTCGCGTAATGATCACAACGAAAAGAGGCCGGCCGGAGTGGCCGAGCGGTTAAAGGCGCTACAGTCTGGAACCGCACGACCACTACGGCCGCAGGTTCGAATCCTGCCTCGGGCATGGATGTGTGTGATGTCCTTAGGTTAGTTAGGTTTAAGTAGTTCTAAGTTCTAGGGGACTTATGACCACAGCAGTTGAGTCCCATAGTGCTCAGAGCCATTTTTGAACAACGAAAAGATCCGAGAAATTAGAGCAAATACAGAGACTTACAAGCAGTCGTTCTTCCCACGCACAATTCGTGAATGGAACAGGGAAGGGGGGATCAGATAGTGGTACAATAAGTACCCTCCGCCACACACCGTAAGGTGGCTCGCGGAGTATAGATGTAGATGTAGATCGATTTTTACCTCTTCTCTGAAGAAACGTTCAATCTCGTGTGCCTTTGGTCGTGTATAGTCGTTCACAAAACTGAACTTCAAAGTCGTTTTTCTGTACGAGTGTGCCATCTCGTTCTAGACTCACAACACCGCACACGCGAAGCTGCTCCGGCGTAAACAAACAGGCGCGCGCACCACAGCGCGGCCGGCAGGCAACACGGTCCGCACTGTGTCACTGCCGAAGGCAGACTGCCCATCTGAGCCACCGAGGGCACAGAGGATACTCCGACTGCAGGGACTTTCACTCTTGATAAGTGGTGTGCCGAACATTGGTACAAGCAATTCACAAAAAAATTGTGTTTGTGCAAAGGGAAAAATTCTGGACAGCCGCGTAAGAGTGATAAAAATGTTGCTGCATTCAAGAAGCATTTGCTCGCAGTTCAGGAAAATCGACCCGCCGAGTTAGCAGAGAGCTGCAAATTCCGCAGACGACCATTTGGAGAGTCCTAAGGAAAAGGTTAGAAACGAACAGTTAGTTCAAGCTCTTTTCGAAGTTCATAAGATGAAAAGAATAGAGTTATTCGCGTTTTTCCTTAAACAAATGGAAACATATGATCGGCTCATATCGAAGATAGAGTTTAGCGATGAAGCAACATTTCACACTACAGGGAAAGTCAATTGGTACAATGTCCGTATATGCGGCATACATCAACTTGATTCACTTAAGGTGAAACTTTTCTGTGCCATTTCGAAGGTGCAACTGTAACTGGGCAAACCCATCTGGAAGTGTTGCAGAATGGGCTATTATCTGAACTCGGAGAAGAAGCACATAAATTAGTATTCCAGCAGGATTAGGCACCACCCCACTTCCACTCATCCGTCCGTGCCTATTTGAACGGAATGTACCCACCGCAAAGGATCGGCAGCCAGGCTGCTCTTGGCAAAGCACCTCATCACTGGCCCCAAAGAAGCATTGACCTCAGCCCCGGTGATTTTTTCTGTGAAAGTAAAAGATACGGTGTTTCGACCACCTCTACCAGCTAACACTAACTGCAGCTATCCAAACTCTTATACAGGAGATGCTACAGAGTGTGTGGAACGAGTTCGAGTATTGGGTGCCTGTCGCTCGAGTGTCTGGAAGGGGAGGTATTGAACATTTATGAACTTGTTTTCTGCTGAAAAAAACTTTAATTGCTCTTCACATTGCTTAATCACTCAAGGTTTCATCATGTTTCTTTGATTAAATACAGATTTTCGAATTCGTTGTGTTTTTTGAATTAGCCTGTATATAGCCCTGCCGCAGTTCTAACAGACAGCACACGCGCAACACGGCGGACACACATCCTTGATTGAATGCATATCGGAAACAGACAATACGGTACAACGCGATCGTAATTTGTAAACAGAATTTGTTTCCATTGATACGTTGTTCAATGTGTGTGAAATCTTATGGGACTTAACTGCTAAGGTCATCAGTCCCTAAGCTTACACACTATTTAACCTAAATTAACCTAGGGACAAATACACACACCCAGGATTCGAACCTCCGCCGGGATCAGCGGCCCAGTCCATGACTGCAGCTCCCTAGACCGCTCGGCTATTCCCGCGTGGCATTGATGCTTTCTCTGACACAGTTGTTCAGTTACTTTTGCCTGGGATTTACAGCTCATTTAATATTCATAATAATTACGAGTGGTTGCTAACAGTAAGTGCCTCTGTGCAGGTTCACAGTAACATTGCATAATTCATGTTTTCAACCTTGCAAAGATGTAATATGGAGAACGTTGTTTGCAGTCGATATCACCTACTACTACTACTCAGTACCTACTTTAGGTGTTATTTACTAGTTAATGTCCGCCCGTGGTAGCTGAGTGGTCAGTGCGACGGAATGTTATACCTAATGGCCCGGGTTCGATTCCCAGGTGGGTCGGAGATTTTCTCCGACATCGAAGTCGGCGAAGTGGCGTTAACTCGAAAGACTTGCACCAGGCGCAAGGTCTACCCGACGGGAGGCCCTAGCTACACGACATTTCCATTTTACTAGTTAATTTCCTCGACGTACATTCGAATAACGTCGACAATTCCTTAAAAATTCTGGAAATACTCGCACGAGTACCAGAAGAAACAGGAAGTAACTTAGACGATTCCGTGAATCGTAGTTCCAACGATTATTGTAATACTAATTAAGGTACATAACCAAAATAGTCTACGTTCCAAACCCAGAGAAAACATCTGCAATATGCAATAAATTTCGGATAGCTCTTTTCATTTCAGGTTTATCAGTGTAACAGTATTGTTGAGCTGCAGCCCTTTCTGTGTTGTCACTTTGCATCCCTACATTTTACAAATTTGATCAGGTATGCCTAGTCGGCAGTACAATATACAGATGCGCGCCACGACCATTTATTACTCCATTCCAGCTCTTCATAAATAATACTAGTAATTACTGTGAAGTGCATAAATGAATTAATACCTTATCAGATGTTCGTGGTGTAAGGAAAATGTTTGTTTTCGTCGTCCAATAGACGCTTCGCATTTTTTTTAACGATTACAAGGAATAAACAAGCAACAATTTCATTGTTAGTAAAATATACATTATCAAAAATTATCATAAGAACTATTACAGGAATTGTTGTAAAATATTCAATGTCAACCAATAAAGACTGATTGATGGTAGACGTCTGTAATGTAACATCATATACTGCCTTGATTTTCTTTCCTTTGCTAGTCACTTGCGTAACATATTGATCAGCAACTGTTTATTTGTCGATATGAACTGCAAGTTATTCAAAAAATTAATGATTTTTGATATGTTCCGTATAGTTTAAGTGCTTAAAATTCACGTGTATGCAATTTCGACTTCGCTCTATGCGTCGCTACGTTCTCATATCACGGGTGTATCTGCTTATTCACTGACTGCACTCTAGACAGGAGGGGCCGTACAGGCAACGGTTACATTCAGTTCTTCGTGCGGCGAAATGAGTAGCCTTAACTTTTTTTTTAAAATTCTTGCAATGCGCCTTCGCAACCAATGTTACCTGTTCATTTGTTTCGGTGTATTCTTCCAGTGTGAAAAATTTCAGTGTAAGTTTTAACAGATGCCATTCTCTTGCCAGTCCATCATATGGCTCATTTTCGAGGTTTGTCCACAAAGTAAGTTCCGTTTGGTTATATAAAACAAACATGTACAGATACAGAAAAAAATATTTATTGTACAAAAATCTGCAGCTGTTAAACTATTTTCTACATAGCTTCCGAAATTTTGTAGGCATTGTCAATGCGTGACACAAGGTTTTGTATGCGTTCATCATAGAAGGTTGCCGCCTGTGTATTCAACCATGTGGTTACATGTTCTTTCAGCTCCTCATCATCGTTGAGGCGTCGACCACCAAGGACAGATTTTAGGTGTAAGAAGAGATGAAAGTCGCTAGAAGCGAGGTGCGGGCTGTACAGAGGATGATCAAACGCGTTCCAGTGAAATTCCGGTAAGAGTTGTTTGTGTGGTGTCACCGCCAGACACCACACTTGCTAGGTGGTAGCCTTTAAATCGGCCGCGGTCCGGCAGTATACGTCGGACCCGCGTGTCGCCACAATCAGTGATTGCAGATCGAGCGCCGCCACACGGCAGGTCTAGAGAGACGTCCTAGCACTCGCCCCAGTTGTACAGCCGACTTGCTAGCGATGGTTCACTGAACAAATTACGCTCTCATTTGCCGAGACGATAGTTAGCATAGCTTTCAGCTACGTCATTTGCTACGACCTAGCAAGGCGCCATTATCAATTGCTATTTATCTTGTGATGCATGTACCGTCAGACCGATGTTCATCAATTATGGATTAAAGTTAAGTATTCCAGAAGCTACGTACTATTTTTGCTACTATAAAGACCTTGTGCCTTTCGGCTACCTCCTAGTGGCTTGGCTGTCTTGCCAAGTCACAACAGTTTGGTCACGTTAACAGTGTGAGGTCGGACATTAACGTGAAAAAAAAAACAACACCTTTTGACAGTAATCCTCGGCGCTTGTTCTGTATTGCGCGGGGCAATTTCTTAATGGTCTCACAGTAAACATGTGCATTGATTGTTTGGCCTCGGGTAAGAAATCAATCAGCAAAATGCCTTTTCTATCCCAAAAAACGGTGCACATGACTTTCCGAGGTGTCATGATTTGCTTAGGGTTAACCTTCGTTGGGGATGAAGTGTGCCTCCACTCCATTGACTGCCGTTTTGTTTCAGGGGTGTCGCACGATACCCAAGTTTCATCCCCCGTGACTATCCGAGAAAGAAAACCATCGCCTTCTTCATTGTAGCGTGTCAAAAACTGAAGTGCACTGCGCATCCGTTGTTCAGTTTTTCAGTAACAATTTCATGAATTAGTAATCGTGAGATATGTGGAACATCCATAGTAAGGGCACTTAAGTGTAAACTTACGGTTGTGCTTAATCTCCTCTTCAGCTGTGTGAACCGGTTCATCACTAACCACGGACGGCCGTCCACTTCGTTTTTCATTGTACACTTGATTACATCTTTCATTGAACAATCTGACACATCTTCTAACCACTTAAGCACTCATAGCATTTTGTCCGTAAACCTCGCAGATTTGTCGATGAATTTCCTTTGGTTTAACTTTCTATGCATTTAGAAAACGAATCACGGATCTGATTTCACACTCGGCGACATTTTAAATTACGGCTGACATTATACAGAAGCACTACAAAGCACACGTCGGCAGCAGCGATATGAAAATGGCGTACATGTCTTCTCCTTGAGTCAGAGTAACTGCTGTGCATGCTCGGAACAGTGATCGTAGCGCTTCCGCGGGTAGAAATAGAAACGGAACTTACTTTGTGGACGACCCTCGTGTTATAAGGGCAGCTCCATACGTTGACAAGTGATGTAGAAGGATTGTGGACATTTTTACATCACACTTTCGGAGAAATAGCAACGGCAGATAATCACCTCGACAGCAAAAACATCCAAGTTGCTGACGAGGTCAATATACAGAGGAATGGAAAAGAAAATTGAGGAGGACCAGTATGCCATTAGGAAGGATAAACGCAGAGAGGCAGTTCTGGCATTGTGCTTCATAATGCATGCAAGACCTAAGAAAAATCAAGAAGCATTCATAGGATTTGTCGACTTAGAAAAATCGTTCGACGATGTAAAATGGTGCAAGACGTTCTAAATTCTCAGGAAAAAGGTGTAATCTACAGTTTACCTTTAAAAAAAAATTAGCACATATTCCTACAGGTGGGAATGTTGGTCACAACTAGAAGAAAAGTTCCTATAATGATATGTCCATAACTTAACATCTGTTGAGACATAGACCGTTTTACCTATGAAGAGTAATCTGTATTCAGTCGTGTAGGTAGGATTCACAAAAGACAGCATGGTAGATTATCACAATACACACATGTGGGCAAACACAAATACTCGAACAGTCATGGAGGTGAGGCTTTAGTGAGAGTGTACAGGTAGAGATTATCGGTGACGCACTCATAAGGGAACACACTTCACCAAACACATTAACAGGCACTGTTCATCACCGATTTCTGGACGATGAGTTTGCAAAGACAAGGATTATGGTTTATGCATGTTGGGAGGCAACCTCATCACAAAGTTTCATGGATGATGGATTTGTCTAGCACAGGGGTGCAGCAGAGAATTGGCCCCAGAAGCCATGGCCTGGCACAGGTGCCATAGCGCGCAGCCTGGCTGCACATCTCCTCCACCACCACGGCACACAGCCTGTGTGCGAGGAAGAGAAAGTGCGGGAAATTGCAAACCCGCCGCATTTAAATGGCAATTCGGGAGCACTGCATGTGACATGGTTTTATACTTCACATTTCTCAACAGAATGATCACAAACAAAACAAATTGTCGGTATTATTTAATTATTTTTGATGCGTTTTAAACTGAAAAAATGATCCAGGTCTGCCCCGTGACTTAACCAACGTACTGTGCAGTAATATATAACGTTTCCATACTCTTCGTTCAGTTCCATCGAAAACTGTTGCAGCTAACAGTCGAATAATGACTGCGACTTTATATATTTCACTATTCGTACCATTTCTTTCCACATGTGCTCCATGCTTGCAAATTCAGCTCAAAGTGCTTCTTCATGAGCAGAACAATGAATACCATATTTTGATTGTTGTAATTTTTTGCTCTTTCACTGTCGACTAAATCTCCAAATTCTTTCTGCATGATATTGTAATGTCGTTTCATAACAAATGAGCAGTATATGTTGACTGCGTAATAGAGACTGAGAATTCTCGTCCCTCTCTTGTCATTCCCATTCAGTTTTAGAACCTTGTGACTTTACATCTCTAGACAGCCTCTATTTGTGCAGACAGCCACTTGACGTGTGAACATCCTGCATACTGTGAATAAATAGCGAGCACTGACATCACGACTCTGCCGAACTGAACAAAAGTCGTGCCGACCGCAAACTGCCACAGCACAATACTAAATGAAATGTCACACTGGCCTGGGTACTTCCGAGAAGATTCGAGCAAAGCTGATTCTGGCCGGACTCGGCCAGCATGCGGCCCATACGTGTGGTTCGCGTGCGGTTTGACACGCCGTGGCCGGCCCTGGTGTAAGAAGTCTGATAGCATGACCTCCCCACCAACCAGACCTGAATCCGTTAGATTTCGGCAATCGGGGCACTTAAAGACATTGCAAGATATCAAATTAAACACCTTTCAGCCGTCTAGTTTCCAAACTTATTTCATTTGGCTACCAGTTTCGGCGATTTACTACGCCACCTTCAAACCCCAGACCGACACGTAGGTACAGTCCACGTCGTTTCTGATCACAACAGCAACCAGAAATCTACCAATACCAGTATTGCTGGCCCCTGTTTTGATCATAACCGACGTGGAATCTTCCTACACGTCGGTCAGAGGCCTGAAGATAGCGTAGTAAATCGCCGTAACTGATAGCCAAATAAAATAAGTTTGGAAACTAGACAGCTGAAAAGTGCTTAATTTGGTATTCTGTATCGAGCAGCCGACTCCCGCAACCATTCCTGAAAAGATGGACATACAGATATTTCAAGACATTGGTGTACGTCCAGCACACCAACAATATGCGGTTGTAAGACAGTGTGGCCAGTACATGTGACGCAATCCGAATGGAGCCGTGCGTGTTTCAAATTGTGCGTCACTGACAGAGAAGAAAGGCTGAAGGATGCATCAGGATACATGCTAATGACATCCACGACGACCTGTGGTGTTTAATTCCACATCACAGACAGATGGGAATGAGAGGACAGATTGGTCCATATCTCATTCTTTGGGACGTATCAATATAGAAACTCTTCCTCTATTTTTGACTAATACTGCCTCGTGCAGGAGTATGTGACACTTTTTGAATATTCAGCAAAGGCAGGTATATGTACAGGAACCAATAGGCTACAGTAAGAAAGAAAGACCAAAGATGAAGCGTTCAGATTAGAAAGGGTATCAAACAGGGATGTAGTCTTTTGCCCCTACATTTAGTCTATAATTTCAAGAAGTAAGTACCGAAACAAAATAAAGGTTTATAAGTGGGATTAAAATTCAGAGTGAAAGGATATATGACATCCTTATTCGTAGATGAAACTGTTTCCTGCCTGCTCCCAACACGAATGTGTAATCTGCAATAAAATCCAAGTTCGTCAAGAGAAAACACTGAATGAAAGCCAATAACGAAAGCAAAAGAGTGCAGGCACAATGTAGAATCGAAATCCGATAATCAGACTGGCGTGACTGATAGTAGCTGAAGCAACAGACTGCACTAACCTGTACGACGGCTGCCCGCTGGTATGAGCAACTCCGCCCATATGACATGCGCACACCCCTGGTGGTCACTGTCAACCGCGAGCTTAGCCCCCTGATCTGTGATCCGCGATTAACGTCGGCCACTGGCGGGGATATTATACATTGCTAATCAAAGTGAAATTGAGGAAGAATTGCAAGAGCTGTTCAGTGGAATGGACAGTCGAATGGAGACACACTATAGATTGAGAGCAAACCAAAGAAAGATTAAAGTGATGAGGAGCAGTAATATCATGATTACTGAAAAACTTGACGTAAAATGCGGGGATCAAGAATTTGACTACGCTGGATGTGAAATAACACACAATAGATGAAACTAGAATGAATTAAAAAAGCAGATCAGCACGGGCAAATAGGGCATTATTGCTCAAATTAAGTCCGCTAGTATCAAGCATCGGCGTTAATTTGAGGGAGAAATTTCCGAGATTGCATGTTTGGAGCACAATATTATATGGAAGTGAATGATAGACTGTGAAAAAAAACTGGTATTAAGAGAATCCAACCGTTTGAGATGTGGTGCTACAGAAGGATGTTGAAAATTGGATGGACTGGTAACAAATGAAAAGGTTACCCGCAGAATTGATGAGGAAAGCAAAATGAGCGAAACATCGACAAGAAAAAGGGGAGGTCTAGAGAGTAAAAACTGTAGGGGAGATTGGAATATAACCAACAAGTAACTGAGGACATTCAATGTAAGTACTACAGGAGAGAAATCGTTCGGAAAGTCATCAAACCAGTCATAAGACTTATGATCCAGAGAAAAAAAGGGTTATTAACGCTTACTCAATTATGAGATGTACGAGTATCAACCACATAAGAGTACCAGTACCTACAGAGTGAGCATTCAGATGCGTAGAGCAGAATTTTTGTCTCCAAGGTATTTCAGAAGCTGTCATGACACTAAGTAGCTTTCTGGACAGGAATTAGAAACATCTAGGGATATTCTGTATGGGAAGACAATCTATCGAACGGCTAACAATTCGTTGTCTACATCAAAATAACATTGATAATTACTGTACAAACAGCTCTGCCCTTGACTGTGTAACAAGGTCGAGAGTGAACTTAAGTTTACGAAGAAAGAAAAAACTAAAAAAGCATCTTAAATACCATACATTAAACAATATGGCGACCCTGTCATAAATAAATAAATAAATGATGTACGTCATGATTTCCCGCTTTGAAATAGGGCTGATATCAGCAACCTATGACTGGTATATAATTACCAATAGGTAAAAAATTAATACATTAGTGATTGTTTCGAGAACACTGTTCATGGTGAATCATGACAAAATAGCGCGATAAAACAGAGGTACTCCATAGAAAATAACTAGAGGCGAGTTATAACAGCATCTTTTTATCAAATCTTAAAACTATACAATAAATTACCCAAGGAGATTAAATGGGCTACTAAAACAAACTTCTTAAAAATGGAGTTACAAGATAACTGTTAAGCTTTGAACTATGTAGAGTGAACGATTACCTAGATAAAACAGAGAGCAGTGTTAGTAACAAAGATAAAACAATTTAATATTAGTAATTATGAAATATCAATCAGTTCAGTAAAAATTTCGCAGTGTGCTTTTTTTCTTTAGTTTCCTTTTGTTTCCTCTCCACGATCTTTCTGATCTCAGCATCTCATTTATCATAGACGGATACTTATTCAGTTTTTCAGACTATCAAATAGAATGTTGCAGATCACAAAATGGAAACCATACAAAATCGATATGATCATGAGTATGTGTGTAGAGCAACTTTATGAAATAATATGTATATAGTGTGTGTTGTGTGAATAGTGATTAGCAGTGGGAACTGAATGAAGAATGTAGCCCTAGCTTTTTCCATTACTAAATAACTTCTTTGAAAAACAGCATTGTATGCCCATGATAAACCGAATGATGTTGCTCTGTATTAAACAGACTAGGCTAGTATTCAGAAGCATGTAGGCTCCTATCTCCATTCAGCCATCCTGCTTCAGATTTAAAGTGATTTCTCGAAATGCCGGTACGGTTGCTAAAATAAGGCTGTGCCCGACTACCTGTCCTATACTAGTCAAACTTGATCTCTAAGTACTCAAATGCTTCTTCTTAAATTGAAGAATCGTAACTCGTCCAATATCCTTATATGGATGAGTACTACTACCACTATTACTACTACAATTTTTTTCTTTTTGAACTTCACCTCCGACTGATTTCGGAAGTTAAGTGTAGGATGAAAAGTTTTAGGGAGACCAAGAACATCTTATCGCTCTGTAATGGTCAGAGGAAGAAAGTGTCAGAACTGGTTCAAAACTCTTTGGAAACTGATTACCAGGTAAAACTACTTTTTAATTCAAGTGCAGTGATGTCACCTGTAATTTCAAATTCTCGGGAAGGTTTGCATCTGAGTGCTTCTGCCAGAAGCACCCATACTGACCAACGCAGCATCCATTCTACCTCAGTAATTCACAGTGTGTTCACTAGGCCTTTTTGCGGTAAATTCGTCGGAAAGACAGAGCTGCAAAATAAAGATCGTTACAACTAAAGAAAAAGTAGTAAGACACTGACAAAAGTCATGGGATGCTACCTAATGTCGTGTAGGACCTCCTTTTGCCCGGTGTAGTGCAGCAACTAGACGTGGTACGAACGCAATAGGTACTTGGAAGTCTCTGCGCAAACACTGAGCCATGTTGCCTCTAAAGCCGTCTATAATTGTGAAAGTGTTGCCGTGCAGAATTTAGTGAACGAACTGACCCCTCGATTAAGTCCATTAAATGTTTGACGGGGCTCACGGCGAGAGATCTGGGTGACCAAATATTTCGCTCTAATTGTCCAGAATGTTCTTCGAACCAGTAGTGAACAACTGTGGCCCAGTGACATGTTAGTGAACATATGGTCCATGAATGGCTGCAGAAGGTCTCCAAACAGCCGATCACCACCATTTCTAGCGTCCGCCGGCTTATCTGGGTGGTAACATACTTGCATCCCATGCACTGGGCCCGGGTTCGATTCCCGGCCGGGTTGGAGATTTTCTCCGCCCGTGGACTGGGTGTTGTGTTGTCCTCATCATCATTTCATCCTCATCATCGGCTGCAAGTCGCCCAATGTGGCGCCGACTGAAATAAGACTTGCACCTGGTGGCCGAACCCGAATGGGACTTCCCGGCCAACAATGCAATACTATCATTTCATTCAACTGGACCAGAGGACCCAGTCCATTCCATGTAAACACAGAGCACACCATTATGGAGCCGCCACCAGCTTGCACAGTCCTTGTTCATAACTTGGGTCCACGGCTTTGTAGGGTCTGCGCCACACTCAGACCATACCATCAGCTCAAGTTTTCTGTGGAGACTTTAATTTCGATTTTCTGTGAGATGCTACTGACTGAGGGCCAATGGAGTCGTTTATGTTCAGCTTTGAATTATTCTCTGTAGTAGAATTTTCTACAAGGACAAGGTGCAACAGCTACTAATAATTGGTTTTTTAGGTCAATAGCGTCCTATGATTTAGCTGTAAAACCAATAATGTAATAAATTAATTTTTGTCGTTTAGTTAACTATTTGACAGAGATATATGTATATGGCCTATCCCTGATCTCGATGTGTTAAGAGTCGATGTATTAATTTCATTCTTCTTTTACATTGAGCTACTTACTGCCCACTCCTTCTGTCTAGATGCATATAATAACGCCACATTCATGTATTTTAAGTTAGTTGTGAATAAAAATCTTGGTACTGAGTTAAATTATTTTACTATTTATTCTATTCTGAGGCACTGCAATCTAGAACTTCATCTTTATTCTTACTGCACATACTTTTTATATGCATATTAGATATTAGAGCATTTTGTAATGTCTTTGTTTCATGTATGTCTGACCAACACATAATATTGAAGAAAACTGATAATAAGAATGACAGACACATGCGGATTATAAAGAGGAATAAATGGTCAATAATGACAAATAAGTGTTTTTGGAGCAACAAGAAATCTTATAATATCAAAACAATAGCTGAGTGCACTCAATGTATAAAAACAGGTAAGGACGATGTCCCCTATTACAATAGTTATTCTATAAAGTGGACTAAGTTGCACTCAGTAATCATACAGTATCGCAAAACAATTAATAAATTCCACACTAACGATTTCTAACAACAGTAGGTCATTTTCTCATGAATTCATGAAGCACATAATGCTGCAGTGCTGTTTCACTGTTTCGGCTTAGCCCTGTTATAGTGTGAGAACTTTATTTGCTCGATAGAGTTAATTACTTGGATGCTGAGTTTATTTGAATTACAAGTGAATTCTGTCGTATTGTTATGGTAAAAATAGGACAAAACGATCTACAATAATAATGAACCTACCGCCAGCCAGAATGAGTCTGATGACACACTTGCAGGTGGTACGAATGCTTCAGCAACAGAAATTGATTTGCGGGCTTAAACTGAAGTGATTGATCATAGAGTTAATCCTGTAATTAATACTATGGCTAATACAACCACTAGTCAAGTACAAATACACTTTAGGGGATATAAAGAGAAATGAGATGTTCACTCTTAGAAATGAAATGTTGTTAAATATAATGAATTGTCAATTCAGTTCTCAGTTAAATGAGATGAAATGTCAGGAAATTTCTGAAAGACATGAGTTCATAGCAAAATTTGTCTTCATATGATGAGTCTGTCTACAGAGGTTTCAAAGCTAATCTTGCTGTGTAATACTTTCACAAATGATGTCGCATCATTGCAACAAGTTTACATGAATACTGAAGCCACTGCACTGAGGCACATAAACAAAGATTTATCTAAGAAAATTAAACAGTTACGTGGCTAGCATACACTTCAGCAGAAACTGTATGTAAGTTAGATCCTAAATCAGGAAAGTTCACTATGTAACAACAAGCTAATATTAAATTGAAATTACATGCACAACTTGGAAGCTATCACAAAGAGTATTCTGAGTGCTCTCTACTAACGATAAGTTTGGATTCTAACAAGTGTAGTTCACAAATCTGCTAATGGGATATAGTTACAAGGATGTAATCTATGAAAAGTCGTTAATGCAGGGTTAAATCAGTTAAAGACCGTACTAAACAAATTGAGGAGTTAATGTCATGACAAAATTAAAGAAATTCGCCAAGAGTTGGCAAAGATTAAGCAGTGTATCAATGGTTCGTCGCCCACTATTTTTATACCATACAGAAATTCTAGTCCTATGACTTTTGGGCAAGGGAGTGAAGTGAATCACAATGACAGATCACCTAATCATGTGTTATATGTTATGGGGCAGTCCACAATTGTCATCCGACTTACTGGAATAAAGCTTACTTAAAAATAGGCTGTTTCGAGGATTCACCTCTGAACAAAAAAGAATGCATCCTGTTATATTCATTATGGCTTTTAAAAATAGAGTGCCCAGGTAATGGAATGATAAACAAAGAATTCAGTACACCACACGTTTTATCCAAAGGGAAGGTACCTTTTGGACCATTGCGACAGCCGAGAATTGCTAATACAGTGCTCAATCTCAATGGTCATTTTTAGCAGAGTATTGAACTGAGTCTGTACAGGAATGACTTAGGAAAAAGGTATTTAATTTGGAGCCCTTTAACAGAAAACTGGATAGCATCCACAAGCATTTTGAAAAATATAGAAACAATACCAGAGACTGGGATGGGGCTATCACTAACCATGGCGTCCTCGAAATTTTAAAAGCGAAATTTGTTATTCGATCTCTAGGCTAAATTAGTACAAGTACCGGAAAATGACCTTGATCTCTTTATGTTGGTCTTGGATTCTCTTGATCCCATACAGGAGGATTCGAGAGTGAGAAAATCAGTGTGGCACAATCTTCACCACCACAGTCGCAGAGCTGGAACCACAGCGCCCTAAAAGACAATAAAATACATTACCAAATGGAGTGGGGATCCTATGAGAAATTCGCGGCACATAGATCGTGGATCATCTGAACTTAATGAAAGAAAGCGAGGTAACAGCCTGTATTCTCCGGAACATTATGAAAATCTGAATGGCCACTGGTAAAACCACCGTAACAACCAGAATAACAACAACAACAAGAGATAGGATTCACCTCTGGAAGATCATGACCAACAATAAACTCAAAATCAAAATAACAACACTAATATATCTTTGTTCTGTGTGCCAGCACATGCTCATGCTATTAAGGTGACTGGTGAACTGAACATCCGACATTAAATACAATTGATGTGGCAGACGAACCACGCCCCTCAACAAACTAGACATGCTCACATTAAGCCATCAAATTCTGACAATGGGATGATTCGGTGTCAACACAGAAAATCCATTAAAGTTACTGTGTTGTAACGATGATACCAATATCAGGGACGACTTCGCCACAAATCAGTTTAAGTGCAGTAATAAAATAAGTTTGCTGACCAGTTAGGTACAAATATAGAAGAAAAAAGTAGTATCGCAGAATCATAAACAATGATTCGATCATGGCGAGTTTTAAAGCTATGAGCCTTCTGGTGCACTTTGATTACGTAGTGACATCACCTACACAGGCCAGGACTGTACCCATGATGTCACAACCCATACCCCATTTGTAAGGTGTCATCATATACATGGGAGTGAGATTCTGTGCCACCAGCAACCTGATACATAGTTTCCTCATCAAACTTTCTGCCTCATGAGTAAGTTTCACCCCACATGTGCGCTCATAGCATCAAATATACCAGTACATAAAGATGTTGACAATACTGCAGCACCATGCCCATATGGATCGTGTCATGTTGATACGAATCTTGCACCAGCTGAACAACCTATACCGCTTATCAAAAATATGTAAACAACATATAAATGGTGTAACTTACAGTATTTTCTCATCAATAATAGTAATCGCACACACAGCCCCCCCCCCCAGTTGCACAAACACACGCACACACACACACACACACACACACATACTTACATAATAACACTCACGCTCGCAAACAAACAAATAAACAAACACAAAGATATTTTGCTCTCCCAATCAAAGCCCAATATTTTACCACCCCTTAAAATGAGAGAGAAGTTACAGTCCATACTTTACTGGCGGTTAAAACAAAATAGCCAATAAGTATGTAACAACCATCTTGGCCATGTAAAAATATCTCAACGATCTGAATATTGGGTAAATTGGCGCCATGTTTTTTGATTGTTTATCAAAAATATTCCATGTCTAAAATTTTTGTCAAAAAAATCTATCAAACAGATGTATGATCAATAAGTATGAGATTCAATGCACGCTAAAGTTAAATATTTCCACATGAAAAATATTTGTATTATCTGTCTGAATAAACATGACACTTGTAGATAAAGTTATGCTTGTCATTGAGCCTAGTTCATCATTGTACCACTCTTTGTGTGAAGCACAATGGATCCTCAAATTATTTACACTCCTAAATTGTCTGTATTATTGTTCTTTAACAATAAAAAATACACGTTCACTGAAATAATACGTCAACTACTGGTAGAATGAAATTAGTTTATAAGTTACACTTGACATCTAAAACAAGACGGTGCACACTCAAATCATTTTCCATAACGTTATTTCCACGTCTAAATTATTTGTGCTGTTGTTATATAGCTGGATGAAACGCATGTTGCTAAAGTAGCATGCTAAGCAGGCAGTTTAAATTTTATCTGAGGTTTAAATCATGCTATGTACGAAAAGCCTGTAACTGTGCAAATCAGACGCTAGTCAAAATAATATACTAAGCCAGCATGCAGTGACAGTTGACACAAACAAATAGGCACACTGTATTACTGTCCTATAACTGTCAGCTACTGGAGGAGAGTAGTTAATGAGTACCTTAGAGCTGATACTTGAAACATTGTTATGGACTTCCAAATTAAATGGCGCAATGCTATTTTCACATGTAAATTGTTCTGTAATAGTATAAAACTTATTTTCTCTGTTAAAATTACACGCTGCTGTACTAGCTGACGCTTTATCTTAGGCCTAAATGAGGTCCTGAAACTAGTACAAAAAATAACTGACCAGGGACGATTTCAGTGGTGCGGGAAGAAGATAATGCATAAGAAAATATAAATAACCATACTGACTAGCTAATATAGTTTCACTTTTATTAATTTTGATTATGGGCATACATGAGGTAGCATGTTTATCTACTGACATATTTTGTGACGTATAAATAGAAAATACTATACTAAAATGGTGCAGTATGAGAAGATCTTGAAATCATAAATTGCATATTTTTGTAATATACAAGTATAACTTCGTAACACATCAAATACGAAATGTAAACACATCATGTTCAAAGAAAATTATGGTCAAGGTGTCACACAGAGAGGAAACTTCAGTACCTCGAAAATGTTACCTTTTTCACCAAAATAAAATTATTCATCAAAGTAAAGATTTCAGCACAAAACACAAGTGGTCACTTCTTGTTATACACAACTACAACTAACGAAATCTGATCTTCATTATTTATCAAGATAAATAAAAATATCAAAAATAAAACACATGTGACACTATTGTTTCAACTTAATTGTTCTATAGCAACAAAAAATCCACATGTTTTGCATATTGTTGCTACCAATATAACTTGTCAATGAGCACAATCTGTTCTTCATACCACACTCTAAAGAAACCAAAAATTTTCTGTATTTTTTTATCAAAATAGATAAACATTTTGTGGAACAATACAAAACACGTGAGCCACCAGTGATCTAACTTAGAGGTTAAAGCATTCTTGGAGAGGACTAATGTATACTGTTATATAACTGAACAACAGTAATACACATTCGTACAGGTAAAAAATGAGCGTTACTATGCTTTTAATCACCCACTTTCAACTGCTATCAAAAGTCATCCAAACATTATTGTAATTCCATGTAAGGGCAAAAACCTTATCCTCGCATACAAAACATTTGTCATCTTCTGCTGATTATACTAATTGATGGTAATGCATACTGTAAACTACAATACTAAGCAGGAAAGGCAGTAACAATTGACACAGACATTCAGAACTGAGAGTGCTGTCTAACACCATAATGTGACATAGTATGTGCCTTAACTCTACAGTTGGTGTCAGCTACCAGATCTCACTTACTATTCTAACATCAGAAGTTGATGGTGTACTTGGCATAACTTGGCAGTAGGTGTACCTACTGAATCTTAAAACTATCGTGGTGCCAAGAGCTAACAGTGTATGTGACATAATTTGACTGTGGGTGTCAGCTACTGGATCACAAATAGCATTCTCAGTTACAGACACCTTCAAACCTGTAACAAAGTGCTCTATACATCTCTATGTTACAGCAAAATTATAACAATTTGCACTGTGATATAGCAAAGCTGTAACAAATTGCTCCATATTGCTGTTCTACAGAAAAATTTGAAGACATTATTCCATACGTCGACATGTTACAGTTAAGCTGTAACAAAGTGCCCCATACATCAATATGTGACACAAAATGGTAGCAAATTGCCCTATGCATCACAAATGTGTGATGGATGACTACTGTAGGGCAATTATGATGAGTTAACACAATGACTGTCATTACCCCAGATGTATGCTGAGTACTATTGGTAACAATGATCACCAGCTGACATGGTGACAATTACCCTGATCACAGTGATTACATACATTTGGTTGGGTAGCAAGCTCTCAGACAAGTCGAAACTTGTTTTAAATATAGGAACCATAACCAGAAGCGCAACGCGTGCGCACGCGCGCGCGTGTGTGTGTGTGTGTCTGCGTATGTGTGCAAGTACTGTAAGTTACACCCTTTCCACATTTATGATGAATAATATATGTGTTTGGATATCTTTGAATATGGCGCAAGATTCAGATTATTCAGATACATTTCAACACAGTTCCACATATCTGTTAATATCTTTACATGTTTCTATGCTGTATACACATATCTTAGGTGAAATATACTGAAGTGGAGACTTTTTTGTGATGAGGTAGGAGTTTTGCTGACGAAACTGTATAACTGATTGCTTCTGACACAGCATCTCACCTCTCTGCACACATGATGACATCATAGAAAGGGTGTGGCGTGTGACATCATATACATAAAGAAAGTGAGTCAAGGGCCCTATCGCCTTACTAGTACAGTGTTTACACAGAAATAAAGCGAAAAGCGCTGGAGAGAAATTTATAAAGCAGAGGACCTTCATCAAAAATTTAACTTTCTTTAAAATATTGCTAAAGCACTTTAAGTGTACTTTTCCCCAGAAAAAAGGGCAAAACCGAGCAGAAGCATTGTTTAAGGATGGATAATTCAAAGGGCAAAAGTGTCTTCTACCGGGCTGAGAAAACTTCAGTGAATAAGCAGGGGTCAACATCTGAATCTCTGTCACAACCAGTACTGTGAAACCTTTCATTCCATCATTAAAAACGAAAAAATTGTTACTATGCTCAAGAAATAAAACACATGCAAGAACAAGACGAAAATTAGTTGGAAAATTAATGACAAGAAACAAACGGAAAGTGTGACCCAAATGAAACTGAGCCCCCAGAAAATTGCTCTGGCAGAAATGGTAACACTTCCAAATCATGAGCCACCAAATTTAATTATTATATTCTGACAGTGGATGCAGACACTACACCCAGTAATAAAAAAGGATGTACAGAATCTGGCAGAATTATTTGTACAGACAGGGTAAGCACCACCAATAGATGTTCGTTTTAAAAATGCCACTCCTAACGAGGTTACAGAATTCATCAGATGGCTATAAATACTGTTATGAAGTTTCTACCAGAGTATAAAATTTTTTTCTATCTTGAAGGATTTTCTATCTTAAGCAATTTTGTAGTCAGTGGACGACTCGAGGCATGTAGTATAGGTTGCAGTATACCTAAATAAAAAAAACTGGAGGTAAGCAAACCACATACAATTACAGGTCTATATCATTACTTCCAATCTTTTCAAAAGTGAATGAGAAGGTTTCCCTATAGGATTCTCCACAGAGAAATCAAAACAAGCCCCCAAAAATGCAGTTCTGATAAAACCAAACAAGAAAAATATTCTGGGAGTTTACCGTGTGCCCTTTCTGTACCATCGACTGTTTGGATTGCCCTCATTCGTCTTGCATGGATGTAATCTTGCGATCTTAGCAGTAAGCAAGGGGTCTCATTACCTTCAGGTTTGAAACTAACCTCAGAATGAGGGACCATATACGTGGAGTTTCACAACGATTGGTACTACATAAATGATATTCCAGTGACTACGAATGGCGGTTCAAAAACTATTACGTTTATTAATGACGGAAAAATACTAATCAAGAGTCCAAACTCAACCGTTCCACACACAGCTCAGATGATAGCTGAAGACAACTACAAGGACGCATATCAAGCAATTTCAGACTAGAATAATGAACTGTTATAATTTTACTCAGCCAGAATCCACCAGAAAGGATGTTTCGAAGTGCGCTGTTCCCGGAAAAGTTGTTCTTATTGATGAATCCTCTCAAACATAAGGCAACGCAATTTCCCCAGACTATACTGTGCCAACGATCCTTTGTCTAGATTCTTGGCCACATCTTTATGGCTTGCAGGAGCCAGTTGCTACATGGGCGGCGATAAATGTCTTCTCATCAGGATGACACCTGCTGTAAATCTTGTATCCATAAATTCCTGATGAAGGGTGGTCGATGACATTAGAGGAGTTGGAGGAGCGACGTGGATGCCTGTATCTGTAGGCCGTAATACACTGAGAATTCTAGAGAATCTTTTATTCAGTAATGGAAGTATAATGGCTGGTGGCGATAACATTTTTATCAGAACATGATCGCGATCAGCAGGAAAAAATCTCTTTTGTCTGCTCAGAACAGCTTTACAAATTCAGCGAGCAGCCACCGATTTTATGTGAATTCCGCAGAAATAATTAGTTGCTGTTTTCAGTATAAAAAACTGTGCGTGTTGTTGGCAACGGAGCCCATCTCTCACGTTTCAGCGCCCGTGCACTGTTGAGGCGCAAAAAAATTGAAGTTACGATTTGTGGTCGCGGTGCGACGGCCAGTTCTTGGTTTACACCTGACGGAACGTCTTACGGTATAAAATGGAAGACTTAATGAGAGGTTTCAGCTTGCGTATTTTTTTAGTTTCGGCAGCGAGGCTTATAAGCTATCGAGAGAGGCCCCGACATGCAATTAACGGGTAGTTCATAGTTTTATTGCCACGATAGCGTTACACGTTTCTGAGATCTCACTCCACTTCGTATTTAGAAGAAAGCCTAATGACCGTCCTCGACAGGTAACCATTATCTTATACCTTAAAGCGTTTATCGTCTCATTTTATTGATAGTTTTATTCATCTTAGCTTCGAGACCTTAGCACAGTTGACGTGGTCTTATTGCATGTACCCAGGTACTAATGGAAAATGAAGTTCAAACAGCTCTAAAGACATCTCAGAGATACACCACTTACGTATAAAGGTTTGATAGACCAGTAAAGCCAGTGATTCAGTGCACTATTATGTGGACAGAGTGAAAGCTGTGATACGGAAATCTGTCCTGTCCTGCTTGCGTCTACTGAACTCTTTTTTGCTATTTTTTAAAGGTGATTACTCAGTTCATGGCGTGAATGCAATTTCGTCTGGTTGGAACGATACCACGCCTAATGGAGACTGAAAGAGACTGAATCTGTTATATGGCGACTTTAAGTAACGTTTTACCAAACTCCGAAAAAAAGCGTAAAGTGAATGTTATAACTATTCTCTCTCTCTCTCTCTCTCTCTCTCTCTCTCTCTCTCTCTCTCTCTCTGTGTGTGTGTGTGTGTGTGTGTGTGTGTGTGTGTGTATGGTGTCCAAGAAAAAGTGTCGAAAGCTTTGAGAGGTGGTAGTACATATCGAAACAATAAAAATAAGTCCAATAATCATGGGTCCGGAAATGCATACTTTCTGAGATAAATCCAATAAACATGCGTCGGGAAACGCATACTTTCAGCGGAAAACACATGTTTACAGGGTCTGTTCAACGTGGCGTCCATTCATGTCAATGCACGCCTCTGACCTCCTGCTTATAATGAATGGCAGCCTTTGAAGCATATTGTTGTACTTGCTGGCATGCAGTGAAGACGAGCACATCTTTGATTGGCGTGGCGCAGACCAATTCCTTCACGTGTTCAAATGGTTCAGATGGCTCTGAGCACTATGGAACTTAACATCTGTGGTCATATGTCCCCTAGAACTTAGAACTACTTAAACCTAACTAACCTAAGGACATCACACACATCCATACCTGAGGCAGGATTCGAACCTGCGACTGTAGCGGTCCCGCGGGTCTGGACTGAAGCGCCTAGAACCGCTCGGCCACTCCGGCCGACTGCAAGTGTTCCCACAACGAACAGTGTAGGGGATTGAGGTCTGAGGAACGAGCAAGCCAAGGTGTGACACCCTGACCCCCCCCCCCCCTGCCCCCCTCCCGATCGATCCAGCAGTCGTAAAATGTCTGCGACGAATGTTCGCGCACATTGTGACGAAAATGTACTGATGCTCCATCATGGACGAATCACATTTTTATTCTTTGATGCAAATGCACAGCCTCCCTCAAGGCAGACAATGCATTAATGAGAAAGTCCATAAATGCGCCCCATTTAGGCTTTGCAGATAGCATGTATGGCCCTACTAATCCGTCGCCAAATGCGCCTGCCCATACGTTGATTGAGAATCGGTCTTGATGCCCTCTTTCCGGGTTTGATTGGGGATTTACATCTGCCCATACATATAGGCTATGGAAATTCACAACACCATGTTGTAAAATAAAATCTTTGGGTGTGAACAGTGGATCTATGGCACACTTCTCCAACAGCCATTGACAGAACCGCCGTCTGCCATGATGAGCCTGTGGCCTTAGGGTGGGAATGCGCTGTAGATGATATGGTTACAGCAATTGTTCATGATGTGCCTCAGAGATAATATAGTGGGACTGGCCTTCTGTTGTTGCTAATCGAAGCACACTGATCCCAGGGTTTCTTCCACTGAATTTAGCACACGCTCCTTAATGTCAGGCGTGTGAACTTTGCAGGTCTTCCACTGTCAGTCTTCTGCGGTGCAAGAGTACTTGTATCCCTTAGACGCTGGAAAACTCTGCTCAGCAGCTCATTAGAGAGCACTCTGCGCTGTGGATATTTTTCAAGTTAAGGGGCAAGGGCTCGCAGGCTAAGTCTATTTGCTAAACCGTAGCACAGTATCATATCCGCCATTTCACTTGTCGAGAAATAAGCTTCCAAAGCTAACAAGTGATGGAAGAGAGAAAATACAAATGCACTACACCATTTGCACATACAAACAGCGGAATAACAGTAAACATATAGTGTTCAAATGTTCAAATGTGTGTGAATACTTAAGGGACCAAACTGGTGAGGTCATCGATCCCTAGACTTACACACTACTTTAACTTATGCTAAGAACAACACACACACATACACACACACACACACACACACACACACACACACACACACACACACACACACACACACATGCCCGAGGGAGGACTCGAACCTCCGGCGGGAGAGGCCGCGCAATCCGTCACATGGCGCCTCAAACCGCGCGGCCACGTAGTGTCCGAGTTATTCGAGAAAAACTTACAAAAGCGACCTTAAATGCGGTTTTCTTCAATAACACACCGTGGCCTCCAGCGAAAACGCATTCTCGTAGAAAATTTAACTACATTATATTTCTTACAAATGTGTCCCGTTCACTTCTTCTGTAGGTCTAATACTTTATGCGCAGGGAACGACAGAACGTGAAAATCTCATCCATGGTTTTTGAAGGCGATGCGGACCGCATGAAACATATCATTAGGAGCAGCTATATAAATCTGTATACTTCCTTTTTGAGACGATCCCAAGACAAAAAAATCCGAAGGGCTGAGATTAGGTGATCTTGAAGGCCCTGTTTAACCCATCCAATCTTAGGAACTGGATGTCACATTATTAAGGTAAAAATACATTGTTTGGTTTGCAACAATATCTTTCATTTGATAACTACATGCCTATCAGTAGTCAGAGCCTTCAGCAGTTCTTTTATTTAGCTGGCTGCATTGGTGCCTGTGGTATTCAAGTAGTTCGGGTAATGAAGGTTTTTGTGAGGTAAGTGACTTAAGTAATGTATAGATTATTGTTAGGATTTCTACTAATTCAGGGCCATTCTTTTGCATCAGTTATTTGGAGTAAGGTTATCATTTTTAAGCAGTCAGATCGCGTTATCCTTGAATATTGTGAGTAATTAATGAATAGCGAAAGTCTGAGTTCTCTCTGTCACGACGAATCTGTAGGTCAGTTTTGAAATGATAAATAATGGCAAAGAGGCAGTATAGTCTATTTCACTTAGCAATATAAGTAGAAAATCATTATAAAGAAGTTTCACATTCTCAGTTACAGTAGTTTAAGCAGAAAAATTAAATAAAGAAGTTTCACTTTCTGAGGAGAACTTACTCGTTCCTTGCCTCATATCAGTCCACCTAATTTTTGGCACACTACACTGAAATAGTCAAATCTTTCTTTTGAGTTAAATAGTATATCTACTGAGCACGGTAGGAAGAGCTAGGTTTGTGGGTTACGAAAGGTGCTGAGATTCACATGTAACTACCTTCAGTTAAATATCTATTGAAAATTAAACACACAGGCCGTGAAATACCATTTGACATTTCCTAGGAAGATCCCTTAAACAATAATTCAGTACAACCTTGCTTATCTTTAACCTTTTTTAAACATAAAATATTTAAATTCCCAAATTAAAATTGATTTAGAAAGAATAAAGTTCTTAAAAATTCCTTGTAAGGTTTCAAAGACAAATGCCATAATACAATCACATACAAACGCGTTCCAAAGGCCAACACTTTGGATAACTTAAGTGCCACACGCCTAGGCAGGCGCTACTTTGAGACGCGAAGGCCCGGTTAGACTGTGATCCAACACAATCGTCAAGTCGCCAGGCCCCTGCATGACCACGGCCTCCACATACTATAAACTCAATAGTAAAAATAACAAAATTCAGTAAGGTTTCCTTCAACACAAGTGAACTGCTTAACCACTAAAATATGAAATAAGTAAGTGAACTAAAATAACTCTTGCTTTGTTTTAAAACTTAATCCAAAAACGCACTGCAAGTCTTACTATTAACAAACAAGGTGAAGGAGCACCAAGATTAATTATCATCACTTATGGTCGCCTTAATGGCACAATAGTTTAAAACATACAATTTGACTGTGATCATAATTGCGGCAACACAAATCGTTAGTACTAGAGCAACCTCGGAATTGAATAATCACTTGACCATACTTTAACGGCACAATAGTTTACAAGTATCTAGAATTGTCGGTGAGAACTAGTTCGTGCCCTACGTAGGTCACAAAACCTGTGTAACAGTTCACTTCACGAGCCCTAGTCTGCTGATAACAATTTCCAATGATAACATTATTTTTAAGAAATACACACCTACAACTTTGTACACTGCCTTAGCTGACATACGTGTGACGTTTAGGTTATGCCACACAATACACAGCGTTAACATGAGGCGTAAAATTACCAAAGATAAAATTTACCGCTGAAAACCAGGATGCCAGTAACAGTTTTACATTTGCAGACCAAGCTCACCACTGCACGTTTGACTAGAAAAAGCATTTAATAAATCTGCAGTGCGTCTACCACATTTACGACGGATTCAGACGTCAGCAAAATTAGAGTGGCATTCGATACAAGGCCGCGTACCCGTCCAAGGAACAACAAAGGCTCCACACCCGAGGTCAATGTCTCCACATACTTCGCGAAGCGAACGTTCACCGTACCTTCCTGCCTTCTTAAGGGATCCAGAATCAGTTGCTTTCAACTGGCCAGCCCCCCCCCCCCTCTTTCTCTCTGTCTCTGTCTCTCTCTCTCTCTCTCTCCCTCCCTCCCTCCCTCCCTCTCTAATTGCGGATACACTTCATTATACTCGCTCTCCATCACTGAGCCAGCTGCCCAAACACATACACACACAGCTGCCTGACCACTGTCCACAGCAGATCACTTTCTTTACTTCCTGCACGCATGCGCCCGATCTTCAGCTTAACCTCGCGAGCCTCCACTCTCGTGAGGACCACCGCGCAACCACCCTGCCACTCATCGATCAAACTTCATCTTGACCCAACCGCCATTTCGATACGGACACTGCACGGCTCACAAGTCTCAAATGCTTCGATTCTCTTCTGTTCCTACAGTCCACGATTCACTGCCATATAATGATGTACTTCAAAAGTTCATACAAATTTATTCTCCAAATTAAGGCCTATGTTTGATACTAGTAGCTTTGCCTTGGCCAGAATTGCCCTCTTCGCCTGTGTTGGTTTGCCTTTTATGTCCTCCTTGCTTGGTCCGTCATGCGTCATTTTGCTTCCAAGGTGGTAGAATCCGTTAACTTCGTATTCTTTGGTATCTCCAACTTTGAAGTTACATTTATCGCTGTTCTTATTTCTACTACTTCTCATTGCTTTAGTCTTTCTTCTCTTTACTCTCAGTCCATATTCTGCACTCACTAGACTGTTTATTCCATCTAACTCATCTTGTAATTCTTCTTCACTTTCACTGAGGATAGCAAAGTCATCAGCGAATCTTAACACTGACATCATTTCACCCTGAATTTTAATTCCAATCTTGAATCTTTTTTTATTTCCATCATTGCTTCTTCGATGTATAGATTGAGCAGTGTGGGTAAAAGACTGCATCCCTGTCTTACCTCCTTTCGGATAGGAGTATTTCGTTCTTTGTCTTCCAGTCTTATTGTTCTCTCTTAGGTCTGGAATACATTGAATATAGTGTATTCTGCCTTTCGCTGTAACTTACTCGTTTTCTCCCAGAATTTCCAACATCTTGCACGCTTTTTCTAGGTCGACAAATCCTGTGACCATGTCTTGATTTTTCTTCAGTTTGCTTCCATTATCAAGCGCAATGTCCGGACTGCCTCTTGCCATTGCCTTTCCTAAAGCCAAACTGATACTCGTCTAATAGTTCCTTTATTTTCTTTTGGATTCTTTTGTATATTTTTCTTGGCAATAGCATGGGGCATGAGCTATGAAGCTGATTGTTTCACAATTCACGTACTTACCTTCCCTTGCTATCGTCGGAATTGTGTGGACGGTAGCTTACCGAACGTCTGATGATAAGTCGCCAGTCTCATAGATTCTTCTCATCAACTTCAAAAGTAGTTTCATTTCTATTTGTCCGTATGATTTTATAAATTCCGAAGGAATGTTATCTATTCCTTTCACCTTATTTAATCTCACGTCTTCCAAAAGCTTTCTTTCAATTTCTGATTCTAATACTCGATCCCCTATCTCTTCCATATCGACTGCAATTTCTTGCCGGCCGGGGTGGTCGAGCGGTTCTAGGCGCTACAGTCAGGAACTGCGCGACCGCTACTGTCGCGGGTTCGAATCTTGCCTCGGGTATTGATGTGTGTGATGTCCTTAGGTTAGTTAGTTTTTAGTTGTTCTAAGTTCTAGGGGACTGATGAGCTCAGAAGTTAAGTCCCGTATTGCTCAGAGCCATTTGAACAAAAATTTCTTCATCATCAGACAATTCCTCCTCCTAGTAGAGGCCGCCAGTGTACGCTTTCCGCCTATCCGTTCTCTCCTTTGCGTTTAACAGTGGAATTCCCGTTGCACTCTTAACGTTGCCACCCTTGGTTTTAATTTCACTTTTCGGCGTGCTGAGTCAGTGCTAGTGTATAGACAAGGAAATACGTCGCGTCGGATAAGGAGTAAACAGGTGGTCCACTCCCTATAAAGTAAGGCCAGTCTGTTAAAACAGCGCAGTCTCATTCGATTTATTCCTACTGTTTATACACAGTTTCAAATTCTTGCAAAGACGTTATTGCGCAAAATACTAGTGCTAAAATGAAAATGTTCGTTTATTTGTCAACACCGATCACTAGAAACACCACACAAACCGTGCAGATCTTATCAGATGAGGTCAGGATCGTGACGAAGATGTTTCATTTCCATTTTGTGTACAGCAATTTCCCATGACTTGTCTGAAGAACTGACTCTTCGACACTCCATACCGTGGGATGGTAAGTTCAGAAAAAGGATAAGGTCTCAGTACTATCCGTTGCAAAGCTTTGGTGTAACATTGTAGCGCGAAAGTGAGCTGTGAAATAAAAGATGTGTTTCATTACCATTTGTTGTTGTTGTGGTCTTCAGTCCTGAGACTGGTTCGATGCAGCTCTCCACGCTACTCTATCCTGTGCAAGCTTCTTCATCTCCCAGTACATACTGCAGCCTACATTCTTCTGAATCTGCTTAGTATATTCATCTCTTGGTCTCCCTCTACGATTTTTACCCTCCACGCTGCCCTCCAATACTAAATTGGTGATCCCTTGATGCCTCAGAACATGTCCTATCAACCGATCCCTTCTTCTAGTCAAGTTGTACCACAAACTCCTCTTCTCCCCAATCCTATTCAGTACCTCCTCATTAGTTATGTGATCTAATCTTCAGCATTCTTCTGTAGCACCACATTTCGAAACCTTCTATTCTCTTCTTGTCCAAACTAGTTATCGTCCATGTTTCACTTCCATACATGGCTACACTCCATACGTATACTTTCAGAAACGACTTCCTAACACTTAAATCTATACTCGATGTTAACAAATTTCTCTTCTTCAGAAACGCTTTCCTTGCCATTGCCAGTCTACATTTTATATCCTCTCTACTTCGACCATCATCAGTTATTTTGCTCCCCAAATAGCAAAACTCCTTTACTACTTTAAGCGTCTCATTTCCTAATGTAATTCCCGCAGCATCACCCGACTTAATTTGACTACATTCCATTATCCTAGTTTTGCTTTTGTTGATGTTCATCTTGTACCCTCCTTTCATGACACTGTCCGTTCCGTTCAACTACTCTTCCAAGTCCTTTGCTGTCTCTGACAGAATTACAATGTCATCGGCGAACCTCAAAGTTTTTATTTCTTCTCTATGGATTTTAATACCTACTCCGAATTTTTCTTTTGTTTTCTTTACTGCTTGCTCAATATACAGATTGAATAACATCGGGGAGAGGCTACAACCCTGTCTCACTCTCTTCCCAACCAATGCTTCCCTTTAATGTCCCTCGACTCTTATAACTGCCATCTGGTTTCTGTACAAATTGTAAATAGCCTTTCGCTCCCTGTATTTTAGCCCTTTGCAATTTGAAAGAGAATATTCCAATCAACATTGTCAAAAGCTTTCTCTAAGTCTACAAATGCTAGAAACGTAGGTTTGCCTTTTCTTAATCTAGCTTCTAAAATAAGTCGTAGGATCAGTATTGCCTCACGTGTTCCAGTATTTCTACGGAATCCAAACTGATCTTCCCCAAGGTCAACTTCTACCAGTTTTTCCATTCGTCTGTAAAGAATTTGCGTTGGTATTTTGCAGCCGTGACTTATTAAACTGATATTTCGGTAATTTTCACATCTGTCAACGCCTGCTTTCTTTGGGATTGGAATTATTATATTCTTCTTGAAGTCTGATGGTATTTTGCCTGTCTCACATATTTTGTTCACCAGATCGTAGGGTTTTGACTGGACTGGCTCTCCCAAGGCTGTCAGTAGTTCTAATGGAATGTTGTCTACTCCAGGGGCCTTGTTTCGACTTAGGTCTTTCAGTGCTCTATCAAACTCTTCACGCAGTATCATATCTCCCATTTCATCTTCGTTTACATCCTCTTCCATTTCTGCCCTCAAGTACATCTCCCTTGTATAGACCCTCTATATACTCCTTCCACCTTTCTGCCTTCCCTTCTTTGCTTAGAACAGGGTTTCCATCTGAGCTCTTGAATTCATGCAAGCGGTTCTCTTTTCTCCAAAGGTCTCTTTCATTTTCCTGAAGGCAGTATCTATCTTACCTCTAGTGAGATAAGCCTCTACATCCTTACATTTGTCCTCTAGACATGCCAGCTGAGCCATTTTGCACTTCCTGTCGATCTCATTTTTGAGACGTTTGTATTCCTTCTTGTCTGCTTCATTTACTGCATTTTTATATTTTCATCAATTAATTTCAATATTTCTTCTGTTACCTAAGGATTTCTACTAGCCCTCGTCTTTTTACCTACTTGATTCTCTGATGCCTTCACTACTTCATCCCTCAAAGCTACCCATTCTTCTTCTACTGTATTTCTTTCCCCCCTTCTTGTCAATTGTTCCCTTATGCTCGCCCTGAAACTCTGTACAACCTCTGGTTTAGTCAGTTTATCCAGGTCCCATCTCCTTAATATCCCATATTTTTGCAGTTTCTTCAGTTTTAATCTACGGTTCATAACCAATAGATTGTGGTCAGAGTCCACATCTGCCCCTGGAAATGTCTTACAATTTAAAACCTGGTTCCTAAAGCTCTGTCTTACCATTATATAATCTATCTGAAACCTGTCAGTATCTCCAGGCTTCTTCCATGTATACAACCTTCTTTTATGATTCTTGAACCAAGTGTTAGCTACGATTAAGTTGTGCTCTGTGCAAAATTCTACCAGGGGGCTTCCTCTTTCATTTCTTAGCCCCAATCCATATTCACCTACTACGTTTCCTTCTCTTCCTTTTCCTACTACCGAATTCCAGTCACCCATGACTATTAAATTTTCGACTCCCTTCACTATCTGAATAATTTCTTTTATTTCATCATACATTTCTTCAATTTCTTCGTCATCTGTAGAGTTAGTTGGCATATAGACTTGTACTACTGTCGCAGGCATGGGCTTTTTATCTTGGCCACAACAATGCGTTCGCTGTGCTGTTTGTAGTAGCTTACCCGCATTCCTATTGTTTTATTCATTATTAAACCTACTCCTGCATTACCCCTATTTGATTTTGTATTTATAACCCTGTATTCACCTGACCAAAAGTCTTGTTCCTCCTGCCACCGAACTTCACTAATTCCCACTATATCTAACTTTAACCTATCCATTTCCTTTTTTAAATTTTCTAACCTACCTGCCTGATTAAGGGATCTGACATTCCACGCTTCGATCCGTAGAAAGCCAGTTTTCTTTCTCCTGTTATATTTTTATCAGTCCCCTTCTCTATGTAACGTACGTCGTGGCTGACTGTACAGAACGTTTTGTTAACAGGTATTTGTAACAGCCTTTTTTTTGTTTTAGCTTTCTGCTTCATGTCCTTTTGTGTTATGTTTTTCATTGGTAACTGTAAGTCCACGTTAAATCTCTTTCCATGGTCATAGATAGAGCAGTTTGTGAGTAATTACAAGGCTTTTTCGTTGATAAGTGATTCATAATATTACTCCCATTGAATTATTAAAATACACAAATACTTCGAACAGATCTTTACGATGACCTCGATTACCATTTTTGGTTATTTTTCTTACGGTCCTGTTCTAAATTTTTAAAATTGCGTCCATATGTTATGCATTTTATGCACAGAAATTGTTTCCATAGCTAAAATTTGAGTGTATAAGTGAATAATACCTATTAAAAATCCACTTGCTGTTACACACTGATTGGAGAACTCTAAAGCCAGGTAATCTACAACTTGTACGGAAACTGCACTGCAGTCGAAAGAGTCAAAGAATGCACAATGGAGAAAGTAGTTGAGACGGGAATAAGGACTTTAACCTGTCTCCCATGTTATTCAATTAGTACAGTGAACAACCCATGAAGGAAACCAACGATAAATTCGGAAAGGAAACAGAGATGATATAAAAGCCGATGATATTCTAATTTTTTCAGAGACGGCAAAGGAATTATTAGTTCAATTGTACGAAATAGATACTGAGCTGAGAAAGAGGTTATAAGACTAAAATCGATAAAAGTAATACCAGGGTAAAGGACTATAGTACAAGAAAGTAAGGTGATGCTGAGGGAATTGGAAAATATTCACTACCATTTATAAGAAGAGTTTTGCTGTTTGGTTCTTTCGGCAGCAAGATAACTAACGATGCGCATACTAGAGAGGACAAAAATTGCAGAGCGCCCTTCTGAGAAAGAGAAATTTTTTAACATCAAATATAAATTTAAGTCTTCTCTGAAACTACTTATCTTTATTGTAGCCTTATTTCGAAGTGAAGCACGGACGATAAGGAATATAGACTAGAAGAGAATACGCTATCTGATACCAGGAGACTGCCATGTGATGCATGAATTGACCACTACATACCATGAATGGCGAACCAGCCGGTATAAAAGGAGGCACAGAGTATTGTGTTGTCAGCAGACAAGCATCAACAGCAGAATGGATTGTCAGAAGACTTCAGTGACTTAGAACTTGGACTAGTCATTAGATGTCACCTGGGTAACACACGTCAGAGACATTTCACCTGTTCTAAAGCTGCCCAAGTCGATTGTTGGCAATGTGACTGTGAACTGGAAACGCGAAGGAACAAGGCCAGTTAAATCAATACCAGGCAGCCCTCATACAGTGAAGGATAGAGGCCTTTGAGCATTAGGAAGTATAGTTGTAAAAAATCGTATGAAATCAGCGAAAGGGATGGCTCGAGAGTTCCAACGTGCTACCAGAAGTCAAGCTAGCACAATGACTATGAGTAGGGAGTAAAAAATAATGGGATACTATGGTCGAGCAGCTCTTCATAGACCGAATGTTTCTGCAGTCAGTGCTAAGCGATGCCTGAGGTGGTGTAAAAAGTGACACCACAGGACGGAGGATTACTGGAAACGAGTGATTTGGACTGGTGAATCATGCTTTTTCCTGGAGCAATATGATGCGAAGGTTTGGGTTTGGACAATGGGCGGAGAATGTTGGGGATGTTCTTCGTGCTTAAGGGGACTTGGAACTCCCCATCCCAACAATGTCAAAGTTAGTGACTTGACCTCCCTGTATTACAGGGACCACTGTAGCTACTGACATGAAACTTTTACAGGACATTAAACTCTATGTTCTGAGCTCACCTGAAGGTGGCTGGCAGTTGTCCAGCCGAAATATCGTGCAATGAAGTTTACGACGACCGGCTGCAAGCCCGAAATCTTTTTGAACAGTTGATTCGCCGGGAAAATTTTAAATTTTGCAATTCCAGACCTACTTTTTGTCGCTCAGTTGAAAAAGACGGTAATATCACCAGTGCTAATTTGTGTCACTACAAATCTCAATAATAAGCCGTTCCGCAATGTGGTCGACCGAAACTGAAAACTATTGTCATATTTGATGCGCTATTGGCTCATCAGGTTCAAACCATTTCGCCAGTGCTAGTCTTGTATCCCTCCTTCACGTAGATTAATGTAATATGCGAAGTGGCATGATTCTACTATCAATAATATTTAATGTCGCACACATTAAATTATTCTACTATGCGTAATACTTAATATCACTGACAGCGTTGAATACTTCCATGTATTCAACATTGTCTCCATGCTGACCTCACGATTTTTGTTGAGGTCACCACGTTGTATGGCCATGATTGCTCGCCTCGTGACGGCAAAAGTATTACAGAATCTCGTCTTTTGTTTCACACAAAAAAGTGAATGTTGTATTGCTGAAGTTCACAGATGTGGTGATTGTTCAGTTTGGCCCGGGAGGCAGTGCCGACTGGAGCTAGAGCAGTAAACGGGCGCTCCTTCTCGCGAAAACAGCGTCTGCGAAAATAAAAGCAAAGCTACCGTTGTACCTGCCGCATATAATATTCATAAATGGAAGCTTTGTCAGTTCGTATATTTTTAGAGGGCAGATAATCACGGCCTTGTTTTAACTGATCGTAAATATCTGACAGGTGGGCCATTTGTTATTTGGCTAGCAAAAAAGAAGTTAATTATGAATATCTGTGCCTGTAAATTGGCGCTGATTTTTTTGGGTCAGTGGCAGTTACCGATAAATCTGAGGGTCTCTATTTGTGCAATTTTCCCTGTGCTGCGAATACACTGACATCCGACACATACGTGTTTTAGTTTTTTGCAAAAAACTGCCATGACTATAAATCCAGAGGATTTATTGCATTTTTGATCATCTTTTACATCTGTGATGTCCTAAATACGTTCGGCGTAAATGTGGCAGTTACTATAAAATTGTCGTACGCTTCTCTTGCAATTAGGAGCTTCTGCAAACAATACAATTGATTGACGATTGAAAAACAGAAAGGAAATACGACCGTCTATATAAGCAATTTTTTTGCAAACTGAGAAACATGAAATTTCCCCATTAGACACAACCTCAACTTTAGACACGTAATAAGCCACTTATCTTATTATGTATACAATGGAATTGTATTTATGCCCTAATAAGTATTCGTCGCGTATTTAATTTATTTATGATACATTGACAATGTTCCACCTTTACATATTTAAAAATAACAAAACTATTTTATTTTATTTCAATAGATCTAAAACTTGTTACTTCTAGGAAGTATCGTGTGAGTGCATACCTTAAAAAATGTTTAAAAAATTTTCTATCACGATCTGTGCCTCTATTATGAAGAAAAATATTTTCAAAAATATAATCTTAGTTGATGAGAACCTAAGAAATGCAAAATAATCAGACTACACCTTTTATTTGGGCAAAATTCGCTCGATATTCTGCCATCTAAAACATTGTATAGCAGAGACTTAAACAACTTGATCAGGCATCCTAACAGTGCAGTTATTTATCAGTCAGCCAAGAACCATCTAAAATTATGGAACGTTATGATCAGAAACTTCACCCAATGAATATAGATAACAAAGGACCAAAAAAATCACGAATCAGTTTCATTCCATACCAATCAAAACTAAACGACAGAATTCAATGCAGATTCGTAATATTAGACGGGACAGAAAAACACCAAAATTTGGATGTCCTCTTCAGCCCTATCAGCGCATTCACTCAGTGGCAATCACTGTTAATGAAAACGATAATCACATTTAAAGTAAAAAAAACTTAAAATTAAGAGGCAGTTGAAAAACAAACTGTTTTAAATGTGTGGTGTAATGTTTCTGAGCAACAAACAATATTGTACTATTTTCGTTATTCTATATTGCATGTAATACTTTGGAAAACAACTTTTTTAAATTACTTCAGCTTGATCCTTTGAGTCATTGTCATAACTTTTACTGTAAAAATTACAGAAGCGAATCTTTCACAATGAGATGGGTTGATGATGATGTGGGCAAAGATTTTGAAGGTTTATTTTTGTTTCCGGTCGGCATAGCCAAAGAATGTCATGATAACCATCTTTTATTTACACATTTCAGGTTGGCGAATCCAACGAATATATCATGATAATTACCTTTTATTTCTTCCCTAGTTAGATTTATGTCCCTGATGGAAAATACTGTTTTCCGATTAAGGCCTGATACTTTCTAGATTTTCAGCTGCCGAGAATTCTTCCGGGTTGTATGGCCGTGGTCCATGGAACTGTTCTATCCCTGACGTTTCGTCCAAAGCTACGTTGGACATCTTCGGAGGTGCTCCTGGTTGTGCTGAGTCTGCCGAAACGTCAGGAATAGAAGAGTTCCATGGACCACGGCCGTACAATCCGGGAGAATTCTCTACAGCTGAAACATCCGGTCGTGAAAGCCTTCATTGTATGATTTCTAGATTTTAATACGAAGATGCTAATGGCAGGGTAAAACCCGCTCAAAGTCAATGGTTGCCGCGAAAGTCGCGACAGATAGCCGTCTTTTGCTTTGGTAATGTTTTCATGTAAGTCAGTGACATCACCCGCAGGTCGTTTCTCCATACTCGTGCGTCCGCCGTGATGGTTTCGTCTTCATTCTCTCACACGTCGTCTAGCAGTCCTAATAATTTCTGAAATTAGAGGTTTGTCCAAGAATCGAAATAGTTAAAAAGATTTAAAAGTTTTATCGGCAGAACAGCTTGACATTATACATGTGGCTCTTGAGGAGGATAACTGCACTCGCTGTTGGAATTGTGGAGCCCCTGATAATCTGAGGTGGAAATTGTGAAGTGGCAGACTCTTTCCCACACACAAAAACACATATTTCTCTTATGAAATTGCATTAATGTACTACATAACATAATAAAGTTCATCTGTATAACAAAATTTCTGACATCCTATCGCGGACATGAAATCTGATTTAGAATTTATAGATTACGTTGAGGCCGTGAACCAACACAAGAGGAAACTTTTTTTTATTTCTTCCTAAATAATTATACCTGATAATTTTTATTTGATTGATTCCTGGTCTGCGTATAAAAAATCATACTCTTAGAGCATACTATCCCTCCTGAAAAATGTGTGACATTGCAGTTCATACCACCTGCAACCACTGGACAAATTCAAATTCTGGATGTTTCTTTTTTCCTTGCCTATAAAACATATTATCGCACTATCCGCAGCTACACCTTAAAGGACAGCCAGTTTCACAATAAGCTCCATCACAGAGTGTTTCGCATTCGGTTGCATGCCATCACATTCCATGTTCTCATCACCCCGTTACACTAACATGATTCTATATCCATTCTTTAAGAGTGGATACCTAACTGATCGTTCTACACCGTTCGTAACTCCCAAAGAGTTCGCCTTCGATCTTGATTATGCGCACCCACGTGATCATTGCGGCGCACCGTTTTTCATTCAGAGTTCATTGTGTAGTTAATCGTTTGTTTTGAACATTTATTGAATGTCGACAATGTCTATTTTGGCAAGTGTAATATATACATCCCATAGAAGGCTGATCTCTGCACCTCCCAGACACTTATTTTCTCGCCCTCCTCGTGCACATTGTGAGTTATTAACTGCTATTATTTTTTCTGACATAATTGTTAATACTTTCAAATGAGCCTTACTAAAGACTGAACTTTTTACTTCGCACTCCAGGGATTTCTCATAAGTATTTAAGACAACACAAACCTTCCAAACAGTTTAGAAACGCGAAAAATTTAAAACTCATATCATAAAAACTAACAAATCAAACATGAACTGACTTGGAGTAGGTGGACCTCAATGTTATCTGCTGAACGTACAAATTAGCAACACGTCGGGTGGCGATGAAACTATCTCCAGAAAGGGTCTTGAAAGAACATAACAAACCAAGTGAACCGTTCATTTATTTTCAAAGAATATTCTTAAGAATTTATTCTACTTACTAGCGATTCGTCAAGAACATTAACACTTTTAACCACACTATGTGAGCGTGGAAGTAGCTGCCAGGGAGTAACTTATGGAATAATAAGCAAAATCGTTTTTTTAACAAATGGTAATTTGTTCACTTTAATGGTGCCTAAAGCATTTTTTAAAAGAAACAAATTTAAAATTATAATCAGTAAGCACCCTCTAAATATCAAATTACAATATATTTAGAGGCAGAAAGAAACAAATTTTTGAGTGTATGAGCTTTCGGTCCGAGAACCTTGCCGCTCCCTTTTGACACCGCCGTAGTTACGACCGCTCACAGCAACCTCTGAAAGACTACACTGGTGCAAATCTGCAACACACCACACTACTTTAAACTAAAAGTTTTAACAATTCACACAAGCACACAAACGATGCACCCCGTGGGAGGGATGGAAATGGTACAAAACACTAAAATTAAAATACTAACTTTGCCACCGAAGGTGCAACTTGACTTTAACTTCTAAGAAAAGTCTTACGGTGGAAGAGTGGCAACTTTATATACTAAAATGACCATTTAAATAAAAGCCCATGAAATGCAATCTTATATAAAATTATACAAGGTTGGCCAAACAAGTTAACATGCTCAACAGTACACAGATACCGCCTCTCAAAATGATAGGCAAAATCAAAACGTATTTCAGGAATTAGGCCGTTACACTCCGAGCAATAAATTCGATAATACACCAAATCCGACAAACATGACAGAGGCAGCTCCGAACGACAGACAGACAGTAACTGCCTAACAAATGCAGACGAGCAAGCTGGGGACGCGAGACTGACCAAGAAAACAAGTAGAATTTAATAAGAGTAAATCACACAACATCTCACCAGTCACTTAACTTCTAATAAACTGCTATTTCTCTAGAAGACCTGGCGCAGCACCCCAAATCGCTCTCACGAACTGTCCGCTGCCAGCCGCTTCAACGGAAGCAGGAAGGCGTGCCGATCTCCCGTCCCCCCTGGTCCGCACCAACCGACCGACTGCCCGCTGCTCCGTCCGCGACTGCTGCTACGTCACGACTGCACTGCTGGTGTGTCTCCCACCCACTTCCAGACAACACGATGGCGGAAATACTGGCTCGGACCCACCATGCAGAGGAAACACGTCCACTGGCAAAACGACATCCCTGCACCAGGAAAGGACCGAGCCAAGCTCCACAAGATGGTAACTGAAGGGGCCCAGAAGCGCTCGTAGAACCAGTTACACCACGGCGTCGCAGCTCGCACCGGCCAGGCTGAAGTCGTGGATTGACTCCTCTTGCTCTCGTGTCGACCGCGGCCCACTGGACTGACGTGGCGACCTCACAGGCGCCGACGCTCAAGACCGACAAGTCCATCTTGTGTCTCAGTGAGCGAGGAACCAACCGATCGATCCAACCGCCAATGACCATTGCCTGAGCAAACTCGAGCAGACTGGCGGCCTAACACGCAGACTCAGATCCAGGAACTAAGCCTCGCTGTGTTCTGTTACTGGCAGAGTGGAAAGACTCTCTTTTTGTCGGCTTTGAAGGTTGATCCGAACGAAAGACATACTAGCACTCCGGACGACAGACAGACACTAACTGCCTCACAAATGCGGACAAGAGACAGACTAGCAAGCTGGGAACGAGAGACTGGCCCAGACTGACTCCGACTGACCACCTGGCGAGCTTATAGCGCCCCTTAAATGCACGTGAACAGGCTACCTTTCCCCTTTCCCACCAGAGGGAGTCACCAAAGCTGCGATTGCCACAGCAACGCCACCGCCAGAAACGGAGGGCGACATTCACACTACGCGCTGCGGCGCGCTCTTCAAAACAGCAATTTTTACCGCGGCTCACCAAGATATAAAATAAACTGCTCAGATGCGAGTAGGACTCGCTTACCGAGGTTTCAGTACAAACTTAAGCACCAAAGACACTGGAAGCATATTCAAATACAGAGATTGTAAACAGGCAGAATACGTCGCTGCAGTCGGAAACGCCTACGTAAGACAAGTGTCTGGTGCAGTTGTTAGATCGTTTACTGCTGCTACAATCCCAAGTTATCAAGATTTAAGTGAGTTTAACCGTGTTATAGTCAGAGCACGACCAATGGGACACAGCATATCCAAGGTACCGATGAAGTTTGGATTTTTCCGTACGACCAATTAGCGAGAGTATCGTGATTATGAGGAATCCGGTTAAACATCAAATCCCTGATAGCGCTGCGGCCGCAAAAAGAGCCTGCAAGAATGAGACCAACGACGACTGAAGAGAATCGTTGAACGTGATAGAATTGCAACCCTTCCGTAAATTGCTGCAGATTTCAGTGCTAGGCCATCAACAAGTGTCAGCGTGCGAACCATTCAACGAAACATTGTCGATATGGGCTTTCTGAGCCGAAGGCCCACCCGTGTACCCTTGATGACTGTACGACACAAAGCTTGACGCCTCGCCTGGGCCCGTCAACAGCGACATTCGACTTTTGATGACTGGAAACATGTTGCCTGGTCGTACGAGTCTCGTTTCAGATTGTATCGAGCGTATGGACATGTACAGGTATGGAGACAACCTCAGATATCCATGTACCCTGCATGTCAGCAAGGGACTGTTCAAGCTGATGGAGACCGTGTAATGGCCTGGGGCGGGTGCAGTTGGAGTGATAGGGGACCCGTGATACGTCTAGATACGGCTCTGACAGGTGAAACATATCTAAGTATTCTGTCTGATCAACTGCATCCATTCACGTCCATTGTGCATTCAGATGGACTTGGGCAATTCTAGCAGGACAATGCGACTCCCCACATGTCCAGAATAGCTACAGAGTGGCTTCACGAACACTCTTCTGAGTTTAAACACTTCGACTGGCGACCAGACTCCATATACGTACATGAACGTTATTGAGCATATCTGGGATGCCTTGCAAAGTACTATTCAGAAGAGATCTCCACACCCTCGTACTCTTACGGATTTATTGACAGCCCTGCAGGATTCATAGTGTTAGTTCCCTCCAGCACTACTTCAGACATTAGCCGAGTCCATGCCAGGTCGTGCTGTGGCACTTCTGCGTGTTCGCGTGGGGCCTACACGATATTAGGCAGGTGTACCAGTGGCTCTTCAATATATAAAGCCAGTTCATTATATATATTGGAATATTTGAAAAATACAATCCTGCAACTTCGCAACAAAATCGCGCAGAATTGTCGAAGTAAGTACCACATCCACTTAACCTCACATATTTGTTTACTCTGTATTTCATCGTTTGGAGGTTATTTATGTTCACATAGGGCGCTTCTAACACTGTTTTCCACATTAAGGCACCAACATACCGAGAATATTTCACCACAGTGGAAGAATAAAAATCGAAAACTGAGGATTATGTAAAGTGTATCTTGCAAATCTTGTGAACAGCTGTCTGATGATTAACATATTAGTTCGAAACCGGTTACGGAGCTATTTACTTAAATAAATAGCAGCATTAATAGTGGCTGGTTGCTGTCTTCTTCTTTGTAAGAATCAACCTACATTAACTGTACACAGCTACGATCTCACCATGTCAGTTTTAGACAAAATAGCGTTACTGATTTGTTTGACTGATGGGGCTGCTAAGTGCTATACCACCTACTGCACTCCCCTGACTTAAGCCCTCGTGAATTCAAATCTGTTTCTCAACTGAAGGAAACACTTCACGGCAATAGACCGCGCCACTAGAACTGTCAACACAACTGGCACTGCTAAGAGTATCGTACGACTTCCACATCGCTGGCAACGTCTTATACACAATGCTGGTGCCTACTTTGAAGGTCAGTAAAACTTTGAAACACGTATATATTTTGTACGAGCTGTAAATAGATACTTGCCACTATTTAAGTTCCAACCATCGTATAAACGTGACATAAAGTCATGCAGGAGGGGGGCGACCATTGTGATAATAATCAGTAATTGTCCATTCAGGATGACTGGGTCGGAATGGTAAAAGTCTAACATCAGGCAAGAAATGAGTTTATTGCTCTTATGACGCGTTTCGGAATTTATGCATCGTCAGGTATCCAGAGTAACCTGCGAATGTTCGTACCACATCCAACTTGAAACGCCATAGCTACGTGCAGCAATCGCTCCTGGATATCTGACGGCGGATAAATTCAAAAACGCGTCATATGAGCAATAAAGTCATCCCTAGCCTGGCTTTTACCATTGCGACCTAATCAACCCGATTGCAGAACTACTGATTGTTTTAATTTCAGGTCTGACGTCGCGTAAGGAATGACAAAAGAAGTTTTTCGTGTGATAGAATTACAATTTTTTTCTTTACTTGGACTGTGAAACCTTGCTTCTAGCCAAATTTTACGATTCGAGGACAATGGAATGTATCCCATAGGTTTTGATGAGTGAGTTTACATTAAAATATGTGACAAATCGCCTTGTCTTTTGACTGCACTGACTTAGAAGCTTCGATGTTTTACGCCGCCAGTGGACCGTGGACCCTAAAATGCGACATAAACTGCAACTTGATACGTCGCCCCGTTCCAGAGAGAAAGGGTTTTTACAGTCGGATAGACACTCCGACAGATAGACGGACAACAAAGTGATGCTATAAGAGTTCAGTTTTTACCGACTGAACTAGAAACCCTAAAAAGTGGTCAAAATCAGTTGTAGGAGTGCTCTGTGGATGGCGGCTAGTATCAGTCACTCTACACGACCACCGCAGCAATTCCTAAGCGATGGGCCGAGTACACTGCGTGGGCCAGGAACAGTTCTCCCTCGCGCAGAGCACGCCAGTCCACAAGCAGACCGGCAGTGCGCGCCAGTCCTCCGTAGTGTCGCCGCTGCCCAGACCAAGACTATTAAAAACCCTTTGTCTCAGGAACGGGTAGACATGTCAGATTGCAATTTATGTCACATTTTAGGGTCCACGGTCCACTCCTCCCCTCTCCAGCGCACCGGTGTCCACCCCGCAAGGCACATGCAGCACCCTCTTCCCAGCTCGCGATGGCCGCCTAACTGGAGGAGCAGCAAAGCTGGCTCTTTACGACTGACAATGAGTGTGCCGAATAACGACTAATTTTTCGGGAGGTTTCCCTCAACTGTAAGGCAAATGCTGGAACTGGTACTCTCTTCCATCTGCTTCCTATTAGGACTCCCTCTGCCCCGTGTACCAATCCTAGTCTCATATTCTTTTTCCAAATTGAATCGGTCGATGTCGGTCTCCCTATTTATGAATCATCCGATACCATTTTCGATCTCCGTTATTACTATTTCTTTATCCTTCTTGGTATTTTTGAGAACATTCAGTATACTCTTTATGCAAAAACACATGACTCCATAAAGTTAGCCATTCTGATATTTATCACGATCAACTTAAATAAAAATGAATAAAGCGATTTTTCTTGTAAATTGCCGCCGGCCGGAGTGGCCGTGTGGTTCTAGGCGCTACAGTCTGGAGCCGAGCGACCGCTCCGGTCACAGGTTCGAATCCTGCCTCGGGCATGGATGTGTGTGATGTCCTTAGGTTAGTTAGGTTTATTTAGTTCTAAGTTCTAGGTGACTGATGACCTCAGAAGTTAAGTCGCATAGTGCTCAGAGCCATTTGAACCATTTTTTGTAAATTGCCCGCCCGGTTGGCCGTGCGGTCTAACTCACGGCTTTCCGGGCGGGAAGGAGTGCCTCGCCCCCGGCACGAATCCGCTCGACGGATTTGCGTCGAGGTCCGGTGAACCGGCCAGTCTGTGGATGGTTTTTAGGTGGTTTTCCGTCTGCCTCGGCGAATGCGGGCTGGTTCCCCTTATTCCACCTCAGTTACACTATGTCGGCGATTGCTGCGCAAACAAGTTCTCCACGTACGTGTACACCACCATTACTCTACCATGCAAACATAGGGGCTACACTCGTCTGATGTGAGACGTTCCCTGGGAGGTCCACCGGGAGCCTAACCGCACAATAATCCTGGGTTCGGTGTGGGGCGGAGGAGGGGTGACGTGGACTGCGGTAGTCGTCTTGGGGTTGTGGACCACTGCGTCTGCGGCGGGGACGGAGCCTCTCCGTCGTTTCTAGGTCCCCGGTTAACATACAATACAATACAATTTTGTAAATTAGAAATGATTTAAATGCATGAATACTGCACAAATTTGGTGGAAATATCTTTGCTGTAACGTCATCTTTGAAATCGTCATCACGCCTGAATGGCATGCATGTAACTCTGTTACTTACCTGTCGTACATGAAGTTGGTTCTCTGTGGTTGAGGAATAGCTGGATGGATGGATAGATGGATATGACGGTACGGGCGTACGACAGCAAAGTCTTCAGCGTCCGTGCGTAAACAGTTTGAGACGGTTGTCAGTAAAATACACTAAACAGGACTATATTGGGAATCTGTGGTAAGGGCTATGGGACCAAACTGCTGAGGTCATCGATCCTTAGGCTTACACACTACTTAATCTAAAACTAACTTACGCTAAGGACAATAGACAGTCATGCCCGAGGGAAGACTCGAACCTCCGGCAGGTGGAGCCGCGCGAACCGTGACAAGGCGCCTTAAACCGCAAGGCTACCCCGCACTGCAGGAGTATGCAACAGCACGGGAAATAAAGGTAGCAAAAGTTTGAAAACTATGTGTTTACCCACACGGAGGCACGGAACGAAGTATAGGGCCAATATTAAAACATTAACTTAACAGGAAGAAAGTGGCATAAGGAGTTGAAACAATATAGCAGATGGACGTGGCTAGCTGACCGCAAGAATAAAAAAGGATGAGCCAGCCACTCTGCAACACACTAAAAACTCCAGCCTAAAAGCTTAGCCCAGATGTTAAGTCCCATAGAGCCTAGAGCCATTTGAACCTTTTTTTTTTTTAATCTTTCTGAAATTGTAACGCTTGAAAGAGATTCGCCGAAGGTTAGTGTTTCCCGTGCAGTGCCACAGACGAATCTGTATAGGCCATGCTTCCTCTGTTAGAAGACTGTGACGGGCTTCTCTAATCTTGATATGTTGCAAAAAAATAAATAAATAAAAAATAATGGTTCAAATGGCCCTGAGCACTAAGGGACTTAATATCTGAGGTCAGCAGTTCCCTAGAACTTAAAACTTCTTAAACCTAACTAACCTAAGGAGATCACACACGTCCATGCCCGAGGCAGGATTCGAACCTGCGGCCGTAGAGGTCGCGCGGTTCCAGACTGAAGCTCCTAGAACCGCTCGGCCACCCTGGCCGGCTGATATGTTGCAGTTGTGGTTGTTTCCTCAGACAACTGATGATTATATTTCCAACAAGAAGCAACGCACCTCGTGGGGCATCGATGTTGATGCTGATGTGGCTCTAGTCACTTGGCCTCCAGGCTATCTGACCTATCGCCTTGTGGCATTTTCCTTTGGCGATACATTAATGACCCTGTCGACGCATCTCCACAGCCAAGAAGACTGGAACAGGTCAGAGAAAGCATCAATGCTGCTGTGATGTCAATTGGCAGAATGTTGCTACACAAGGTAAGGAACGAACTCGATTACCGCTTGGACGTGTATCTTGTGCCCCGAGAGGCCCTCAACATTTTTACAGTGCAAAATGTAAACTTGATCAGTTTGCTGTTCTATTCATGCATCAGTCATATTTGTACATGTAATACTTGGGAATATATAGAGATTTCAAAATGAAAGAATCTGTTTAGTAGCCCTGTATAACGGTGAGTGCATTCAGCAGTAAAATTTTATTTGTCAGCAAGGTTGAAGGGGTAGGTAGAACTATGTGGTGCAGATGGACTGTGGCATACAATGAATCGTGTTTATGAAGAAGTGAGTATTGCGTGTACCTTCAAATTCGACAGACAAATTAGAACTGGACTGAGATTTTCACTCTGCAGCGGAGTGTCCACTGATATGAAACTTCCTGGCAGATTAAAACTGTGTGCCGGACCGAGACTCGAACTCAGGACCTTTGCCTTTCGCGGGTAAGTGCTGTAGCATTTTTTTCTTTTTATTGTTCTATATAGTTCGTTGCGTTTGGTCTAGGTGGACATCATAAGACATCTGTTCAAGTTGATCGTTGATTCCTTGACTCAGTTTTTTTATTACAGAGAGCACGCAGCCCTCTGTCCGAACACGGTGAGCTACCGTGCCGACGAGCCATCTGAGCTACCCAAGCACGACTCACGCCCCTTCCTCACAGCTTTACACCAGCCAGTACCTTGCCTCCTACCTTCTAAACATTACAGAAGGTCTCCTGCGAACATTGCATGGCTAAGCCATGTCTCCGCAATATCCTTTCTTCAGGAGTGCTAGTTCTGGAAGGTTCGCAGGAGAGCTTGGGCAGCTCAGATGGTAGAGCACTTACCCGCGAAAGGAAAAAGTCCTGAGTTCGAGTCTCGGTCCGGCACACAGGAAGTTTCAAAATAGAACTGGCTTTAATAGCTGTCAGGCGATATATGCGTTTTAGTTTGTGGAATTTGTAGATTCATTAAATGCGCACTTCGCCAAAGAAAAAATAATAATAGTGCGGTGCCCATAGTTAGAAGACAAACATTGTGTTTTAATCAACATAGCTCACCGAAAACCTATCCTAAAGTTTTGCAGCATTATTCGAGATATTTCAAGTGAATCGAACTATTTTTTGGGGCGCAATCTTCACTGTATTGATCTGCAGCTTAATTTTGGTAAATTGAAATGGAGACGCCGTCATTTTGACAGCCATCTCAGTCAGCAGTGGCAGCGTGGTACAGCTTGTTTCACACAGCATCCAGAGACAACCGATATTCTACAGCCAAAGATGGGAGAAGCTGAGAAGTACAGCTTTGACAGCAGCCAGAAAACAATAACAGAAGAATACACTGATAAGCCAAAACATTGTGACCACTGCTGACCGCCTCGTTCGATGCCGCCTGGTGCCGCTGCGGGCATGTGACCCGGTAACAAAAGTATGTAAGTGGAGCAGACCGGGACGGGGATCACTCTAGCTAAGATATGGGCTGCAAATGGGGAAATCCCAGCCTGTGTACGAGTACGTCGAAAACGGCGAAGATGATCGAATGTTCAAGTGCTACTGTCGTGTGTATCTACGGTAAGAGGTAGAAGGATATTGAAACTACCACTAAGAGAACTAACTCGTTGGACGACCACGACTCTTCATAGCACGTGGTGTTCGGAGGCTTGTCTGCTCTGTAAAGTGGGATAGATAGTGATCTGTGGTGTCTCTGCCGAAAGAGCACAAAGCTGGTGCACGCACAAGTGTTTCGGAGGACATCGTTCATCGTACATTGTTGAACATAGAGCTCCGCATCAGACCGCTCCACGTGTTCACATGTTGACCCAACATCTTCAATTACGATTGCGTGGACACGGGACCATCGAGATTCGAAAGTCGATCGATGGAAATGTGTCGGCTCTTAGAGTGAATCATATTTCTGCTATCCTAGGTCGATGGTCGTCTCCAGAAACGCCATCATCGACGTGAACGGCGGCTCGAAACGTGCAGCTCCCCGCGGACGCAGGCTGGTGGGAACAGTATTATGCTATGGGAGACATTCTCCTGCGCTTGCTGATAATAATCGCATCCCTTCATGCTTAATGTCTTCCCCGATGGCGATGTAATTTTCCAGCAGTAGAACTGTCCTTATCTCGGAGTTAGAAGCGTGCTACAGTGGTTTGAGGAGCATTATAGCGAACTCACGTTGATGTCTCGGCGACAAAATCCGCCTGACGTAAATCCCATGGAACCCATGTGGGTCGCTATCGGGCGCCATGACCGCGAACGCTCATCGGCGGCCCATTATACACGAGAATTACATGACCTGTGCATAGACATCTAATGCCACATGCCTCAACAAACCTAACAACAGACTGTCGGATCCCTGATATGCAGAATCATTGACGTACTTCATTCCAAAAACGGACAAACACGCTGTTAAGCAGGTGGTCATAATGTTTTGGCACGTCAGTTTATTTACTACGTACGTGTCGGAACTCTTATGATCATCACTAAAACAGTTCAGACAACTGACTTAAAGCAACATCAGAACATTCATATGCAGTAAGAAATGAAATAATAAAAACTAAATTAAACTTGCAATGCTAAACATCGAATATAAACTTAAGTTAATGATAGCCAGTACACCTTCAATGGAATACTGTATATTGCCACTATAATTTCTCTAGTAGTCTAGTGCCATATAGTTTCCGTACATGTAAAACCTGTTAAAACCAAGTACCTTGTGACAAATTCTGAGAATTGATTACAATACAGCAACAATTGGCGCACGTTGCAGATCGATGTTCAGCGGTAATGATGTTCCGTGATTCCATATAGAAGTTAAATGAATTTAAATTGGCGGCAGCGTGTTCGAAACAGTAATCCACTTATACCAACAGAAACACTTAAGTGAGAGTCATGCGGTAAACAGCCACCGATGTAGCTGAAAATGATTGTATATTATTATTATTATTATTAAGGCTATGTTGCGTGACTTGAGTATGTGAAAGTGTGTTCGTACCTGAGTTGTCTTTGTAGATAGGGTGAGGCAGAAAGTTGTTGATGCATATTGTGGTCCATTAGTTGGACGGTAATAAAGCGATAATTATATTGGTTTACAGTGATTTCTTTGCGCAGAATAAGCCTTAAAATACTAAACAAGTTTTGGTACATACATAATGCACACCTTAGATAATAAGATTTAAAAGTGGTGCAAAGGTTGGTAACTTGATCTCAATGTTCAGAAATGTAAAACTGCGCACTTCACAAAACGAAAAACGTAGTATTCTATGACAACAATACACTCATGCTCATAAATTAAGGATAATGCAGATACATGGTGAAACAACGCTCTGGTGGTCGGTTTGCAGTTTTAAATCACCTCGGGGTATGACCATGCAGTGCATCTGACCTGCGGTCATTGCACAGTGGTGCTGGCAGCAGTCCACATACGCAGAAGTGTGTTGGTGCATGTCGGAGTACGGTGCAGCGAGTAAGTGTGGAGACATTTTCAGACGTGCTAATGGTGACTGTGTGTTGAAAATTGCTCAAAGAACACATATTGTTGACGTTATGAGGAGCAGAATTCTAGAGGGACTGGAGGCTGGTCAAACACAGCAGGTCGTAGCACGGGCCCTCCGTGTGCCACAAAGTGTGATCTCAAGAATATGGCAACGATTCCAGCAGACAGGAAACGTGTCCAGGCGCTACAGTACGGTACGTCCACAGTGTACATCACCACAAGAAGATATCTCACCATCAGTGTGCGCAGACGGCCAGGGAGTACTGCAGGTAGCCTTGCTGGGACGTTACCGCAGCCACTGGAACAGTTATCTCCAGACACATAGTCTACAGACGACTGAACAGACTTGGTTTATTCGCCTGGAGACCTGCAAAGTGCATTCCACTGATCCCTGGTCGCAGGAGAGCCAGTAAACCATGGTGGCAAGAACACAGTACATGTTCATTGGAACAGTGGTCCCAGGTTATGTTCACGGACAAGTCCAGGTATAGTCTGAACAGTGACTCTCACCGGGTTTCCATCTGGCGTGAACCAGGAACCAGACACCAATCTCTTAATGTCCTTGAAAGGGACCTGTATGGATGTCGTGGTTTCTTTTTTTTCAATTTTTTGTTTTTTTCTGATCTCATTTTGTTCGTAATTGTTCGCTGGGTATGTTCGGTGCGGACGCCCCATGACACCTGTTAAAGTTCACCGTTGATCCGCTCATTCAGTTTTTTTTTTTTTTTTTTATTACAGAGGGCAGCTAACCCTCTGACCGAACACGCTGAGCTACCGTGCCAGCATGGTTTGATGGTGTGGGGTGGGATTATGATTGGTGCACGTACACCCCTGCATGTGTTTGACAGAGGAACTGTAACAGGTCAGGTGTATCGGGACGTCATTTTGCACCAGTATGTCCGTCTTTTCATGGGTGCACTGGGCCCCACCTTCCTCCTGATGGAGGCCCCACCGAGCTGCCATCATGGAGGAGTACCTTGAAACAGAAGATATCTGGCGACTGGAGTGGTCTGCCTGTTCTCCAGACCTAAACCCCATCGAGAACGTCTGGGATGCTCTCGGTCGACGTATCGCTGCACGTCTTCAAACCACTACGACACTTTATGAGCTCCGACGGACACTGGTGCAAGAATGGGAGGCTATATCCCAGCAGCTACTCGACCACCTGATCCTGAGTATGCCAACCCGTTGTGCTGCCTGTGTAAGTGTGCATCGTGATCATATCCCATATTGGTGTCAGGGTACATGCACAGGACAGTGGCGTTTTGTAGCACATGTGTTTCGGGACTTACAGATCTGTGTCGTGTGTGTTCCCTATGTGCCTATGCTATTAGCGCCAGTTTTGTGTAGTGCCACGTTGTGTGGCACCACATTCTGCAATTATCCTTAATTTATGAGCATGAGTGTATAATGAGTCACTGCTGAAATCAGCCAACTCATACAAACACATCAGTGTAACACATTGTAGGGATATGAAATTGAATGATCACACAGGCTCAGTCGTGGGTAAAGCAGATGGTAGACTTAGGTTTATTGGTAGGGTACTGAGGAAATGCAGTCAGCATACAAGGTAGACTGCTTGCAAATGACTCGTGTGACCGGTTCTAGAATATTGCTAAAGTGTGTAGGACTAACAGGAGATTTTGAACGTTTACAGAAAAGGACAGCACAAATGATCACAGGTTTGTTTGATCCGTGGGAGAGTGTCTCAGAGATACTGAAGGAACTGAACTGGAAGACTCTAGAAGACAGACGTAAACTATCCCAAGAAAGTCTATTAACGATGTTTCAAGAACCGGCTTTAAATAATGACTCTAGGAATATACTACAATCCGCTACGTATCGGTCACACAGGAATCCTGAGGATAAGATCAGAATAATTACTGCAGGCACAGAGCCATTCAATCATTCTTAGCGCGCACCATACGTGAATGGAATGGGAAGAAACCCTATTAACTGCTACAATGGGACGTACCTTGTTCGGCGGCCTCCATGGTGGTTTGCAGAGTACAGATGTAGGTATAGATGTAGAAAGATCAGTAACGCAGTAGCCTAGTACACAATGCATTCGAAGGCCGCTGAATGCCTCGCGCTGCCGCCTCTCATGGAAAAACTAGTCTTAAACGATATCTAGCGAACATTTTGTCTCTAAAAATGCTGTCCCCTATGAAGTGATCTATCACCCCTAGACGTTTATCGCGAAGACTTTGAAAAACTCTGTACATTCCGCCATGCGGCAGAGCAACTCAGTAGCTGCTTGTGTAGCGCTCATTCCTCCAGTTTTATTGTCCCAGTTAACACTTAACGTTAAGCCGAATATAGGCACTGTAGTTTTTAAAAAACTTTTCTGTAACGAAAAACAAACCGACGTTTTCCCTTGACACTGGGCGTTGCACGAAACACGAGGTGAGCAGTATATGTTTGGGCTAGTTCTCTCTTCGCAGTGCGGAAACTAAATTGCAAATGTCTTTGGAAACACCAGCTAAAATGCGTTTGACGATTCTTACGATGGACGCTCAGTATACACGAGGAATCCAAATCGCGCCGTCAAAATTTTAGGAGTTTTTTCGTTAATAGTTTCAGGGTATTTTGGCGTAAGGGACCCTTGGTCTCCGATGACTCATTATGGAGTACTAATGTAATTATGTTTCTTCACTCCCATTCGTATAGCGTAACGCTCTAGTTTGCAAGACAGGGAGGTGAACTAGACACGGATCCAATCCACGCGGCGAATTGACCACCGTAGGCTAGTACACCGACCAGCATGAACGTGGTTTTTAGGCGGTTTCCCGCGCTCGCTTTAGCAAATGCTGGGTTGGTCCCCAACTTCCACCTCAGAGAACACAGGACACAAACAGTTAAAATACGATCTCACACAGACGCAACAGAAGTCAGCTTATCTTCACGGATAGGGAATCAGGATGAGTTTCTGGCCGCAAAGTTGGATAACAAAACAAAACTTATTCAGACCCTGAAAGAGCAAACCCTGTACTAAACGGGATGAACGCTATCGAAAAAGGGGAAGAAGATGTCTTCAGTTTTAACCCCTATTACCTTGCTGTGAACATACAGGGTTTCCGAAAAGACTTTCCCTGATCACATAAATTGATAACTCAGGCTAGAAGTAAGATACAAATATGAAACTTGTGTCGAATTGTTTACAACTATCAAAGTTTTTTTTTTCTGTTTTAGGTTCGCAGTACGTAAGTAGTGGATGAGGTGCAGTGCCCAAGAAGCCATGTTAACCAATCAGGAGAAGGCACAGTATGTCCTATGGTACCATAAGATACGATCACCAACCACAGTGCAGAGACACTTCCAGACAACATTTGGAAGGAATCCACCTGATGTCAAGAGCGTTAAAGCCTGGTATGAGAGGTTCAAGGACACAGGATCGGTTTCTGTCCTTCCGAGGTCTGGTCGACCAAGAACCTTAGCAGACAGGGTGGAAACTGTAAGGCAGCCTTCTATGAAGTCCGAAGAAATCGGTGCGCAGGGCCTCACTTGAATTACAGATGCCAAAAAGTTCTCTCCATGACATTTTACACAAACGTTTATTGTTTCGTGCATTCAAAGTCCAAATCGTTCAGGCCTTATTGCCCAATGACAGTACAGGTCGATATGACTTTGCAGTCGAAATGCTATCACGTATTGAGGACGATGATGGTTATCTCAGACGAATTGCCTTTTCCGACGAAGCAGCCTTTTTTGTCAGTGGAATAGTGAATCACCATAATGTGCGCATTTGGGGCTCACAACCCCCTGGCGTGGTCATGGAGTGCACCAGAGGCAGTCCAAAGGTGAATGTTTGGTGCGCGCTATTGCACGATCGAATTATCGGGTCATTCTTCTTCGCTGAGGCTACCATCACATCTGCAGTGTATCTGGACATGTTGCAACTGTATGCTGTTCCTCAGCTGTTTCAGTATCACCCCAATGTCTTGTTTCAGCAAGACGCCGCACCGCATCATTGGGGTTTGGACGTCCGTGCCTATCTCGATATGACCTTCCCTGGGCGATGGATTGGTCGTGATGGGCCAACGGTTTGGACTCCACGCTCTCCTGACATAACCCCATTAGACTTCTTTTTATGGGGTTATGTCAAGTACGAGGTCTACCCAACATGTGTGCCAGATCTTGAAACCCTGCGGCAACGGATAACCACAGTCGTTGAATCGATCCCTCCAATGATGCTGGCTAATGTGTGGACGGAAATTGAATATTGCCGAGATGTGCTACGTGCTACCAAGGGTGCTCATGTGGACGTTTACTGATGTGTGAAAAAAACTTTGATAGTTTGCAAACAATTAGACACCAGTTTCATATTTGCATCTTACTTCTATCCTGAGTTATCAATTTTTGTAATCAGGGAAAGACTTTTCGAATACCCTTTATATTCACAACAGTGTAAAATCGCAGAACGTGCAGCACGAAACAAAAAAAATGGGTCAAATGGCTCTGAGCACTATGGGACTCAACTGCTGTGGTCATAAGTCCCCTAGAACTTAGAACTACTTAAACCTAACTAACCTACGGACAGCACACAACACCCAGCCATCACGAGGCAGAGAAAATCCCTGACCCCGCCGGGAATCGAACCCGGGAACCCGGGCGTGGGAAGCGAGAACGCTACCGCACGACCACGAGATGCGGGAGCACGAAACACAAAGTAATGGAACAACTATCAGAGAACTTACGTACAGAAATGCGGTTGCAGTCAGCAGGAACATAGCAGCGATGTGCTGCTCTTCCGTTGCGTTTAGTAAACACGAAGTGCAAATTGCCCAATCCTTCATAAATAAATCTATCCATTCGGCTATGTATCACTGTTTACGTACGACCAACACTGCTGGGAAAACAAACTCGAGACAGAATTGAGTCCTGGCGGCTTCCTTCTTTCAAATCCCCCGCAGTGCACACCAGAGAACTAGTAGTTTCTTGCCATACAGAGCGCCGTGTAGCCGCCGAGTGGCCCGGCAGTTGCCGTCAGCGGCAGTGTGATTCGCGGCATCAAGTCGAACGTGGCTCCGCTCGGAGTGAGGCACTGTTTAGGGCCCTGGTTTGTTCACGTTGGCCATTAGGATTTGGAACGAGGCCTGTTGACACGCCGTCGTTATTCCAGAGTGCACATTATTGTAAGCGATCTTGGCTCTGTGTGTTCCTTGAGCGTCCTTGTACCTTCATTTTCCCTTCCTTTAGGGATTCAGTTCGTATGAGCATATGTATGAAGAGTCTGGTGTTTTAAAGACTCCTATTCATTAGGTGCCTGGCCTTTGGATTATGGTATTACCCAGTGAGCTTGGAGGTGTTAAGCACGTTAGACGAGCTAAGTCAGGAGGAGGCAATATTGATGGTGTATGGATTTCAGAATGAGATTTTCACTCTGCAGCGGAATGTGCGCTATTATGAAACTTCCTGGCAGATTAGAACTGTGTGCCGGACCGAGACTCGAACTCGGGACCTTTACCTTTCGAGGACGGGGCGTGAGTCGTGCTTGGGTCGAGCACTTGCCCGCGAAAGGCAAAGGTCCCGAGTTCGAGTCTCGGTCCGGCACAGTTTTAATCTGCCAGGAAGTTTCGTGTATGGTTTTGTTTGCTGTCCCAGTAACTCACCTCCCGGTGCTGGGCATAATCAAGTGCCAGCAATGCTTGTCGTTCTAGTAATTATAGTGTTGGTTCTTAGGCCAAGCAGTAAATTTGCCAGAGTACAAATATTTAAAGTTGTATAAATGATTCATTGTGCGGAGCACTGTTGGCTTTTGCGGAGGTAGTGCCTCCTAAGGGAATCCTTCCCTGACTGAACATCCGATTGCTGGAGACTGTGAGAGGCGCTAGTGCCGCCGCGTCATAGACACTCCCTTAGTGTGTTCCAGTCTTACGGCTGTTGTGAGGACACGCTTAAGACACCAAACCTGCTGGCTCCATAGTTCTCATGCGTACCGTCGAATCCGTGCATCGGCTGCTGACATCATCTTCGTCGTCCCCTGCAACACCTCACTCCCCAGAGAATTACGTTACGTAATCTTGTTACCGGCTTCTGCCGCAAAAATTGTAATATTTTTGTTTTATTTTCCTTTTTTGAAAAAGAGATATTATCCTGTTTCGTGTTTTAATTAACGTGAGGTTAAGAGTTTCACTGTGTTTCTTAATGTCTTGCAGGGCCATGGACGCCTATTGTCCAGGTTGTCGAATTTCCTTAAATTTTATTATCTGGCGCTGGTCAGGTTTAAATATTTGCGGAGCCCTGATTGGTCGTATCATAATTTATTAATTTTTTTAAACCTTGAAAGTCAGTACCGCCATTATACTGTTGTTTATTTACAGTGTTACATTTACAGTGACACACTCATGATTTTGGCTTCAAAGTGCCATTATCAATTGTTTTGAGTGTTATAAATTGCCTGGTATGGCATACTGTCATATTAAAATGCACTATTAGACACACTGTCTAAGAGTCGATGTTTCAGGCATTATGAAAAAATTATTAAATTTTTTAAAGTCTTTATCTGGCACTGGCCAAGTTTTATTAATTAAAGTGGCTTTCAGATTTAGATGCAATATGTTAATGGGATGCATTTATAACTAATATTCCTTATTACTCATCATATTCTCGATTTCATATTAGTCATGATTCCGTCTATAGATATGAACTATGGTATAAGATTCTAGAAGGCCAGCTGGTCCTCTTTAGCGTAATAATAACGCCACATGTTGGCATTGCTAATATTTTTCTTTTTTTCACTAAATGTGTAAATTCAAAATTGGAGTAAACTCCTTTATTCCTTGTTCAAGTTTTATTTAAGAATCCTGCCCGTCCCCGGTAGCTGAGTGGTTGTAATAAAAAAAACTGAGTTAATGGATCAATGATGAAGTTGAACAAGTGTCATGGGACGTCCGCCCCGAACGAACAAAAGCGAACAAAATGAGATTTTTTTCACCGGCACGGTAGCTCAGAGTGTTCGGCCAGAGAGATGGTGGCTTTCTGTAAAAACAAAAATGAGTAAAGAAATCAACGCTCAAATTGAACGGATGTCATGTGACGTCGGCCCAGACCAAACGCAACGAACAATACCGAACAAAATGAAGGAAAAAAAGTGATCAGCGTGACAGTATGTCAATCCCAAGGGCCCGGGTTCGCTTCCCGGCTGTGTGGGAGATTTTCTCCGGTCAGGGACTGGGTGTTGTGTTGTCCTAATCATCGTCATTTCATCCCCATCGACGCGCAAGTCGCCGCAGTGGCGTCAAATCGAAAGACTTGCACCTGGCGAACGGTCTACCCGACGGGAGGCCCTAGTCACGCGAGTTTTACATTTTACATTTAAGTGCCCTATGGACCTCTTCTTAAATTGTTAAAGAATTTTTTTTGGATTCAATCTATTTCAATTTATTAAGCGGCAATAGCCGTTGGGTATATTTAGAAAGTTCGTCTATCGTAAAATTGGGTGTTTGTACTTTATAATTTTTTACGATATTTCACAAACGCTGAATGATGTTTATCCGAACCCCGGTCCAGTCCTCCCACGAAACCGATTCTGAGCGCCTGGGTGCCATCTGAAAAACCGTGCAGGATTTGAGACAGACTTGAGGCCGAAGATTATATCGGCATTACTGTACTACTATTTTCAACAGTAGGTACCGTGCGCGGGTGATTCAAACAAGATTGTTTACAATCATGACACACAGCGCATACTGCCGACGTTCACACTACTGAGCAGATATTCTGAGCGCAACAGATCTACAAAAATAAATGGAAGTAAAAACTCAACGAAATGCAGGTGCTGTGTAACGAGGCATCGACTCAGAAAGTACGTACCTCAGAACATCCGATATAGTCAGTGGAGTTATGGTGACCCCTATGTACAACATCTTACGCACTGTGCATTATTGCCGACTGGAGTGGCCGAGCGGTTCTAGACGCTACAGTCGGGAACCGCGCTGCTCCAACGGTCGCAGATTCGAATCCTGCCTCAGGCATGGATGTGTGTGTGATGTCCTTAGGTTAGTTAGGTTTAAGTAGTTCTAAGTTCTAGGGAACTGATGACCTCAGAAGTTGAGTCCCATAGTGCTCAGAGCCATTTGAACCATTTGAGTACCCGGTGTTGTTCAAAGACGAGTCCAGATATCCTCTAAAACAAGCTAACGGCCGTGTTCTTGTGCGCAGACCCGTAGGGAGCGGTACCTGCCAAATTTTGTCCAGGATATCGCGTTTCCAAGGTTCTGTGATATTGTGGGGAGGCTTCAGTGTTGAAACCATACGAATCTTGTCGTTGTCCATGGCCGCCTTACCGTCAGCCAGTTCATCGAACAGATCCTGTTAGACCATGTTGTGGCTGCCGCGTATGGTGGTGGCCCTGAATTCCTTCTAATGCCAGGTTCACACAAATAGAATACAATGAAATGCAGCATCAGTTAGGTTACACTAACTGTGCTTTAACTTATGTTTCCTAGTTACAAGTGCTACTTTTATGACCAGTTGCTAAATGTGTGCCGGCCGAGCTGGCCGAGGGGTTCTAGGCGCTACAGTCTGGAACCGCGCGACCGCTACGGTCGCAGGTTCGAATCCTGCCTCGGGCATGGATGTGTGTGATGTCCTTAGGTTAGTTAGGTTTAAGTAGTTCTAAGTTCTACGGGACTGATGACCTCAGAAGTTAAGTCCCATAGTGCTCAGAGCCATTTGAACCATTTTTTTGTGCATTATTATAACGGTGTGGCATACCTATTTTTGGGTTGATTCAATACGTTTCAAACAGAATTATGGTACCTTTAGATACGTTTTCGTAAAAGAAAATATGGTCATAAAGCCAGATTTAAGCTACATACTCGTATATTAATTATACAGCGATTGTCCAAAGTTTTACCGATTTTCACTTTAGACAAGCACATGCTAGACATAAATAAAACAATTGCAGGGCCTATTCTTAATACACAAACACAATCACCACTGTCATTCCGTTTATCTGTGCATACCAAAATAATTACCGCATTCGCTGCATTTACAATGAATTAAACTGGCCATTCTAAAAAGCAAAACTGAAGATGAGAAATACATATACTCTACTCCATCGCGGCGCATACGATGTTGCTGACACCATGCACCTTACGCAGAAGTCCTTGTGGCATCGGGAACAGCCAAATCGACCATTAAAACGCTCGCCTAGGGTAAATTATTTCGTGATTGTTGGCATCTCAGATACAAAGTATTCCTGATATGAAAGAATACGAATATGGGGAATAAAACTCAATATACAGTTCCAGTTGTTAAACACTTACCTGCTTCCACTACATCGCATTTTGCACAACTCAGTATGTGCAATTTCTGTTACATAACAAATATATTCCACAATCATGCATTTCAGACTCGAAATTCACCAACATATCAGCAAAACTACGTTCTTCATTCAGTTACACCTCCATTGGTTTCTCTGCATGACACCGAAATAGTTATCGCAGTATTGGTTTTTGCGTGGTTTATGTCAAGTATACAAACTCGAGAATGTATTCACTCTGCGACGGAGTTTGCGCTGTTTGAAACTTCCTGGCAGACTGAAAAAATGTGGTGGAGCTGGACTCCAACCTGGGACCATTGCCTTTCGCGGGCAAATTCTCTAACGATTGAGCTACTCAACCATGACTCATGACCCCTGACTGTTTGGAAGTACAGCAGTGAGCTCGAGTCATAAGTTGTACTTCGCAGTCGGTAGGGAACTTACCCACGAAAGGTAAAGGTCTCAGCTTAGAATTTCAGTCAGACACATAATTTTAATCCGAAAGGAAAATGTTCAAATGTGTATGAGTTCCTAAGGGACCAAACTGCCGAGGTCATCGGTTCCTAGACTTGCACACTACTTAAACTAACTTATGCTAACAACGATACACACACCCATGCCCGAGCGAGGACTCGAAACTCCGGCAGGCCGCGCAATCCGTGACATGGCGTCTCTAACCGCGCGGTCACTAAGCGTGGCCGGAAAGGAAATTTCAAATATGCAAAGGGTACTAAAATTAGTGCTACCGGAGAGCAATCGCAAGTGGCTATATTTAATCACATCGGCCAGAGGAGGCGGTGGTTCCTTCAGCTAGGTTCAAATGGTTCAAATGGCTCTGAGCACTATGTGACTTACCATCTGAGGTCATCAGTCCCCTAGAACTTAGAACTACGTAAACCTAACTAACCTAAGGACATCACACACATCCATGCCCGAGGCAGGATTCGAACCTGCGACCGTAGCGGTCGCGCGTTTCCAGACTGAAGCGCCTAGAACCGCTCGGCCACACCGGCCGGCTTCAGTTAGGTGACAGCTGTTTTTGTCTATACGATGCTTCCAAAGAACGTTAGTCCTAACCAGCTTTTCACATGTCTGTGGAGAAACATGCAGTATAAATCATGTCGCGAACAAAAACTGCTGGGCCGACTGGACTTGGGAAATTAAAAATATATGTTGTCAAGCAGTGAACTATTCTCAGCCAGATGCAGTCTCTCGTCCTGTTTCAGAGGAAATCTCTCAGCCTGCAAAATCGAGGAAATCACATAGAGTGGGATTATTGTTAGTTGTGAGCTCCAATGTTAGGTGCTTTGTGGGGCCCCTTAGCGACAAGGCTGCCAAGGAGAGGAAGAAAGCCAGTGTCCACTCCATGTGCGTACCACATGGAACTAGTCCAAACGTGGAACGGGTTCTTCCGAATACCATTAGCTGTAGATCAGTTGCTGCTTGAATTCAAAGAAGTAGTATCGACAGCAGTTGAGAGATTTACACCAAAAAAATCACCAAACGACAGAGCTGACTCCCATGGTACACAAAACAGATGATGGCCGCTGTGATCGAGCTGTTCTAGGCGCTTAAGTCCAGAACCAAGCGGCTGCTGCCGTCGCGGGCTAGAATCCTGCCTCGGGCATGGATGTGTGTGATGTCCTTAGGTTAGTTAGGTTTCAGTAGTTCTAAGGGACTGATGACCTCAGATGTTAAGTCCCATAATGCTTAGAGTCATTTGAAATATTTGAACAAAACAGATCAGAACATTTGCAGTTAAAACGAAAAAAGCATAACAAATTCAAACGAACGCAAAATCCCCTGGATTAGCATCCTTTTACAGAAGCTCGAAATTTAGCGCTGATTTCAGTGCGAGATGCTTATAATAATTTCCACAAAGAAAATTTGTTTCTAAACGTGGCAAAGAATCCAGTGAGATTCTGGTCGTATGTAAAATATGCTGGCGGCAAGACACAGTCAATGCCTTTTCTGTGCGGTAGGAGTGGAAATACTACCGATGACCGTGCTGTTAAAGCATAGTTACTAAACACAGCCTTCCGATATTCCTTCACCAAAGAAGACATATTAGATATTCCAAAATTCGAATCAAGAACAGCTGCCAACATAAGTAACTTAGAAGCAGATATCCTTGGAGTAGTGAAGCAAATTAAATCACTTAATAAAAACAAGTCTTCCGGTCCAGACTGTAAACCAGTTAGGTTCCTTTCAGATAATGCTGATTCAATAGCTCCACACTTAACAATCATGTATAGCCGCTCGCTCGAAGGAAGATCCGTAACCATAGACAGGAAAGTTTTATAGATAACTCCAATATTCTAGAAAGAAAATAGGAGTAATCCACTAAATTACTGGCCCATATCATCAACATCGATTTATAGCAGGGTTTTGGAACATATAATGTGTTCGAACTTTATGAATTACGGCAATACGGATTTATAAAACATCGTGCTTCTGAAACACAACTAGCTCTATTACTCACACGAAGTGATGAGTGTTATTGAAAAGGGATTTCAAACTGATTCCGCGTTTCTGTATTTCCAGAGGGCTTTTGGCACCGTACCTCACAAGCGACTTATAATAAATTACGTGCTTATGGAACATTGTCTCAGATATGCAACTGGATTCGTGATTTCCTGTCAGAGAGGCCGCAGTTCGTAATGACTGACGGGAAGTCGTCGAGTAAAACACAAGCGATATCTGGAATTTCCCAAGGTAGTGTTACAGGCCCTGTGCTGTTCCTTATCTATATAAACGACTTAGGAGACAATCTAAGCAGCCGTCTTCGGTTGTTTGCAGATGACGCCGTCGTTTATCGACCAGTAAAGTCATCAGAAGATCAAAACAAATTGTAAAAAGATTTAGAAAAGATACCTGATCGGCGCGAAAATTAGCAATTGACCCTAAATAACGGAAAGTAGTCTATGTAGTCATCCATACGAGTGCTAAAAGAATCAGCTAAACTTCGGTTACATGATAAATCAGTCAAATATAAAGGCCGTAAATCCAACTAAATACCTAGGAATTACTATTACGAACAACTTAAATTGGAAATAATGCATATAAAATGGTGTGGGGAAGGCAATCAAAAGACTGCTTTTTATTGGCGGAACACTTAGAAGATGTAACAGATCTACCAAAGAGACTGACTACACTTCGCTTGCCCGTCCTCTTTGGGAGTACTGTTTCATGGTGTGGGATCCTTACCAGATACGATTAATGAGGTACATAGAGGAAGTTCAAAGAAGTGCAGCACGTTTTGTGTAATCGAGAAATGGAGGAGAGAGTATCACGAACATGATAGAGAATTTGGGGTGGAAATCGTTAAAACAAAGGCGTTTCGTTGCTGCAGGATCTTCTCACGAAATTTCAATTGTCTACTTTTTCCTCCGAATACGGAAATATTTTGCTCACGCCGACCTAGATAGGGAGAAACGATCATCATAATAAAATAAGTGAAATCAGAGCTCGCTTGGAGAGATATAGGTATTCGTTTCTTCCCCGCGCTGTTCGAGAGTGGATTAATAATTAGTGTGAAGGTGGCTCGATGAACCCTCTGCCAGGCACTTAATTGTGATCTGCAAAGTATCCCTGTAAATGTAGATGCAGATGTACGTTAGAGTCAAAGACCCCTTTTCTCCTTTACGTGACCCCAACGGTTACTTCAATATTAGCTCTTCGCAAACCGGATGCGCCGCTATTTTTGAAGAGACTATAATTTTTGCAGGTGACTTCGGGAAATGAACATTTTCATAATTTGTTAATCGATTCGCTCACGGAATACGTCGTTTTAGTCCACCTATGCTCTGGACCAAAGTAAGTGCAAGATACGTAAATTTGCGGTTGTATGGGCACACGAGAAGCGGAAATATATGCCAAGTACATAATTTTTCCTTCCGTGACGGTTGTGTTAATTGCAAAAGTGGCGCGTACCACGGTTCTGTACTTTATTCGTTTCGCGTGCACATGACACCGGATGACAATCTCGGCGCCTTTGGAGAGAGAATGTGTCTGAACGAGATCCTATCTCCGTCTTATTACATTTCACACATATAGATGTCTCGCGATGCGAAAAGAAATGCGAATTCAATGCCGGGAACTCGTTAAGACTTTCAACGGCGTATATTTCTTAAAGTGGACTCGCGAAATAATTTTCGACCCAGCACACTTCCTTCCCCGATATAATGCGTGCGTGTTTTACACGGCTATATTCCCACCTCGTCGCGTATTTACTGTATGCAACTGTCGACCTTCGCACATGACATTCCGTTACGGGCCGGTGGTCCTCATTTGCATAATTCGGACCGGTTTCCGAAACTTCTTCCCTGCCAGCCGCGTCCTGTTTTTCTGCTACCTGTCTACACGCAAGAACTGCCCCCCACTGTTTTCGCGTGGACCCACATCTACGCGCAGATCTCCGCCAAACCGCGTCAGTTCCTTGTGGAAACAATGGAAGGAAGTGGATTGGGTTGATTGTATCACTCAATTGACGTGGTGGGTCTAAAACACCGCATCTACTGTAAGTATAGTTCACCAATTAAAAAAAATTAAAAGTGCAGAAGCTTCTAAGTGCTTGGGTATACAGATTGGTGGAAAATTAAATGCGAAAACCCATGATGTAGATCTGCTAAAGCATATATTTTCATCTATTTTTGGAACAATTGTAAACTTCGGAGACATAGAAATTAGTAAGTTAACATACAGGACTATTCAAAGAAAAGAAACAACATTTATATCTTCCAAATTACAAAACTTAGCCCCGCAATTTCAACGTTTCTGGACAGACAACAGTTTAAAATTACGGCCGCATTGGCACTGTTGCTTTCTTCTTAACGGGGAAAACCGTGGCAGGACTACCCTATCTAGACATGCTTCAAAACTGATTATTTCCTCAACTTGAAGATGATTCAGATGACTTTATCTTCATGCGAGATGGTGCCCTGCCTCATTTCTCTAAGCATGTCCGACTTTACTTGAATAACCCCATTCCGGGACGATGAATTGGAAGAGTAGGAGTAGAAGATGAGCTTCATTGCCGAGACCTCCCTGGTTTCCAGATCCCTGGTTTCCAGACCTCACACCTCATGATTTTTATCTGCAATTTTACGTAAAAGACCTCGTTTTTATCTCCCCTATTTCTGGTACTTTTGAAAGTCTGTGACATCGCATCGTCGAAGTTGTGAATTCGATAACGAGAGACCTGCTGCTACGGGTGTGACAGGAAATGAACCAGCGTTTTGATATTTGTAGTGTAATACATGGTGCTCACATTGAATGCATAAAAATTTGAACTATCCTCTTTCCAGCAACGTCAGAACTGCGTTTCTATCTTTTGTAGTTTGGAAGCGATAAATGTTTGAAATCTGTTCCTTCTTTTTGAACAGAACTGTATTTTTCGATTGACAAAATCTGAGTCGTTAAGTGGCGTTACATACCTCTTCAAACTTCTTCACTGTTCGAAGTTTCGTTTCCTCTGCTGGAATCTTCTTCAGTATTCCACTAGTATCGCTGGATGGCTGAACACTGTCGATAGAACGTCACGCCTTCGCTTTTAAAACGCTTTTTCCCGCGCTTTTTCGGAGAAATGGATATACTGGATAAAAATCTCCCGCTGCTATTGGTGGACGTCATCATCGGATAAATGCTGAAATGACCAATGACGATGGGCCACCAGGAGCAGCTGGAAAATTTTCACCCAGTAACTGCACTTCTCCGAAACAGCGCGGGTTCAAAAATGGTTCTAATGGCTCTGAACACTATGGGACTTAACTTCTGAGGTCACCAGTCCCCTAGAACTTAGAACTACTTAAACCTAACTAACTTAAGGACATCACACACATCCGTGCCCGAGGCAGGATTCGAACCTGCGACCGTAGCGAACAGCGCGGGAAGATAGCGTTTTATAACTGAACGCGCCACTGTCTTTCGGCAGCGTTCGGCCGTCAGCGACACCGGAGGAACTCTGAACAAGCCTCAGCAGAGCAATCGAAACATTGAGCAATAAAGAAGTTTGAAGAGTAGTACGACGCGGCCTCGCGACTCAGAACATTCTATCATCAATGACAACGAACGGTCACGAAAGCCTTGGAGACTTACACATCCTGCACTATGTTGAGAGGCGTCTTTTTTTTTCTTCTTTTAATGAATTTCGATTTCTGACAGCAGCTTAATACGCCACTCTACAGCGGAGAGAAGAGTAAAAAAACATGATGGGAAGATATAAAACAAGATAATAAAGAAGGTGATAAAACGGTGACTTCGTTAAAAGCGGTAAAGTGGTGGAAAAGTTGCGGAAGTTAAAATAGAAAAAACATGGGGTTGACGAGGCTAACGAAGACATACATGAAGTACATAGGCACAATTTTAAAAACACGGTGATAGTATAGTTTCTGTTCGCAACACTGTAAAATGGGGCACACTACACTGAACACTCAAACACTGCACCAGAGATTGAGACGAAAGTAACGCACCACAGCCTAAGGCAGGGGTGGGGTGGGTCAGGGGTGGGGTGGGTCCTCTTGAACCCATCATTTTTTATATTCGCATGACAGAGGCATTCCAAAGCGAGCAGCAGTAGCGTGGCGCTATAAATCGTATTCTCGATAAGCCACACTCCTGCTGCTGTCGAATTCAGACAGGTAATGGCGGATGTTTCTCGTTCTTAACGAGCCCAACACGATCTCCTCACAAACAAACAACCTTCAAAGGCCGTTTCTGAAAGAGAAAACCGCTGTAGAATCTGTCCTTATATAGAGACTGTCGATGGCGCTACTGCTGCTTTACAGTCGTATGATTGCACTAAACGCTAATTATCTGTGTAGCCAAGCATGTATTACACTTCATGCAACTTTGACGTTTCTTACGTGCCTCGTTCGTGGTGCTGAAATTTTAATGGTAAGTAGTGTGCAACGAACTCCCTTTTACTGTCATCCAGGATTCAACATTTGTGACATCTACGGTGCATGAAGTTTTAATAAATCTTCAGAAAAAGCTGTAGCTTGAAGATCAGAATGAGTAAGGCATTGCTACGAGAGCAAAACAGCAAATTATTACGCACAAACGGTCTCTACGGCGTGTACTGCTGCGTTGTTGTGTGTCTGAGATCTTTGTTACATCAACTGGAACAGGAAGCCTCTAGTCTCTCACATTTATCCCTGTTTCAGCTATTTTTTATGTTTTATTTATCTATTGTGGGAGTTTGCGATGGGTTTATCGTAGATTGCATTTACCACAGATAAGGAACCTAAATAGTAACTTCGTTGATGTAACTCAGCTATGACTTATCCGTTGGCTAGTTATAGCATTACTTAAATGGTTCAAGTGCCTCTGAGCACCATGGGACTTAACAGCGGAGGTCATCAGTCCCCTAGAACTTAGAACTACTTAAACCTAACCAACCTAAGGACATCACACACATCCATGCCCGAGGCAGGATTCGAACCTGGGACTGTAGCAGTCACGCGGTTCCGTATTTTACATTATTTATTGTTTCTGGTAAGTTATGAGGCTTTCCCTCGTTGAACATTCAATTTTGCTCTTACAAGCAATTTAGGTACGTCCTGTCGGTTTTTATACGATCAGTTGGGGTGCTTATGCACGAGCGTCTCGAGTTCGTTGATTATATCTGCTGATAACGTGGCTGGGCTGACACGCCTCGTGTTTTATTCTCATAACGAACTTAATTCATTTGCTTTCAGTTCAGTTAGGTAAGACGATGTCAGTTGCTTGAGACTAGTTGATGTATGTTCACTTATATACAGTAGGAAGCATCATTCAATGATCGCGGGGATTAGAACCTCAATTAACGTCTTACTTCTGTCTCTACACGCTGGTAGCTGCATGCAACTCTTTCTGCAAGTAAATCTCTCCGCAGTTTTCGTGAATGGTGAAACCCAGACAGAAGACCGCCTTTGAACGCCTAAGGGCCAGATATAACTACGCGAGGTCCCCGAGTGGCCGAGCATATATATACAAGCTTCTCCCCTCTGGCATTCCCCGAGAGTCTTACGTGCTTCCTGTGGTGAAAGTCAGAGCGGTCACCGAGTGTCGTTTTGCGTTAAGCGTTATCCGGCAAGCTTCCCAGGAAATCAGATACGGAGCAATAGAGCACGCGAGTTCAGCCGACTCACGGTGCTCAGCTAGACGGTGCAGACAGGTGTAACTGACTAACAAAAGAAGTTTTTTTTTTAAAGTAGGAAATCCCTTCTTAGAAATGCGTGGAGTGGGTTATCAAGCACCTTGCAGAGACGTGAGAAACGGAGATGCTCAAGTCTTCACATGAGGCAACCCACCCAATTTGTTGAAGCCTTAGAACGAGACTTCTGACTGGTTAACAGTAATAATTTAAGACGGAGGAAGAGACAAACGCTGGCTTCCAGAAAGCCCAAAATGTGTAACCAGCAGAATGACTAGACAGACAACTCATAGCAGAGTGGGAACTTCAGAAAGTGTTGTTCAGAACTGAGTCCTTCCATGGTTTAATTCTGCAAACTCGGAATCTGTTGATTTGTTTATGGCCACGTCACTGGCCAGAGTTTTGTAAAATTGTCTAATTGGCGGATTACAGAGACAGAAGCGAGAGTTAGGCTTCAGAATGAACAGAAAACACTTCATCTCCAGCAAGCAAATAATTCACTTCTCCGCCGAGAGCCAAACAGAACACTCCTTCACAACTAACCGACGAGAACTGGCTTCTTCATCAGCAATGCTTAGCAGAAGATCATGGTTTCTGCTCAATGAGTCTGGTAAGATGAAGCGAGCTTGGGCAAATAGGCGCGATATCAGAATTGGGCAGTTGTTTCGAATCTTATTATTTTTTGGACAGTTTTAGGGCACATTCAGTTCATTTCTTCATGTAGTATGCATTCTTTAGATAACCGTCCCTTCAGTGTAATCGCTGAGCAAGCACTACGAGTTTCTACTTTTACAGATTATTCCTGACCAGATAACTTCACGAATTCCCCTTAAATTTCGGTCTTCGACAGGGCTTAAGCGTCGTTCATGTGCAAAACTTATTCAGCCTGCATGCTTGCAATTTCTGATCCTCAATGATTAAACTCAATGTTTTCTAACTGCAGTCTGAAATAAATTTATTTGATTTGGTAACTTGCTTCATTTAGGAATTAGATGATCCTTGGCATTCATTAAATATGCTACCAGATGTTCAATCCAAGTCTCATGTTTCATAGGACTACCCTTTTTTAATTAGTTTTATCCATTCTCCACAGTTAAATTAAATTAGACGAAACCATGGAAGTTTACAATTCAAAACACAGCTGAACTCTAGTACCACATATTTCATGGTCTATCAATACGCTCATTCGATCCGTTGCAACGAAATTTCTTGATGATCCTATGGAGATTTCAAGTGCACTCCTGGCGAAGGCGACTTCAGTGCCCTCAAACAGACTGCCAACTTGTTTAGTTACGAGGCTCGTTCTAAAAGGAAAAAACGTTTCGATCTGACAAGCAGCATCATTTTACAGCAATAGACCTACTTTATCATTGACGCCAGGCTGACATTAACAGCGAGCAGAGCGGTCGTAGTTTGTGACAAAACTAACGATTTCGCCAAGAGTGAGAATCGCAGTGTAATTTAGTTTCTGAATGCAAAAGAAGTTAGCCCTATCAAAATTTACAAAAAATGGTTCAAATGGCTCTGAGCACTATGCGACTTAACTTCTAAGGTCATCAGTCGCCTAGAACTTAGAACTAATTAAACCTAACTAACCTAAGGACATCACACACATCCATGCCCGAGGCAGGATTCCAACCTGCGACCGTAGTGGTCGCTCGGTTCCAGACTGTAGCGCCTAGAACCGCACGGCCACTCCGGCCGGCCAAAATTTACAGACAGATAACCTACACTATGTGATCAAAAGTATCCGGACACCTCCAAAAACATACGTTTTTCATATTAGGTGCATTGTGCTGCCACCTACTGCCGGGTACTCCATATCAGCGACCTCAGTAGTCATTAGACATCGCGAGAGAGCAGAATTGGGCGCTCCGCGGAACTCACAGACTTCGCATGTGGTCAGGTGATTGGGTGTCACTTGTGTCATACGTTTGTACACGACATTTCCACACTCCTAAACATCCCTAGGTTCACTGTTTCCGATGTGATAGTGAAGTGCAAACGTGCAGAGACACGTACAGCACAAAAGCGTACAGGCTGACCTCGTCTGTTGACCGACAGAGACCGCCGACCGTTGGAGAGATTCGTAATGTGTAATAGACAGACATCTATACAGACCATTGCACAGGAATTCCGAACTACATCAGGATCCACTGCAAGTACCACGGCAGTTAGGTGGGTCGAGCGGATCCTCATAAGCCACACATCACGCCGGTAAATACCAAACGACGCCTCGCTTTGTGTAAGGAGCGTAAACAATGGACGATTGAACAGTGGAAAAACGTTGTGTGGAGTGACGAATCACGGTACACAATGTGGCGATCCGATGGCAGAATTTGGGTGTGACGAATGCCCGGTGAACGTCGTCTGCCAGCATGTGTAGTGCCAACAGTAAAATTCTGAGGCGGTGGTCGTGTTTTTCATGGATGGGGCTGGCACCCCCTGTTGTTTTGAGTGGCACTATCACGCATACATTGATGAATTAGGCACCTTCTTACTTCCCACTGTTGAAGAGCAATTCGGGGATGGCGTTTGCATCTTGCAACATGATCGAGGAACTGTTCATAATAAGCGACCTGTGGTGGAGTCGTTACACGACAATAATATCCCTGTAATGGACTGTCCTGCACAGAGTCCTGACCCGAATCCTATAGAACACCTTTGGGATGTTTTGGAACGCCGACTTCGTGCCAGGCCTCACGGACCGACATCGATACCTCTCCTCAGTGCAGCATTCTGTGAAGAATGGGCTGCCATTCCCCAAGAAACCTAATTGAACGTATGCCTGCGAGAGTGGTGTCAGTTTACATCTGAGGCAATTAGACGAATTATATTCAAGGTCACCCTCCACATCCCTCCCCTAGGGAACCTCCACTCTTCCCATGCACCCCTCCACCTCCACCCTTCCCCTTCTCTTCGTGGGTGTGTGGTAGGTGTGACCTTCAATATAACTCGCCCAATTTCCTCAGGTGTGACCTGATTCCTGGAGTGACCTTGAGATAAGATCGTTATCTGCCTCAGATATCGCCTTGATTACTGGCAATTACACAGAAAATTAGATGAAATAGCAAAATGTGTTGCAAAATAAGTTTTCTCTCATTATCCTGAATACAAATGTCTGGAGAACCGAATTTTTTTTTACATTTAGAATGACCCTCATTTACAAGATGATTTTGCTCAATGAAGACAAACTGCAGGAAGTGATCCGTGAGAAGATAAGGAGCAAAAAATAAGGGCACATGGCTGTAAATACATTCCAAAAGAGATACATCGCTGGCCGTTGTTGCCGAGCGGTTCTAGGCGCTTCGGTCCAGAACCGTGCTGAGGTTCGAATCCTGCCTCGGGCATGGATGTGTGTGATGTCCTTCGGTTAGTCAGGTTTAAGTAGTTCTAAGGCTATGGGACTGACGACCTCAGATGTTAAGTCCCACAGTG